>NC_066365.1:10882724-11192949 GCF_013377495.2 Cygnus atratus
CACACTTGTACAGCTAATTATGTGCTTTCATACTTAAAAAGTTATTTCTCTTCTCTCTCAATTCGAATTTCATACAACAACTACCTTATGTCAGCAAGTTTGAAACTGAAAAACAAGTATTTCCTTCTCAGTTAAGTTTTTCAATTGGAGCTTAAATTAAAACCTAAAGGGAGATGATTGATCCCAGGGCTAACACCAGCTGACTGACACTAAGTACTGATACACTTCCTGAGAGTGTATCTGCTGTTGTCAATGCTTCAAACACTTGTCATTCAAAGATCTTTAGCCTGACAGAAAGGCAAGCAGAATTTAGACCTAAGTGTTCTTTGTCAGCTGCTGCTATATTTATGCACCCTTGGCATTCACTATGTCCTATAAAAGTCAGATGCTATTTCCTGAAAATACAAAATGGCTGATTTTGCAATAAATGAGCAGAAGTAAAAAATAAAAATGAAAATAATAACAATAATAAAAAATATCTACTAAAATTAGTAGAAAAAAATCAGATGAGTGTGAGACTGCTGTGGAAATTCAGATGATTACATCTGATTTCCCCCATCCTCTCCCCAGGAAATTTAGGCACGTGAAATAGGGTTTCCATAAGTACAAGTATAGAATGTCACAAAAAATTATGTAGTCCTGGAGACCCTGTCCTTCAGATTGTGGATGAGGAGCTTAATTAAGGCTATAAACTTGGGACAGAGATGACTTCCATATCTATCTATATGATTAAACACCTGCCTTAATGAGGTCCTGATCTTTAAAAATGGTATTAAGCACTCCATTTCATGGGTTAAAACTTTCAAGCAAACTTCACAATTTACTGACATTGTTCACTGAATGACTCATTTCCACAGCAAGTTTTCATCATATTAAAAGCCGCTTCCAAAGATTATCTTCTGTATGCTATGGAGACACACTGTCTTGTTTCTTTTGTCTGCCAAATATATTATAAGAACTCATGGAAAATACGATGAACAACATTACAACAAATCTGTAGTCTGTAACCAAAAGGACAGTTATCTCTCCCTACTCTAAACCAAATTGCAAAACATTAGAAAATTTACTGTCACTTCAGTAAGTAATACAGAACCAAGCGAAGGTCACGGACTCCATCCTTTTGTTGTTGCAAACTTTACAACTTTCAAAGCTAGACAAGTTTGCCTGTATGTTTAACAGATACAGCTTCACCCAATACAGAGCAGCACAGCCTTCCTTCCATCTATGCTGAGGCTGATCCTGTGCAGGTGAACACTACTGCATGCATTATCACTTACAAAAGAAAATAATTATTTTAACAGAACATTTATCCTCTGCTATTAAAAAACAGTTGCCGCAATACCTCTGGAACTAGATACTCATCCTCTATATGCCTCCACAGCTGTGGGATTTGACCTACGCATTTTCCCAGGAGCTGTTTTTGACTTCACAGTCACTGAGAGTCTGCACGAGGAAAGACAGGCTTAGTACTTACTACAGCGTTATGAAAATTAATGGGACTATGCAAACTGGTAAGCCTGTGTTAAACACCTTTGGGAGTGAGTAGTAATTTTTTTATACCCTGCAGAGAGATGAGATTAGACTTCAGAGAACAGAAAAAGCCAGACTGAATTTAGAGAGATGTCAAATAGACTGAAAACCCTAGAGCAGAACTTCTCCATTAAAACAGAGATGAAACAGAGATGAATTTTCTTGATTCAATAGAAAGAAGCAAATTATGAAAGAAACACAATGGTATATGGTGCTATAAAGATCAATTTGGGCAACCCCTCTTTTGCTCTCTACAAGACCAATGTGTGTTCTGCTAGGCATTTTATTGCCCAATAAGTTTGTTTGTTTGTTTGTTTATTTATTTATTTATTTTTACTCTCTTTACTTTAACTTTCTAAATTCCTGGTATGCAACCAAACATGTCAACAAAAGGATTAAATTATTACATTCCACAGAAGGCAGGAGATGGCCAACAGCAGGCGAAAGAGGAAGGGAGAATGGCTGACAGTATCAGAAATGCGTAAATACAGGCTTTCTGATCACGGAGCTTGGCCTTCTGTGTAGCACTGGACCAAGCTCCTTTTCCCAGTAATATCTCCATTAAATTCATAATGTCTACATGTCTTTTTTTTTTTTTTTTTAGTAGAGGAATTTCAGGTCACTCTGTACAAACTGGGCTGAGAATAAAAGGGTTCAGATTATTTCAGAAGTGTTTCTTTCTGTCCTGCTTATCAAACCTGGCTCTCTAAAAAGCCCGATAGAGTGCCTGGACTTGTATATGAAGTGACACGAATAACCTCATACACCCATGACCATACGACGTGAGAAGATGACATGAAAGAAGGGTAAATTTGTAATAGAAGAGTGGATTAAATAAAGCAGGAAATAAGATGATGTGATAGAACACATATAAGGAAAGCCATGAAAGAAAAATTAAGTTGGAGGGAGTTATTGAAAATAATGTAAGAAAAAATAGCAGTTTTTGAAATAAAATACAGCTCATAGAAAAAAATAAGAGAAAGACTAAATGCCATAGAAAATCTGAACTTACTTTGGTCACATACAACTTGTAATAAACAATACCAAAACAGATACAGTGATATAAATAATGACATATTATATATAAATAGAATGTAATTTTCTTGTACAAGAACCTAAAATTCTATGATTCTATGAAAATGAATGTTTTATCAAATGTCCAAACTTTTGATGGGCAAGTAATTTGCCGAAAGACTGGCTGCAATATTAATCTTTCATTCTTGCCTTGAAAAGAAAGGCAATCCTGTGGAAATCATCTAGAAGAAATAATGGCCTAAGGAATGAAGTCAGTCATCAAGAAGTGCCCACGGTTGGAAAATTCTGAGTATTCGATAATTTTTAAAGAGGCAACCCCAGCAGAAAGCTGCTGTTCCAGCAGGAAAAAAAATACTCAAATCAGTGAAAAGTCAGCAAAGGAAAGAGAATTTTGATGTTACAGATCATAAGAGATGAGACTTTAATGGGAAAAAAAAAAAAAAAAAAAAAAAAGATCTGGACCTGGTGTCTGGTCAGGAATATAACCTAAGCATCATTTTGCATGGGGGGAAGCAGAAAATTACAGATATAGAGAACAATGGGCCAGAACTAATGAGGCAGCATGAGGAGGAGAGGAGGCCAAACTTCTGGATGCTGAATGAAAAGTGTGGGGTTTGACAGAAGGGCAGATATGCCTAATGCTTTTTATTCTTTTTTTTTTTTTTTTCCTAGACAATACTATGATCACTATACATTATTTCTGTATCACATTCAGTCTCCAGATTCAGAAAAAAGCCCACACATGACTGGCAAGGCACTTCTTCACCTATGGCTCTTCAGTTCAACCCACGTCTTAAAATAGCCATGCATTGTACTCGTTCTTCTAAGACAGAAAGGATGGATCACCATTTCATATCAGCCTCCTCAGTGAAGATTTCATAAATGTTTTATAACTTTACGTTGTACTTATTTTAGTATCAACAGAATGATAATGAATCACATAATGAATGTGATTTAATGGAGGGATATGTATATCTTGAGACAGATTTGGCAGAAAATAATATAAATCTACTCTAAGCTTCGTATAATAATTGAAACGAAATACCAGATGGTATTACTTTTGTACTGACAAAAACATTCTGCCTGTGCTTCATGACACAATAATAATCTTCATGATTGAAAATAAATTAAGATATTGATTACATTTTTTTTTCCTTTTAATGCAGGTTAAACTATTGTAAGAATGGATTTGGCTTATTTTTAAGACAGAATGCCCAAAGAGCCATGTTGCTAATCACAGAAGTGCTGAGATTCCAAACCTAAGAACCAAAAAAGGAATCACACCTCATTTTATTCACTTCTCAAGCTTTCTACTGCTCAAAGTCAAATCACAGTCTCAGGATGGCATGGCTTATTCTCACCACTGTACGCAGCTATGTCATTATATCAGTAGGCAGAAATCATACCTTCTCCTCTCCCACCATTCAAAATAGTTTTAAACTGTAAGGCGTTCCTTTCTATTTCAGTTTTTCAATTGCTCACCAACATTTTGATATAATCTAGACATTTTTAAAACCACAGGACAAAACAATTGACAGATTACATTTTCAATGGTAAAAATCTGTTCATTAAAGATGTTTCCTAGTTAGGTCAATCAATAGCTTAAGTTTATATTTTGCAGAAGGAAAAAAGTTAGAGGACAACTAATTCTGCAAAGCACTGTTTCTAATTTATACAAAGAAACTAAAACACTTAGATGCAACAAAAATGCAAAATATTCATCTTATCTTTGGGGAACTGGCTTTTATTCAGGCTGCTGGGGAGTATGGTGGGATTATTCTGATAGCATTTATGGGCTGGAAAAGTCAAATTATATATTCTAGAGCTGAGAATTATATGACAACAAAGCCCATTGGGAACTTTCTGGGGGGACTGGAGAGCCAGGTGAGGTAATGCTGTCTCCAGAGCAGAACCTCCAGGGAGGGTGATGAAATGGAGCACAGCCATGAAAAACATACAGGTATGTTTTTGTAAGAGCAGAGGATGGAGAGGTGGAAGAAGACATTAATTCAAAGGGTGGGTTCCTCCTTCAGAAGAGGACTAGCTAGGTAGCTCATAACCCAGTACTAAAAGGGAAGACTATTATTACTCTGTCCAGGAAAAAAAAAAAAAAAGCAATGTGAATCCAAGTTTCAAAAAACAGAAATAACCCAGAAAATGGTAAGTTGGGGATGCTACATGCCTTTCTATTGAGGGTTTCCAGATCTCAAAGCCCACAAGAGGTAGGTACAGCTTCCTGGTTCCAGTCACACAAAAAAATGCAGTCACTTTTACTGTAGTGAAAAGGATAAGAGATTTACAAATATCTTGAATTTGTCTGCAGAAAGAGGGAGGACAACAAAACTTCTGATGTTTCACCATGGACATAGGAGGGAAAATGTGGCTTTTAACTTGTGACTCTCAAGGTATCCTTTGCCAGAGTGTGAGGAGGATTCAGGGACTAAACCATGCTGAGGGTGGAGTGTGTTTTCATAAGCCTTCAGGGAAGATATTATGCAGACTGAGTGGAGTAACATGTCACAGTGAAGGGTACTCTGGATTACACCCTACTATGATCAGACAGGAAATATGACAACTAATTTTTAAAAGCTACAAGCTCATGGTCAGACAAAAAATTTGGTTTTCCATTATTTGAACTACAGCTAAAATGTTTTCAAAAGTGCATGTAAAATAAATAAATAAATCAGCTGTGTAATAAAACACTCTAAATTAAATATATGTATATAGAATTTCAACATTCCAAAAAACATTAATGAATAAAACCTTAGCTAATAAAGCCATAATAAATGCAAGAGTGAAATAGAAGGATGTCAGTATGGCATGAGTAAACAAATGCAGATTTGATATATTTTTGAAAAAAGTTTGGTAAAAAAAAAAAAAAAAAAGAAGATTTTCTTAGTAAAAGTTACCTGACTAATCAGGATGAAATGAAGACAATTTATGCTCATTTAGACTGACAAGTCAAGCACTTTCTGAATCTAATGTTTAGTTTGGGAAATCTTTTGAAATTAATCATGATTTGGCAGATCTTTTATCTGTATAACTATGTTCCCAGTGTGTAAAATACATGTCATACATCACTCAAGTTAAATAATATCATATCCCCAAAAAGACTACTAATCACATTATTTTTCACTAATTAAAAAAAGTATGTATCTTTTTTGAAATATTAGGTTGCAGCTATACTCCTATCATAAAGGTTAAATAAATGTCTTGCATGTACAAATAGGATGGTCTTGATATTTATCAAATATTCCTTTGGGGATCATAGGTGTGTGCTTTCTTTTAGCAGCTATTCATAACTGCACACTTGCTTGGCAGATGTACAATATAGGAACTGTCTAGTTGCCATGTTATGGCTATACATTTTGAAATATCAAGTTTGTTAAAACGATTTCCTTACATATCTGAATACATGATCCCACTTCAGCTTCTTCTTCTTTTTTTTTTTAAATAGTTTGTATCCTAGATATGTTTTTATACTGTTTGTACCCTTTACGCTATCATGTATGATTAGCCACAATTTCTTCTCAATTGGGCATGATAGTATGATGAAGAAATGCTAGATAATCACTGTTTTTTAAGGAAGTAATTCCTTACAATCAGAATATTGCTGTTATAATAAATGCAAAACATTTTCAGTTGCCAAATTGTACAATTGCTAGTGAATTCTACTTTTATGGTCCCTTAGGACCCTTCCACTAGAAGGGACCCTTGTTCAGTATGGCTTTAATTTTCAAGGGCACACTTGGATTCTATTTCTCCAACACTGAAAAGTATTGCTCAACCCAAGCACATGTACAAAGATAGGCACATGCTTACATTAGACCTACATTTTAAGACCGTAAAAGGAAGTTGTTGCAGTTGAAGTAACATTTTTCAAAATATGTATTAATTCAAAAAGTGTAGTATGTCATGGTGCCTTCAAAGACTTTGTGCAAAAAAACCCTTATCCTT
Source organism: Cygnus atratus (assembly GCF_013377495.2). Lineage (NCBI taxonomy): Eukaryota > Metazoa > Chordata > Aves > Anseriformes > Anatidae > Cygnus > Cygnus atratus. Next base: position 10,889,247 of record NC_066365.1, read on the forward strand.
TCAAGCAAAACATCAAAAGTATAGAAGTCAACTTTCATGAAAATTAAAGGATACTTGATTTATACATTCGGGAAAACTACTATAAAAATCACTATTTTGATGAAAACATCAAGGTTGTATGGACATTTCTAGCAACGTCTTGTATTTCTTGTATTGATAAATTTATACGGTAAAAAGTTGAAAATGTTTTACATATTGTGGTGGCTTTACAAAACCAGAAAATATATATATGAACTAGCGCTAAGATGGGCTTAAACAAGTTTTCCAAACAGAAGAGTGAGTTTTATTACAGTACTTCTTTAGAAATCTATTTAATGTCTTAAAATAAGTAGCCACCTTGTATACATCCTTGAATATATATTTGGTTGTACACTTTACAAGCAGTGGATAATAGTTAAATTCTTTCTTTTGACAAACCTTTTTCACCACTGTGTTGTGTAAATTGTGTGATTACTTTTTCTAATATAAACTCACCTTATATAAAATACCTATCATAACTACAGTCAGTTTTCTTCTATTTTAATTATCATTTATGACATGGTACAATGAACACTTTAAAGTGATACTAAGCAATTCTGCACAAATAGATGAGTAATGAGTTTTGCAGTAAATATTACATATACTTTGGAAGCACTTGACAATATGTTTGCAGACCTGCCCATGAACAAAAAGGCATATACCAACTAAAATTTAATAACTCCTGACATTTTAATCTTCAGCACCCTAGCTTGATTTCTTATTTTCAAACATTAAATTCCTGTACAAAGCTCCATTATATACCAGAGCAAACACTAATTGTTCTGAAGAGAAGCATTTCTATTTTGTACAGGAAATGCTTACAGTGGCTTTTAAGTAAACTTTGATTTGAGGTACCATCAATTCTTAAAAGACCTGAGCTGAAGAAAGTGTTGATGTTTTACGCTCAAAATATCACTCTTTTTCATATCCTACGCAAAATAGGAAAAAAATGAAATACTTAAATCAATAGGCACTTCTGAGAACTGTAGCTAAGAACAGACGATTTTAAATAACATGTATTCACTACATCTGGAAAAGCTATGTTTAAGAAAAAAAAAATCTCCTTCCTGAAATCAGCAAACTCCTTCTGTCTACATGCTTCCACATTACAGACACTCAGAAATGGGTGGTGGTGATGAATTGAAAAACCAACCATTTCTTTCACTTCTAACAAGCCTGAAACTTCAGTTTCAGCTATACGCTCATGATGAATCTTCACATTGAATGACATGCTTGACTCTAAGCATTTTTTTAATCCTCCGTCCCTCAGCCCCTTTCTTCCCCCATGGAAAACCCAATGATGGAGAATTACATTGTCAGGTTAGAAAATAATTTGGTGATTTTCATTTGATTAGACAGAATACTTTTTTTTAGACACTGTTGGTGCATCTTTTTTCTCATATGCAGAATTTCACAGTTCAAGTGCAATGTTTTCCCAAGAGCAAGAGAAAATGAATGTTCCTTCAGAAGCTTACTGTAAAAGCTCCTGAAAGGAACACTAAATTAACTTGATTTTCTGAAGAATTAAATAAGAGACACAAAGAAAAATCTTTACCTTCCTATTATAGACAAAATACCCCCAGTGTTTTACTTTGATTGGAGAAAGAGCAGAGGAGATATTATTTGAAGTCACTCTTCGTCAGCAAGATTTAGTAAATGCAAGGGCGTTGCTAATATAATGGAAAGACACAATTTTTCCTCCCCTAACATCACCACAAAAAAAGAATTGAAAAAGGCAGCTGAAAACACGCAGTTAATCTAGCCAGGAAAAACTCAGCAGTTAGCCAAAACCCTCACTTGAAGTAATTTTTGTCCTTTAAGTTGATTGTTTAGATCAGGGTTAGCCATTGGTTCTGGAACTGACATTCTGTTCAGGTGAATGTTGAGCAACCCGTCATTTCCCAAAGTGAAAGTGAATAGGTGGCATATCCCAACTAATTGGGAAAATACTGTTAGGTATGGAACCCATCAGCGAGAGAACCTGCAACTCAGGGAGGTCACATGGACCCTATTCAAAACTCTGCCTAGGAGTGTTTTCCTCATGATAGCACAATCAGCTGGAACAATCCTGTTCCTAGTGCAGGAGCATCTCCAATGTAGTCAAGACCTTTTCCACAAAAAAAATTACCAGAGTAACACTGCCTCCACATGACTCCTGTAAGGGATACTGTCGTTCAACCCACTCAGCAGTCTCTTACTAGCCCTCTCCTCAAAAACATTCCTAACACAGGCTAGCACAACCCATTCTTCCACCATGCAGAGAAGCATCATAGCCAAGCAATTCCCAGCCCATCCTTCCCATCCACATAACAGTAGCACACATGGTCACAACATAAGGGCACTAAGCTTCTCCAAATCTAGTCCTTGCTGCCTGAAGGGGTTCTAGCCCAGCCCAGCTCAGCATCTTCCAGACACTATACAACTGAGCTGGGAGAAGGGAATTTGGCAATAGAAAGCCTGTTAGTTTCCAGTAAGGCCTAAATTTTACATCAGAAAAGTAACCTTGCTCCTGAGAGTCCACCACATATATGTTAAACTAGTGTTTGTTATTAAGCAGCTAGACCATGCCATTTCCATTCAGATTGGCAAACTGGCTAGAGAAGCAGCAAACTCACAGCCTCTCTTCTTCTATTCCCATTCATACTTTCTTGCAGATGTGTGGCTTACCTGCTCTTGGGTGACTAATTTAGATATATTCTGCTACTCTTTGCCATGTGGCTTTTCTGCAACTTATTAGCTATCTGCCTTTCTCAGAAAAATGTTTGACTTGTGAGGTGTATCATGATATCATACCGGTAAGCTTTCCATTACAACACATTTAAAGTTTTCTTTTTCTCTCCAACTTCCTCATTGCTTTATGAAAATTTAATTTTGGCTGATTAACTGAAACATTGTTATCATGCTCTAATAGCTACAGAAATCTCATGGATATATTTAGGAGCAAGAAATTAGTGTTGCTTTAACAGAGTCAGAATGGGGATCTAGCCGTCTCAGTTTCATCTAACTGTCTAGTCATGTTCTATTCTTGTTTTTCATACAGGAATTATAACTGATCTTCCTCTAACTTTCAAGTGAATTATCAGCTCTAAGCTTATTTTCTACTGAAAATGTCCAAAATAGGACTAAGTCTTACTAAGGGCTTGGGGTTTTTAAAATGAAATAATTGGAGAGATGAAACCATATGTCATCCTTACTATCATATTACTACTTTTTTATCCCACTGTGTCAGTCTGCCATATGTTCCTAGCCTCTCATCAATTTGGGTGGCAGAAAAATGGAAGTCTGAAAACAGCAATTTTCTTAATGTCGTAAATGACATTTTCATTATTATTTCAATTTCATTATCTGCTAATCAAGAAGTTACTGTTGGTTTCCTCTTGTAATATGAGGTGAGGTGAAGAGACTTGGAAAGAGAGGAAAACTGCTAATGAAATGTGGCTTTGAATTCAACATACTAAACAACAAAGACTAGTCCTAAACTTTCAGGCTTTATGTACATAATGTACTAGATGACTACTAATAGATTAATATACAAAATTTTAAGATTGGCAGCCTTTTCAAAATTGATTAATCTTATGTTATTTACAGCAGCACTCTTGATCCAAACTTAATCGCTAGGGGACAATGCTATTCACAGAGGAACCTAATTTTAATTGAAGCTGTCAAACAGGCATGTCATCATATGCATGAGATTAAAGAAGAACTAGAACAAGATGGTTCCATCATGTTTCCTGTAATGTAAGGTGTCAATCCTTCTGAAGCTCTGTTATACTCATGACAGGGAATGAAGACTAATTAAGACATAGCTGTATTAGGCAGGACATCACCCATCCCCTTCATGCATACCAGATCTAATCTTACCAATTTGATGGAATATCCTCAGACCTGCCTAAAAGTAGAAATTACATCATAACATTCATAACAGTGAGTCAGATGTCAGTGTGGATTACTTGATGTGGATTAATAGTTTTACTCCCAATTAGCACTCCCATGGTTTTTGGTACGTAGCTTGCAGTATCACGTTCACTGCCTTATTCTTATGTATTTTAGCATCTAGAGCATTTGCAAGTATTAATATTTTGCATGTCTACCACAGCTGCCTACTGAGAATGTGCAAAGCATTTCAAAGGATTAATAAAATTAGTCTCACTATACCACTAAAATAATAAATGTACTGTGGCAGTTCTCCAGATAGAATTCAAATCACCTACATTATTTCTCCTAGGAAAAGTATGCAGATTCTGGGACAGAAGTCTGTATTCTCTGATATCCACTTTCCTCCCTTAAACCCAAGGCCATCTCTCCCAATAAAGAAACTACTGAAAAAGCACATGGCAACAACTATTTTCAATTTAAACACATCATTATGAACCACAAATGGAAATTCCCACCCCTGAAATCTGCTCTCTTTTGTCCACCAAGAAATAGGAAAAAAAAAACAAACTAACAAACAAAAAAAACTACTTTTGAAAAAAAAAAATCACAGGTAAAAGCAATGCCTTGCTCTGCCACCTTTCTTCACTTGTTAAGAACCTTTGATTGACATTTGCTATTTTTTTTCTCCCTTTCCTTTATTGACCTTTTCTCTTCAGAAATAAAGGACAAGGGAAGGATGAGTAGGCTGATGGCATCGAGACCTACACAAATGCAGCTCTGAACAAGAGCAGGTGTAAATTAAACAAAAAAGAAAAAAAGTATGTTTACAGTAAGTATTTCTGTAAGAAATATGTACCTGCATTTCTGTGTAGATATATATATCAGGGCAAAATCAGTTCTCAAGTGAGCTTGCTAGTAAACTTGGTAGTAAAATAAACTCTATATTAAGCTCTCTGTAAACTCCATAAGAAGGTCTGCCTCACAAATCCCAAAGCTGTTATGATAATAAATAAATAAATAAATTTATTATTAAAAAAAAAAAAGAGAGAAGAAGAAGGAGACGACTTTTTAAATAGAGAAAACTCTATTTTTCTAGAGTTTTCCAGCAAAGACTGAAGAAAATTGCAGTCACCACCCAGCTATCCCTGTACACTGAACTTTGCTGGTCTGGCTTCAGCCTTTCCTCACAGAGAGCTTTGCCCCAGGGTCAGGGGACACAGGACTCTCTTTGGGTACCTGAGGGGTCCAGCTGCCTGCCCTCACCACAGCAGCTGCTCCATTAATAAGTTCTCCACTTAGTCTCCAGGTCCCTGCATCCTCCTCCCCTGCCTGAACCGCCTTGCCCTGGTGCAGGCTTGCTAGTTCTCCCAAAGGCAGTGGTAATCTCCCCTTGTCTCCAGGATGGGTACTTCTCAACAGGAGAAACCCTCCAAAAGGAAGGAAGAAGTTTGCTTATAAGGACTTTGGTAGAACTTGTTCTACTTGCTCCAGCAGAAAAGCATCGATCACCTCACACAACATTCTCTCCTACACTGCATGATTAAATTGTATTTACTTTGTGACAGCGGTGAAAAGCTGAACTCTTTCTACTCCAGTCCTGCCATCCGTGACACTTCTCAGGTAAATCTTCTGAAGCTTCTCTTTATGTACTGAAATCACATTATCTGAGAAACTATGTACTCATTGCTGGCATCTCTGATCTCTTTTGGTTAGAAGGCTAGGGCATCATATTCTAGTTTAAGCTGGATGCTTACATGTTCTTGACCAGACCAGAACATTGTCACACATAGGCTTACTGAAAGCCATATCATTCAGATAAGTTTGCTCTTGCTTGTTACACAAAGAAAAAGAAGTTTTGACTAAAAACGTACTTTACTGTACTTACTATACATTATGCACAAGTTGTCTTGGAATTAATGTTCAATTAACAATTTACCGGGATGAGCAGGTCCTGCACCAAAAAGTCTTGGCCCTTCCTCTGCCCCAACTCTTGTTTCTCACCTGTATGCAAGCTAGCTGAGTTAAACCAAAATGAAGTGGGATGGCAGAAGAGAAGTGAGACTGGAAATGTGACTGCTTCTTCTGGCATCTTGTGATTGTACCAAATTCAAAAAAGATTAAACTTCAGCTAAAGAAACACCGAGTTGTAAAGTGGAGGATCCTGAGATGTGGATTTTCTCTCTGTCACTGACACCTTCTTTAAGTCACAGAGAGCTCTCTGCTGAAATTTTCTCTTTTGTTCTGTTACTTTACATTGGAAAATTTTGAAACTTTTTTTTTTTTTTTTTTAATTGAAGAAGAATAGTTTACTTGTTAACAAAAAGAACTAGGGCAGCTCACACTTACTGGTTGGTTTATGACCTTGAGAAATCCACCCAACAATTCCATGCCTGTGTAACACAGCATAGCCCTGCCAATCTGTACTGTATATACATTGTTACACTAACTTTTTCTTTTAAAATACTCTTAAGAATTTCACACATGTAATAAAGATTGACAAGCATAAGATTCATTCTGCAGGTCATCTGCTACACAAGTATTTTACATTCCCACTCAGAACAACTTTTTTTTTTTGTTAAAACAAGGTCATTTTGGATTATCAAATTCTATTCCAAATTATCAAATCTTTTCAGTACAAATTAGAATTAATGGTATCAATCCATGATCTTCACATTTACTTATGTTTTCACAGTGTTTTTCACACAGCTCAAAAATACAATGAAGAAAGCTGCCCTATTCCATTTCTGTGGGAAAACAGCACAGGTCTTTTACAAAACTAGGGATCCTTGCTTACATACCAAACATCCACTGTTGAACAGAGCTCATCAGAGAATCACACAGCATGGAATATCACACAGTGTGCCTAAATCTGTTAAGTGCATGAAGATTAAAAAAAAATAAAAATTGACTTCAAGTATAGTAAATCTAACCTAATAATATTTTTTAAAAGTTTTAACCTAAAAACTATTGAAATAAAAATTCCAGAACTACATGGTATGAATTTTTTTGGTTCAGGTATGCAAGAACTCTGTTGCTATAAGTTATGTAATTTTACTTTTCCTGAATAATTTTCATTCATTGGCAATTCATTAAATACAGTCCCCCGACAAGGAAAGTAAGATAGCAAGTTAAACTAAATGGGACTATACAGCATACAAAAGAAAAATTGGAAATGACAGAAATGAACTTTTATGTAACACCTGTTCAGTATCATGTTAGCTAATATAACTCGACAGTACGTCTTTTCTCCTAGCGACCGTATACTCATCCCATCTGATATGTCCATTAGCTTCTCTTGGCTTATATGCTTGTTCTTATAACAATCCCACCTGGCATATAAAAACAGATGATACTTTAAAAAAAATACACCAGACTTTATGCAGATTTGTTATGCTTTCTGTATCTTTTTTTAAGATGAGGTATGAAACAATTTGCAACATGTCCTTTTAAATTGAATTTTAAAATGTCAGTGGGCATCCTCAGCTGACTCTTCATAGTGAGATGATAGCGGTTACACAAATACATACATATGTATATGCCATACATATATTATCTTTACAAGTCTATCATTCTTCTGGGTACATACATTTTACTAGAGCTGCAACACTGTCATCCCTAAGGAACTAACTTGGCTTTTGTACTACTATAGCTCTTTTGGGGTCATCTTATCCACCAGACTTTTATTCGGTGCTTTTAAATATTTTCACAGCTAAAAATGCATCTTAAATGTAAGTTCTGTAAGGTGTTGCTTTGAAGTATGTTGCATCCCTTCTGTGTTGCTTATCCACCATTATAACTGTAAATATTAATTTACATTAATAAAGGGGTTTAATATCAGAAACAGCTATCACAATTTGTCAAGAAAATTAAGTGTGTTCTTCTTTGCTGAGCAAAGTTCAACCATATCTGCAGGAGATTCCTAGAACAACACTGGTTTCTCCGTGGCCAAAAGAATCAAAGTCCCAAATACAATCAGCTCTCCTGAAAACAAACAAAGCAAAACAAAGCAAAACAAAACAAAAAAGCCTCCCAAGCTCTTACTTTTAAAAATTCAGTTACTGAAAAAACTGGAAAGGAATAAGAGCCAATCAACAAGAAGCTGATATGACAGTAAAATCTTGTCTGATGCTCATGTTTTTCTTGACATTCTTTTGCAACAGCTCTCTATTCATATTAGCAGTGTCACATCATATACCGTACAAACATTTTAATTTAAAAGTGGGATTAACATCAACTGTCACACTGCAGACAATATTTAAGTCCTTTTGTAGGTATAATATTTATAGAGGAGAGATATGCTGGTGTTAGCCATGTGATATTTCTATGTGCAATAATTTTGTTCTGTACAAGTTAATATCACAGAGGCAAAACTGAGTCAAGAGAGTGATAAGATGAACATGCTGTTATTTAAGACTACACAGGAAAAAAACAGATGGAAAGAGCCAGCTGATAAACTGAACTCATACAGGGCAAAGAAAATATGGCTTCTGTTGATTTAACCTAACAATTGGCAAATTCCACTAAGCATTTTGATCGTAAACATTTTGGTTATGCTGCCAAATGCTTGGTTCTGCTGAAAAGTACAATGCTCCATTATTCACAGTAAGGCAGAATCATTTTTTTTACCCCCACGACACCCACGTACCAAGGAATGAAGATGTTACTTGAATCATTTAAAGAAAATGTACTTTCCTAACCCAAAGGATTCATAGGCTTGAGATGATTAAAGGAAGTTACCTAAGTTGATCTTATGAAAACTACATCTAAACTGTAAAATAAACAAATAAATAAAAAAAAATGAGGATAACAGGTTGGTATGGCTGAAAAGTATGCAGTGCAGCTTATGTATATTGTATATCTGCAGGGATATCTTTTTGAGCTGAATGCTTTGATGAATTTCGTGGCAGCGCTCTGTAAATTTTGTAATGTAGAAAAGTCAGGTTAAAAGTCTCTCTTCTATATTAATCTGCCTTCAATATAATTTAATGCAGGTACAAAGTAGAATATCAGTCACCTTGATTAGGATGGTCATTTTAATTAATACTTCAGACACTGTTCCAAACTGTAGGTCAGTGGTGCCCCAAAGTGCACATTTATGCTTTGAAAGGGATCTGAGGAAGCATCACTCCTTCATCACACAGGACAGAACTGAGTAGTCCATCTGACATTATCCATCCTTCTGTCCATCTGTCCCTCCCCCCCTCCAGCCATGAGAAGTGGACACCTTTGGGATTACTGACAGCTCAGAAATGCTGGAACTGCAGGTCTCAGGCTTCCTTTCACTCTTGCTGTTTGAAATAACAAGCCCCAAACCTCTAGGCTGTAAGAGCCTACAGAATCACCATTCCAAGCCCTCATAATAAAGCAGGCACTTCATTTGCCTCTCATCTTGTGTTTGACTTGTCACATCACTCTTTCTTGACTATTTGTTTCTCTACCATTAGGCTTGCACTGACATTCAATACTATCTTTGTTTGCACTCCTATCTTTCTTTTTTCCTGACAAACCTCCTACAGTCAGAGAATACAAGTACCTGACAAAGCGATCGGCTGCACTCCAGTTCACAACATCATGTTTAGTTATATTTTTTCACCCTGCCAATACAGCCTGAAGGGATGAAGCTGCTGCAATTGGACAGTTAAACAGCAACCTCTTTAGATACATCACAAAAGAACATTTCATGCACTTTAAATCATAATCATAAGCCAATTTAACTTAATCTGTTCCCTGGTGAGGCATGTGCTTGCTTAAATTCAGTTAGTTTTGCCTTTTTGGACCCTTATGGGAATACACTTTTAAGTTAACTGCATCATGAAGATTGCCTGTGCTGTTGTGTTGAATGATTCATGGGGGTGCTAGACATTCTTGTGAGCAGGTGAGTGATTATGATTTCCATAAACCAAAAGGAAAAAAAAAAAAAGCATATGAAAATATCAGAGAAACAGAGTTGAGTAGAATTGTGCTCTTATACTTCTAAGTTCATTTATACATCTAAGTGACTAATTTTTTTTTAGCAAGTGTCTGCAAGTTATATTTCCTCACTCACTATTTTTTTTAGCTTTTTGTGTACAGACACAGAAGAGAAACAACTTACAGTGGAAAAAGGTGAAACATCTCCATATGACATGGGAAGGACTATGTAGAGAGAAAATAATAAATAACTGTACAAAGGAATATTAACCACTTTACATTTCCTATCAAATAACATGATGTAGGCTTGAAATAAACATTTTTAGAGTTATCTTTCCATCCCTATAAACAAATAATTTGTAGTACTATACAGAGATGGTCAGTACCCATCACAGTACCAATCAATTCTCTGTTTAATAATGTATTGAATGGAAAGTTATCTTAAAATATAATAAATAGTCCTTAGGTACCACTTTTCTATTTAAACTAAAATTACAATTTCCCACGTGCTTGTAACCAGGGAGATCTGTTGGCACAGGCAGCTTCGCTCCCTGGTTTGGCCAGCAAAGGAGCTGCAGAATCTTTCTGAACAGCCCTTTGAGTAAAGCACAGGAATAACTTACAGCTGGAACATGAATGCAGGAAATACAGAATCTCTTCCCCACCCTGAGACCAAGACAGTGGGTAATACCAGAAATACAATGGAAACTCTCTCAATGAAAGAAATAGAATAATAATGCCTATAGGAGTTGTATGGGAGTGCTGTGAGGATTAGTGTTTGGAAGATCATCAGCACCTCAGAACAAATTAATATTTATGACGATCAGTCCCCTCAAATTTACAATTTGAAACATGCCTGGACAATATGTGTGTAGCATTTATACGCCTGTGATACAAAAAATTGACAGCTTCATAACATTTGCTATTTTTTTTCCAATTAATTTCATTTACTCAAAGGACCTTTTTCTGTCTAAGAGGTACATACTGCTTCATAAAATGCATTAAACAATAATAATGTTGTTTTAATTTATGGACATTGTTTGCTTTTTTCTTTTTTTTTTTCTTGTCATGATAATGAATTATCATTTTGCTATCAATTTTGCATGCATCCTCACGCATCACCAAGAATACTTATAGAAATCAAATGAAGGCTAGTGGAATGAACCATTTTGAAGTTGTGGAGGGTGAAAAAACATTCAGAAGAAAGTAAAGCAGAAGGCTTAAAGGATTAGTAACTTAAAGGCCTGTATATATTATTAATTCAAAAAGTATGGCAACAAACATAAAATATACAAACTTGTAATGTAGGAGTGTCCTGAAAAATATACCACAGCACAAAGCAAAATAATGATGGCACCAAGAAGACACAAGTACCATTCTGGTCACTTGTAATTATGACACACACCTACTATCACAGCTAAAACTCTTTGCTGCTTATTATTAGCGGCGGGCAAGTTATATGGCTTATGATCTGCTTGTTTCCTGCCTGTGAAGAACAGGAGAACATCTGAAATACTTGAAATTTCCATGGACAGAAAAAGCATTTCTCATCCAAATTTAACTCTGTATTGATTTGATAAACGGAACCCAAGTGTTCTAGTTCAACACACTCCTTTCTTATCCACAAAACCCTTGCTGGTAGTGTGCTGCTCCATCAGCAGAGCACAGTATGGGCAGAGCAGCAAATGCATGCCCAGAATTGTGTATAGAAAGATGCTGTCCTACTCAGCTTGCATATACAGGAACATTTACTGTCTGTACAAAGAGATAGAAAAGTTGATCAAGCAAAGAAAACTGACCTACGAACAAGCCAAATAATCACACACAATCGGTAACAAGCTAACATTACATGAAAGTAATCTTCTTTTACAGCAAGTATTCAATGTGCACATTGAAATCAATATTGGGAGTAGAAAGAACTAGACCCAATTACTTCAGACCACTTTTTTACAGAGTTCATCTTTCACTAGTGCCAAACTCGACACTCAGAAACTAGTATGAAAATTCTTTTATCCATGCACAGACTTAAGCAAGTCATATTTTTCCCGTCAAATACTACCATAACCACATCCCGCTTTCCAGTCACAACACAAGCATGAAAACATTCAGTATCTTCAGTTTTTCCTCGTTCTAGTAAAAAAAAAAAAAAAAAAAAGGAATTAACAGGTTTTTTTTTGTCAAACTCATAGATTCTTTTACATTTCAGATTAGCTCACTAATGTTCTAGTATCTTTCTAAATTAAAGATTTAATGCCACCAGTTTTCTTCCTATTTCTCTTTCTCATATTTTTATCGTGTCTGTGTTTTTTCAGAAGATACATAATTATATTTGGTGGATTTTTGTTCAGTGCAGGTTTCCCAGGAATTTTAAATTTAATGCAGTCATGGCAGTCTATGAAAGAGTTGTGGCTTTCAGTATTTTAGTGAAAGATAAAGGGAAAAAAAAAAAGCAAAACAACACAAAACTAAAAAAAAAACAAACTTCAGCAACAGAATTTGTTCAATATTGCTTCTGAAAGCTCGTCATTTAATTGACTTCGAAACCAACTCTTTATTCTTCGAATCCAATCTTCCCTTTGTTCAGTTTTAGATACGATGACTTTTTTTTTTTCCTAAACCTTACTGCTATTTACTACATGAGAGAAGATCATAGAATCACAGAAAAACATCATAGAATAACATCAACTGGCTTCCCTTGGTCAACTAGATGGGTGACCTTGTCATAAAAGGAAATGCAGTTTGTTAAGCAGGATTTTTCCCTTGTGAGCCCATGTCAGCTATGACCAATGACCACATTGTCCTTCAGGTGTTTTTTCAATAACTCCCAGTATAATCTTCTCCATAATTTTACCAGGCACTGAAGTAAACCTGATTTATTTAGGTCAGCTGGATATTTAGGCATCCTGTTAGAAGCACCAGAAACCAAGATTCAGTCTGTGGGGGGGGGATTATGTGCTTCTCCTTTTCACATAAATATGAAATTTGTCTCTGTTTTGGAAGGATCCTGCAATGTGGAGGAAAAAAATCAACCACGCTTGCTCATTCCTTTCTTGCTTTCTGAAGACATCCAGAAACGAAACAATTCTAGCAAACAGTAATGTTGATTTCAAGCAAGAGAGATAGTCAGACACCACTGGAACAGAACCATTAGAGGATGAAAACACTGTTCTAAAGTGAAATTAATAAAATTATGATGATTGGGCCTATACAACACTGCTGCCTACAAGAGTAAAGAACTGTCTTGGAGGTACAGGAGTTTTCTGTTATTCCTGATTCTTAATCAGGAACCACAGGAATCATGCTGCTGACAGTGATGAACTTAATTACCTGCTGTCTAGGAATTGAACTGAACTACTCAGCATCAATGAAAAAGGATTTCTCCCAGCTCCCTTAAATCCTCAGTTCTGTACTTAAGGATACCTATCAAGGCATTGTTCGTATATCTGGATCTGCAATGCCCTTGTTAATCTTAATCCTATCAAAATTTAGGATTATTTGATGTCAATGTTCATTGTCCTCTGCTCATACTGTGCTTTTCCCCAAGATCAAAAGTGTCAGGAATTAACTGCAAAACTGGATCTAATTAAGTGAAATTATGAGTTAATCGCATGCAAAGCTGCCTTTTCTGAGAGCAAACAAACGCTGAGTTTCACAGATGCAGATATGGAATAAGACAAACCCACTATCCATCATACACCTAAGAGAACTTTTTTTCACTGTGCACTCATTAGACTTAATTTAATCTTTTAGAACTCCTATTTCTAATTCTAAAATCTGTTATAAGACTACACATAACAGTGTACAGTTGTTCACTTCAGAACGATGTAAATTTAAAATACTTCAAAAACATTATGCAAAACAAAAGTGTGTTCCTCATTCTCATTTATAGAATTAATCTTGGTCTGAAGTTGTCATTTCTAAGAGGTAAGACAACTTTCTGTTCCTCTTTTCATTAACTACCCTTGAATTTCTGACAGATGATCTACTGACTGTTCTGTTCATTTTTCATTTGGTCAGAATCAAATTACTAAGTCTGCATAAGGGCTTCTTAGTCCTCCCACTACCAACTCCTTCATCCATGAAGGCACTATTTTTGGTGACTTTTTTTTTTTTTTTAACTGTAATTTATAAGTTTCAAGTGTTTATAGCATCTAAAAATTAAAATACTTGTTAAAAGTGTCAGTTATCAGTAATGTACATGAAGTAGGAATGCCATTTTCCTCTTTCACAAAGGGGAAAACTGATTTTTTGCTCAAAAGTTAGAAGGGTTGAGTGAAAAAGCTTTAAAGTAGATTTGAAGGGCAAAAGGGATAACATCAGGCTTGCTAACGATAAGCCATGGGATGGCATGCCAATGTTCAACAGACAATATGCCAACATGGTCCTTCAATCTGCTCCATGATGTGATGGATACAGTGGAGCACATTTGAAATGCTTCTACACCAATGCACACAGCATGAGGAATAAGCAAAAGGAGCTAGACGCTTCAGCTCAATCCTAGAGCCATGACATGACTGGCATAAGCAAAACTTGGTGGGAAGTCCTGTGAGCGGTGTGCTGTGATGGATGGTTCTAGGCCCTTCAGAAGGGACGAGCAGGGTGGTGCTGTATGTAAGGGAGAGGTAGGATAGTTAACTGGGAATACCACACAGTTGATAAAAACAGGTCCAGGAAATTCCTGAGGCACGTTAACGATAGCTTCTTGGTACAGGTACTATGGGAGCTGACTAGGAAAGGTGCCATCCTAGATTTGTTGCTTGTAAACAGAGAAGGTCTTGCGGGTGCAGTGGTGATTAGTGCTCATCCTGGCCACAGTGGCCATGAAGTAATCGAGTTTAAAATCTTTGGTAATAGGTAGAAAACTGCCACCAAAACTTCAGCTCTGCATTTGGGGATAGCACAATTCAGGCTGCTGAGGGAACTAGTTAGTGAAGTCCCTTGGGATTCTGCTTTTGAAGGTCTTAGGGTACATCAGTGCTGGTCACTTTCTAAATGCTTGCTCCTCTTAAGAGCACAGGAGCAGGCTATTCCGAAATGCCACAAGTTGAGCAGGCAGGGCAGAAGGCCAGTTTGGCTGAGCTGGGATGACCTTCTACAAAGATGGGGAAGGGTCTAGAGGGCAAGAAGTATGAGGAGGGTCTGAAGTTACTTGGTTTGTTTGTCTTAGAGAAGAGGAGACTTAGGGGAGACCTCATGGCAGCCTACAGTTTCCTCACGAGGGGGAGCAGAACAGGAGGTGCTGAGCTCTGCTCTCTGCTGACAGCAACAGGACCTGAGGGAAAGTCATGAAGCTGCATCAGGGAAGATTCAGGTTGGATATAAAGAAAAGATTCTCCACTGAAAGGGTGGCTTGGCAATGGAACAGGCTGCCCATGGAAGTAGTCAAGGTATCAATTCTGCTGGAGTTCAAGAAGCATTTGTGTAACACTCTCAGACACGTGGTCTAATTTTTGGGTAGTCCTGCATGAAGCCAGGAGTTGGACTTCTCTGTGATCCTTGTGGGTCCCTTCCAATGCAGGACTGTTTATGATTCTCTATTTCCCACATTGGTAATGCAACACGCCAACAGCCTAAAGGGTACAGCCTTTTGACATTTTAAAAAGAAATAAATGACAATCACTCTCCACTGTCTCCATCCCCAATACCTTTCAGCAGTCCCATTAATGTCTTATAAATAAAGAAGCCTGAATAGTTTTCTTATCCTACGTATGTCATGAGGTATAATTTTCCTAGACTACTAGTATAATCCAGTTCATTCCAACACATTTAAGAACTCTTCAAGAAATTACTAAAGAATATTCTTTTACTTATCCTATGCTTTTAGGATTTAGGGACAAAAGGAAACTTGAGGTATAAAAAGGTCAATGACATTTATTTCATTTACAGATAATTATCAACATACTGCACTGTACTTGAAACAAGGAGAAGGGCATAGAATAAATGGAATGAAGATAATATAGTTTAAAATCAGGGTACATCTCACATTTCAGAAACAAGAAACTTACCCCAATTATACTATAACCATGTTATATTTCCAATATTTAAATATATATTTTTGTTTTTTTTAACACTAGTACCGAACTAGTACTAACACCACTCAACCATGCACAGGGTTGGTGGGGAAGCAAAGAGTACTTGGAAAAGTCCCAACCAAAAATTGCAAATCACATGGTTCAGTTGTACCACATGATAAAATTCTCCTATATAGTTTTTTCAGGAAAATAAAATGTCCCAACATAAACACTAGACTCAAAAGCAAGATTAGAGATTATGAAGAGATACAGAACAACCAAGGGAACAGACCCAAAAATGAGAAGGAAAAACAACAACAACAACAAAAAAAAACAGCAACATAAACATACAAAAGAAAAGGGAGAGGGAAAACAAACAAACAAACAAAAAAAACATTCATCACATTGCAGTATTTTGCCTGCTCTACCAGGGAGGCAGCTGGAGGAAAGCCAGAATATAGCTGGGTTTCTTAAGCAGCACAAGGTGTTTATATTTCAGCAATTTAAATTTGCCCTTAATTTCAGGTGATTAAAATCAACAGAATATATCCCACTCTCTGTAATGGCTGTCTAAATTGCCTACCAAAATATCTGTCTTTTTAAGCTCTAGGAGAGCATTTTCAACATCAGTCATTTATTTTTAGTGTTGTACTTTTCAGACATCCAACTTGATAAGAATTTCAAAATGACAACCCTGTAATTCCCCCAGTAAAGAATTTTGTTTATGTTTGCAAACTTGTCAGTGGGTCATTATTGTTACTAATTTAGATTCTGGGAAAGTTGTTTATACCCATTTTAATAGAACAATAAAAGAAGTTTTTACCGGATGTTCTTCATTAGGAAATTTATTTGACAAAGCCATAACTTTTCTCAGAAACATGTTGGTTTCCACGCAAGTCTCTCACAGAGGTTTTAAGAATGGAAAATATAATCAGTAGCCAGGAAAAAAAATAATAATAAAAAAAGGAAAATAAAAGAAAAGAGGGAGAAACCACCTGCTACTGTGAAAATACTCATCTGAGATGTTCAAATCCTGTTTTCAAGTCCCCGAGTTTGTTTAATTTATTTTAGGGAGAAAATATCTGCTGAATCCAACACATACCAGAAACTGTAAATTATTATTATTATTAAATGTATTCTGCTATTTTCAATAGTCCTAAATTTTAGTTACAGTGAAGGAAATATATGGAAACACTCCAGTTTTCTCTCATTGATGACAATACAACTCCAAAAAATTTTTGGTTTGGAATGGTCAGTGCGGATTTACATTTTCATCTCCAAAATTATTAATGGGGATGGAGTGGTCAGTACTTATTTACACTTTCACCATTCTTCCTTGGAACAAAGACACTTTATTGTAGTCAATGGGCTATAAGCCATTGATTTAAACAGAATTTCATACCAAAACACTTGGAATAGTTCTGCTCACTAAAAAAAGTTCATCTTATGTGGTTGAGCACTGGATCAGGCTCGCCGGGGAAGTGGTCACAGCACCAGGCCTGCTGGAATTGAAGAAGTGTTTGGAGAATGCTCTCAGATATATGGTTTGATTTTTGGGTGGTCCTGTGTGGAGCCAGGAGTTGGACTTGATAATTCTTGAGGCTCCCTTCCAACTCAGAATATTCTATGATATTTTCTGAATGCCAGTTTGCTCCTCCAGACTTAGTTATGCCTATCATTCTATAGCCAAGTGAAATTTGGAGGATTTACTATCTCTATTGAGATGATTAGTATGAAGAACTTTACGTGCTCTTCCTGGGGTTATCAGGATTCTCCCATGGAGCTTCAAGAAATTTTTTCTACATTGTGTTAGTGATAACATGTTTTCAGCAACCTGTAATATTACAGATATTATGACTTTCTAATCTTTTTACTCAGCAGGAATCTTACCCTGTAGGTATGTATCAGAATTCATTGTGCGATAGCATGTCTACCCACAGGAATAAACCTGAATTGACCTAATATTTACCCTTGTAGTACTAAACATATTCATTTTCATGGTTTACTGGAAATACTGTTAACTAAAAAAAAGTAATGATGATCATTCTGCATGCTTGTGGTTGAAGTATCATTCTAGTGGTTAAATCATCATTTGCATTTCTGGTAGCTTTTGGAGATTTTAGTAAGAAATACATTTATCCTATTTCTATATGTGGCTGGCAGAGAAAATAATTGATGATGCATCAAGAGCATCAATTTTGACTTAGCCAATGTTTATCAATGTTTTGAGACCTTGAACTGACCCACACTTTATGAAGAAAGTTTCAATAAATTAAGGAAAAAGTACTAAAAGAAAAAAATAATGCATGTTCACAAAATTTGGGAAAGAAAGGCAGTTATGATCAAGGCATAGATAGAGGGATGGAGGAGGAAAGAGATCTGGCATGACAGGTATAGTTCCTAGTCTCATTTACAGTTATTTCAGTCATTATATTGGTGCCACTAGGAAATTACTTATGTTGCATGAATGTTGAATGATTAAATCACATAGAGTATTCCTAAAGTTGTACTGCAGTATCTTCAGATCATACAGTAGCTCCATTACCTTCCATACCCCCTCCTTTCAAAAACTGCAAACTCCTACACTGAGCAGGACAGCAGAGGTAAGAGCTGGGATAGAAGGAGTAAAGTTGTGCCTTCACTGCCCTTCATTCAAGTTGCCTGGGATAGAAGGGGAGTGTGTGCGGGAAGGTGTTTTAGTTTTGTTTTTGTCTATATCTTTGTCTACTTTTAACGTTGATTGGCAATAAATTAAATAAATATCTCCCAGGTCAAGTTTGTTTTGTCCAAGACAGTAACTGAAGAGATCTCCCTGACCTTATCTTGACCTACAAGTTTTTCACCTCATTTTATCCATCTGTTCTGCTGAGGAAGGGAATTGAGACAGCGGCTGGGTGGACACCTGGCAACCAGCCAAGGTCAACCCCCCACACTCAGAAATTGTAAATTACAATTGGAGGCTTTCGTCAAAGGCAAAAAGTCATTTGATAATCTGAGCTACACAACTAAGACATAAGGAGACTTATAGAAAGGGAGCACTGATACAGGAAATGAAAGCAAAGAGTAGGAGGAATTAATCCACTGAAGATGAGAGACTGGTTTAACATAAACTGGAGATCAGGGCATACAGATTGGGGGAGGTGGGATTGAGTGAGTCACACTTTTATAATTCTCTTTACTTTAGTAGAAATACTGAAAACAGTTTTGTAACAGAAGAAAAACACAACAAAACAAATAAACAAACTAACAAAAAGCAAAAGCAAATACCTGAATGCTTCAAAGCTCCCATTGCTGCTCAATGGAGGCAGAAACTCAGGGAGGGGGTAGAACAAGAGGGACAAGAGCTTATAGTCTCCAGCCCATGACTAAGAGTTACTGAAACCTGTTTTGTATCCGCTCATGAGTCATAATGCCCATGTGATTATTTCTAAGTGTGATTTGAAAATGAAAAGAAACGATACATTAAAATGGTATTTTTCAAAGTGCCAGCAAATACTAAAAATATTGGAAATTGCATTTAAGGCGGAGTGCTTAAAGGGGTCTGTGTCAACTAGCATAGCCTTATGAAGTATAAACCCAACTTGTTGTCAACTTTCCTGACTAACTTCAGATTAGGACAAGACCTTATTCTACAGCTAGACAAGTCACACTCTGAAAGATATATTGCTTTGGATAAGCGGTGAATATTATGGTGACTGTCTGATTATTCCAAACATCTGCACTAAAAATATTAGTCTGATAACTGACGGGAAGTAAATTGTACCTCTTGATAAAGTTGTATACACAAATATCACAGGCTGCAAGAGTAGTGCCCATTATTTCAAAGATCTGGGTCACAGAGCCTCTAGAGCTGTGGGATGAATGGATGAATTACAGCATAGACCTAATTTAACATCAACCTGTACCTTACCAGATCTATAGCAATGGTAACTGCTAAGGATTGTTAGCTTTTACTACTCAAGTTGGCACTTCCATTTCTTACACAGGAAATTAGCTTCAAGAATATTAATTACAGAAGTCACAATGCCGTAAGATAATAAAAGTTGAAGAAAATTCTCAGCTTCCTCAAAGCAGAAAGGAAAGTACATATTTTTTTTTCTTATGTTTAATGACAATTAGTAAAGCATGGTTGAGATTAATTGTGGAATCCAAATGCAATTAAACTTTGCTATAATAATTATTACAGTTAGCATTTGCAATGTGGTTGTGGCTAATAACCAGTGAGACTGTTGCTCATAATAACAGATAATGTTTAATAAGGTAATATAAGATATCTTATGGACTAAAGGGCTGTCTTCTTAAAAGTGCATGTCACTATACTGCAGAATAATTTTTAAAATAATGAAATACTATTATAAAAAAGCATGATATAGTGACTAGGAGAAAGGAACGGGTTCTAAAAAGTGGATGAGACATTGCTTTGTAAGCTGACCTTTCAGAAATACCCCCCCTTCTTCACTGGTTTTCGAAATGAAAGGCAGCATTATTTTTAATTACAGATTATGAGCACAGATATAAGTAGTCATAATTAAAAGTCTCTCACATTTGAGCCAGCTACAGTATTGTTGCTATAGCATAGAATAACACTTGAGTTAAGGTTGCATGACAAATATCATTCTGTTCTGCTGTATTTCAGATTCTTAACTTGGAAATTTTTCAACTGTGATATCACTTCTTTTTTTTCCCAAGGTAAGGCTCTAATTCTTCAAGAAATATTATAGAGCAACAGAAGGGTAAAACCCTGTTCAAAGGAAGTTAATTCCCTACTAAGATGTTTAAGTACAAAACCACCAACAAAAAAAAAAATATGTTCTTTTGTGAGAGAATAAACTTTTCTCGTAATATAGAAAAAGAATTGTGGGTTTTTGTTTTTCTTTTGTTTTTTAATATCTTTAACCACAGAAGGCAGCAGAGGATTGAAAGCTGAAATTTGACATCAAAATAACCCTCACGGAAAAGAAGTAACTTCGAGTGTTTCATCAAAAAATGGTTTAGAAAAGCTTTCCAAAAGCACACTGTATGCACGCATGTCTGAACAGAATTTTTCTCTAAGCTTTTAAAGAGCACAGCTATGGAAGGCTGCTCCAAATGCAAGTGTGTCACTGACTAAACAGGGAGAAGTAAATCTGAAGCCACAAGAAGAATTGGCTGTACCTTTGGCAACTGTGCAAAGTTGCTCTTTCCTCAAGCAAAACCAACTTCCATTACTATATCACTATTTGCAACAGTTACTGAGTGAAGGCTGCTGGATGGCATTTAAAATACTTTTATGTTTTCATTTTCTCAGGTGGTTAGGTTTAAATAGTGATGGGGTTGGCTACTTTTATTTCTTACTCATATTCTTTCTATTCCTTTTGATATATATCACTTACACTCCTCCATAGGTACTTAACACGAATAGAACACAATTATTCTGTAAAACTAATGGTATACAATGGATACAGGTGGAACATCTGCTACTGTACTGGAAAAGACTTCCCTCTAAGTATTTCAGAGTATGGTCTCACATGGTTTGGATCTTTCTGACAGTGCTGCATGTCATAGCATGCACAATGTAATGTGAAAACAGTAGCTGAGTTCATTGTCACTAGAGTTGAGTTGCAACATGCAAGCAGTCCCATGGGCATCATGCTTCCCACTTTTCTAAGATTAAATTCAATATCTTAAAATGTTTTTGAAGAAGCTTAGGTCCTCCTTCATATTTATAGAGCATATATCCTGTTGGTTTAAAAATCATAAGCATCTGCTTTGGTAAAGTTGGATGTAATAAGGGTATGATGGCAGGATTTACATTCTTTCTTTATACAGAAGAGCAGTCTTTCAAAGATAATTTGATAAAATCCAAGAAGGGACAATTCTCTTTCTCGGTATAAAAGCAAGTATGATTGAGAACAGGGGCTTGGATTCTTTTCACAGTCTAATACAAAAGCTCTTTAGCTTAGAGATCTTCAACTAGCCCAAAGATATGCAGAGTATATACTGCCCTGCTTCATTACACCTGTGTTTTCAGAATCACAGAATGGATTTTTTTTTAAAATCTTTTCATTTCATACAGCAAGAAGGTGGGAAGGGTTATTAACATGTTGCTAAGGGAAATGCATCACCCTATCATCAAAGGCCTATATTACAGACTGACGGTTTTTGGAAAAGCTTATGGCTTGTAAAACCAGTCATTCACATTACTACTGGAGCAATATTGCTCTCTTTTGGAGTGAGCCAGGAAGGAGTAACAGAAACTGTTACATTTTATATTACTTTTGCTTCTATTTAAAGGCATTGGCTTTGAGATGTATTTGACTTCTTCCTAGTCTGGCCTGCAATTCACTTGAATTCCATAGGAAAATGTATCCCATTTTGAAAATTGACTGAAAATTAAAGAATAAATAAAGCTTTCTGTCTTTTTTTTTTTTTTCCCTTTCTGGTTTCTTGTACCATTTTCTAATGTAAAAAATGGAAGGGGACTTTTAATATGAAGAAATGCCTTATTTTTTATTAGAACAATTTTTCCACTTCAAAGAAGCCATTTACAACCCATTTTCAGCTATACAAGCATGATTTCCTCTAAAAACAAATAAAGGCACTATGGTGTATTTGTCAGAGATCTCCTGATGCGAACAGACCGATGCTGTCTTACTTCAGCTGAGAATTTAAACATGAGAGTTTACTATTTCAGTCTAGATTTTCTTACCTCTTACAGCTTTATATAAGTTGAACAGCCCCTTACTCTGTCTGTGATGTATCGTACCGATTTCCCAGGCAGAGGGAGAAATGGTAACTACAGGATCTGCCTTAGAATGTTCAGCACTTTTCAATACATATTTCATGCAATTTCTCAAAGGAAGAAAAAATGTATGCACTCTAGTATCTTGGCAACAAGAGACTTAATTTCAGCCAAATCTGACTGAGAGGTAGGGATCTTGAAAATATTAAACACTTGAAGAAGAGGGAAAAATCTGTGGATAGTTGACCACGAAGACCCCATGTGAACACCTACTGATGAAACCACTGAGCAAGCCATGTCCTTAACCTTTCCAGTAACAGGATTCAGCTGACTAGCTAGCTGGTTATGAATAGTAGGGTACAACTCTTGCAAAAACACAAAAAAATATGGGAAAAACAGGGGAAGGGAGGAACTGGAAAAGAGATATGGGAAACTGAGTGGGCATAGCAACTGGAAGTAAGACATTAAGGGGACAATGCAGGTGAGACAAGTCATAAGAAAAGAGAAAAACTGGTGTGTTTTTTTTTAATGGGGTTGGGCAGGCTGGGAGGAGGCTGGTATTTCCTGCACTGGAGATGTGTGCTGGAGAGACACACATCCAAGAGTATGAAAATTCATTAATTCAACTTCCTCAGCCTTAATTCAGTGTCATCACAAAGATATTGTAAACACAGCTCAGGCTACTAATTGCTCTTATCCAGTAGGGAGAAACTTACTGGGGAAAGGGGAAATTTTGAAAGGGATGCTTTTTTAAATGTAGCTTTGACCATTGTATGCCACACATTTGAGACAATGGTGCTGAAAACCCAAGTCCCCTCTTCCTTGTCTCAGTCAAAAACTGACAATGAGACCACTTGGCTTGCAGCAGCAGCACTGCTCTGAATACATGGGTAGCCTCAGAAGATCCTGTACAGAGTTAGGCTCTGTCTAAGGCCATTCCATGTCCCTGGGCTGCTGGATACCAAAGAAGTGAAATGGAAAAATGACGCAGGGCACCTTTTCCTCACATCTGAAACCTTACAAAGCTGTGGATATTACCCCCTCATTTATTATTAAAACTAACTAAAATGACAAGCCTGTGGTTTACACTGGATTTACACCGAAACTGTACATTGAGGTATCTTTAACATCTCTTGTATCTTTGCAGTAATTGTTGTTTCTTTAAAACATGTAGTTCAAATGCAATATAAAAGAGAAATGTGTTAAACAAAATGAGATACACACATATATAGAAATGCATATATCAGAATGAATCACTAGCAGATGAGATGTATAAAAACATAGTCTTCTTTTTCTTAAATAATAAATAGCTATAGACTCTTTTGTTACTGGAAGAATAATCCTCTCAAAACCAAGAATATTTTCTTCTAGTTACTTCTTAAGATCTGCATGGTATTGTGATACATAAGACCTGACATCTGCTGACATCACAGTAATTTAAAGAAAAGGAAGCAGTAGTAATAGCACTTTATAGTGCATCAGATAGCATGGACAGCCAAAGTGCAAATACAATATTTATTATAAAATGAATTTACTGTACCTTGAAGAGTAACGGCTCCTCAGGAAGAGGGCTAACAGGGAGTGAGGTGGTGCTACTAGCCGGACTCATGTCTGTACTCTGAAAGAAAAGCATACATGAGTTTACATTTGCAGTAGAATGTTGGAGACACCTTTTTATATTTGGGAGAAAAAAGAGCTCAAAAACAACACTGAAAATCCAACAGAACAAGATTGACAAAGTAACTGTTGTTTGTACTATATTTATCAATAATTAGTAAAAAGATTAAGTATTTCACAAATGGGTAAGTACTTTGTATTTTATTTTGAATTAACATTCCATTCAAAGACTGAGCCACATGCACAAATATGCAAACATAATGCATCTACAAAAGAAAATATGAGATGATAAATGAGAAGAAAAAATGCTTTCATACAAAACAAACTACAACATATAATATATTTTATTTATTTAATTCAATGGTCTGATACTAAAGGTAAAATTAACATGAAAATATATTGCAGGAAAGTATTTGGATCAGTGCTTTTTTTTTTTTAAAAAAAAAAAAAGATCCCTTTCACATGAGTCAATATATCTTATAACTGAGCACTAATATATGAAAAGGAACAGTGAACAGCAATGTTAATAACTAATATAAGTCATTATACCTCAATTGATGTATCCAGGCAAAATGACTAAAAGACTGATGTAAAAACCCAGTCTTACTTGGGTGATATTTTAGTAACCTCTTGGCTAACATAGTCATCATTTTTTATAGATGAGACAGGTGTGAAAATAAGTGACTGTGGAAACTCTTTTGAATTTGGAATGGTAATAATGATAGAAGAACAAAATCTAAATTTAAGAAAATGCACATATGATACAAGAGCGTTCTGGAGAACACTAGAATATAATACTTCTTGTGAAACAAGTTCTTGATTGCTAAAATGAAAGGAAAAAATAAAACTAACTAATAAGAAACAAAATAAAACAAAAAAAAAAGAGAGAAAAAAGAGAAAAAATGCAATAGAGAATACAAAAAACACATTTCCACAGGCAGCCAGAAGAATACGTATTTTTTCACAATGTGGCTTTGCAAGGCACAATGATTTAATGAATTCAGCTTATGCAATTAGCTAATCAGGTATCTAGTTTCACATCACTATGAATCTATGATGGGACTCTTTTGATAAGCACAAATTCTGCAAGTGAAGAATACAGCTGCACCTGTGAAGTTATAACTGTGTAGGAATCAGAAAAACTGTATGCAGATATACTGTATTTTATTCAACCAACTGGTAAAGGATGAAAAATTAACAAAATATTGGATACAAAATCCCTATGTTAGATCTGAAATAGAAAGCACAGACTTCAAAGTTAATACCCATTGAGAAAATCATGGAGTTTAATTAGGTCTGCGTCAGTTATACTATGCCTAAAAGAAAATACAACAGTTGTTGAATAAAAGGGGTATAAGTAAAGAAGGAAAGAGAGTGACATGGTGATTATTCATAAAAGAAAGAGAGAGACAGCCACTTTAAAACCTGTGCAACACAAGAGGTTTTTGGGGGAATGAGGGAGGTTATAACATAACAGAAAGCCAGTATCTTTGCTGAATCTATCGCTTTGGTTTCAGTAAAGTTACAAATATTAACACTTAGACTCCTGCCCTTGATCATCAAGGAACATGACTGACAATATTTACTAAACAGAAAGGAAGCATGGCTCTTTTAGATTAAATTCAAACTGCAGTCAAAACTAGAAACCTCCTCCTTGAGAATGTTCTGTCTCAAACATAGACAGTTCAGCTAAGGACAGCTTGTCTTTTAATTTACACAGAATTGGGAAAAAAAAAAAAAAAAAGTAGCTGTTTTCCAAACTAAATCAAGCACACTAATTTGCAATTAGAAGTGAGCAGGAAGACAGTCCAATCTTTTAAACATTGAAACAGTCTCAGTATGAAAATCTGCAAAACAGATTGGTCCCCATACTCTACACGAGCTGCAAATTCTTCACCGATAGCTGGAATCTAAGCAAGGTCAAAAAACACCAAGGATGCCAAGGTGGCTTTGACAAGAATTCTCAGGACATGTCCACATGGTGGCCTCAGGGGAACGTCGGCTCCTCCTGCTGACTAGACACGAGCCAGCCCAGATCTGGACACCATGCTAATGTGGCACCATGCCTGGGCTAACAGGGCTGCCATGAGGCAGGTTACATTAGTATGGGCATAGTGACTTATATAGCTCCGGAACTGCAGCTCGTTTGAGTTTGGCCAGTTTGGAGCACTGTCAGAAGAGTCTGTGTCTGACTGCAACTGTCCACGTTTACATACCCTCGGTGACCCCTCCAGCAACTTCAGTTATTTTCCTCTCTAAGGAATGCAGAACAGCCTCTCTCTCAGTGCAAATTAATTAAATCCAGCGGCGTTAACACAGTTTGTTATAGCAGAGAATTGAGTGAGACAGCATCAAAATTGTTGTTGTTTCTTGAGCTATTAAAATGAAACAAAACAAAACAACACACTTCCAAAATAATCACTGCTTTGAGAGGTGTTGTCAGCTTGCCCTCCCGAAGGGAAACATTAACCATTTCAAACCACATAACACCTCTCACCTAAATTTGTTGACCACGGGATATTTCTCTTAACCACACTTTGCAATCTAAAGCTTCCCATAACCAAAAAACTACAACTGTGAGGAATTCATCCAATGAAAACCTTTTATATGACATTTCCTAAGCCCATTCTGTTCTCATAAAAGCAGTCTGTCTTAATTTTGATATATTTTAAGTATAAATTAAGAAGAAAATGCTACACCATTTGGCTATACTAATGTCTTCTAAGTCATAGTAGATATTAAACATCATTTGTATCATAATTATACGTATTAGGCAAAATCAGGGAAATTAGGACATTTTTTAATTTTGCAGTACTTTGCTCTGCAACCATAACATTCTTTATGTATACTTTAAATGCATTATGTAACCACACAGGTTTTGCAGACTGATCCTTTTCCATTTACTGCCGGAAACTCCTGAGTATCCTGGACGGCACAGAATTTTGCAAAGCTTTAAATACCTAAACTCAAATTTTTAATGGATAGATGTCTGAATATCAAGCAATTTAGCTATTTCTCAGAACAACAGCTAAGAAAAAACTGTCTTGCCTGTGTCAAAAACAGTCTCATGATCCTTCAGTGTTTTTACAACATTTTTTATTTTTTTTTTTTTTTTTTTTTTTTTTTATTTGGAGCAGGGTGTTAAAATCCAGCAAATGGATAACAGAATTTTGCTGATAACTGTTCCACATTTTCAGTGATCAATGCCCATGCTTTCTTCCTATTACTAGAGCTGTAAATATATATCATCCTCATTGTGCAAGCGAACAGGCAGCCCAGAGTCACTGCTAGGCTGTGTTAATCATTTATCTCCAGAGAGAAATATTCAAAAAAAGTGATTAACTCTCAGGAAATTTCTTGAGAATGAAGCAAACAAAGGAAGAAAAGGTCTATGAGAATAAACATTTCCCACGTGTGTGTCTTGTTTGGTGACTGATGGTTGGGATTCTCTTGAGGATAGAATCCCACCAGTTTAGCTAGATGAAAGAAGCTCTTTATGGATCTGCTTTAAAGTAGTTGCAAGCTTGGCATTGTTTTGCTTTCTTCCACTTGTGTTTACCTGTCTTAAAATACAGCTTTTCATAATACTGTATACTGGTTCTCTAAGAGAATGCAGACAATGTTTTTCAAGCAATACAGTAGATCAAGAATATACAAATGCATATTGTTAAGACCATGCTCTTTTAAAATCAATAGTCATCCTTAAGTCTTCAGTAACTGTTCTTTAAATGAAAACAGATTCACCTCACCACATAAACTGTGACTTCTTCTCACTATAGAACCTTGTATTTAATCTGATCTTCTCTGGCAAGAGGCCTGTGTATCAACCTTAGTTAATTGTACCATAAAATATGGACCATGTGCTGTGTATCACTCACAGACAGAAGCCAATTTAATTTGCTACAAGTGTTTTTCTACAAGGGTAAACATCACAAGGATAGTTGGCAGGCATTGACTTCTCTGGAGATCACTATCGCAATTTATTGATCTAAGAAGTTAATACTGACAGAGAAAACCTTCAGTGGATATTACAGCTAGAGACTAAATAAATCTTTATGATAAGATGCGAAAAGAAAAGACAATCTGTGTACTTTATAGTTTTTGCTAAGGAGTAGTGGACGAGTGTAGATCTTACTTTTGGAATGATAGTTTTAGTTGTAATATGAGTTATGCCACAAAGTTTAATTTTATAATCTAGAAGTTGAGTACAAGTAGGAAATTAAATAAGTGCAGCAAGCAAGCTCAGTAGTGACATTTTGATGTACTGAAGATAATCAAAGGGCTGTAAATAGATTTATTACTGGATCTGCACAATATATCTTTATGAAATGTTATGCTTAAATATTATTACCCTGTTATACCAAGGAGAGTGAAAAAAGAAGGGGAAGTGATTTTCTCAAAGGTAGAAAAGGCTGTTAAAAACAAAGGTAGAAATCAAGAATTCACAAGTCCAAGTACTCTGGTTCTTCACCCAGAGTGTGCAGGGTTTCCCTATATGCTTTTGGACTGGTGTGACTTCTGTAGTTTCTATATTATTTAACAACATGAAGAGATGGGTTTTGTTTGTTTGTTTGATACACACACCTCCTGCAAATAAAATTGCTTCAAACCATCGAAGCCAGAAAAATCAAAATTGGTTTTGGTAAGAAAAAATATCAGACACATGAAATGAGCTTTCAACTTCCATCTCCCACCATCTTAGATTAATTTTCCCTCACATTTCCTACCTCACTCACTGACAAAGAATGGAAATGCCTACTAAAAATGTGTTAGATCTACTTCCTAACACATTTGAATAAAATCCAGGTGGTTATTTATAATTGTATTTCATGTGGTTTTTGTTAGTAGGTATAGTTAATTATTCTTACTGATTACAAATACTTGCAGTTATCAACTGAGATATTTGATTATTGTTTTCAGGTATTTATCTGGCACGTTCTCTACTGTTTGCTGCTCCCATAGCTTTGAAGGCTGCAAGTGTCTTGTGTCTCCGTCCCATGTTATCTTAGCTCCTATCCCTGGGGAGAATCATCAACGACAGCTGATACCATTTTTTGCAACCTCTTTTTATGCTAGTAAGCAAGGTGTGGATAGACAAACAAGTTTTTATTGGTTGAGTTATGTAGTGATTCTCTACCTGCACTGTGGATACAGGCACACAGATTAGGCTCAATTCCTCTTACAACCTAAGCAAAGCTAATCAGCTAAGATGTGAAGTGCCACTGGGAAATTTCCCCTCCGTTAAGACAAGATGCTGAATTATCACCTAACAACATTTGTATGTCTAGTACTGTTTATTTTAGAAGACCCAGAGTTCCCAGGAACTCTGGGCAAAGACATTAAATATAATATTCTGCACATTAATTTTCTTCACCAAGGAGGGAGTAGGATGAAAGATATTTTGTTGACTGCTATTTATTGCTACATTAAAAATATAGCTGGAAAGACCTAATAGGCTTTGAGCCTATTAATTAGGCTAAATTAATTATACCAGCCAGTAACATAAATAGTAGATAACCAGTCCATGGTTGCAGGGCTACAGGCTACAGTGGTTGAAATATCTTAGACTCAGACTAAATTTTCACATTATTTAATTTATATTTAATTTACTCAAAATACTTACATTTACTTAGTTAGGTATATCCACATTCCTTACATTAAATGCAGTGGTATAAGAACACTAAAGTACTGGGAGCAAATTTCTATTATTATGTTTTCCAGTTGCTAAAAGAGGAAATGAAAATACCTAACATCTAAAACATCTGGCAGCTGGCACAAGGAAAACACCTTCTTAAACATGTACTTAAATTTGCAAACAAAGTAGGAAGCTGAACTAAGTGTCTAAATAGAAGGTCAAGAATTGGAGGTTGCTGGCTTACAATTGAGTACATGCAGGGAAAAAAGCTCTCTGTTTTTATAAACACATCTAATTTTTCCTAATTAAAAAAAAAAAAAAGAAAAAAATAATACATATCACTATATAACTAATACAGTTACATATTAACAAATATCCCCTCCTTAGTTCTCTTTATTTCCACCTTGATTTTTCATTGCTCATCCTTCCCGATTGTCTTTATTTCCTCCACGATGCTCCTAATAAACAGGAACACAAGTTTCATTGGCCAGGTAACTTCTTGGAACCTAGATGTTAGGTGTAGTGTCCAATTTTATGTTCATTAATTCACAGAGGAAAAACATATTCCCTAAATAGCAAATATTTCCTCAACATCAACCTAAACATCAAATTTGTTCCTAGTTCATATCTAAAATCCCTGTTCAGTTCCATCTGCAGGCAGAATGTAATTTTGAAAGTAATTTGGACAATGATTTGAGGGTTAACATCTCTTTATATTGAGAGCTGCAGGATCATTAATGATTGTCACTGCATGAGTTGGGAATGTTACTATGACATTATATTAAATGCAACTCAAGTCATATTTTTATCCTAATGAATAGGGTGAATAGAGGGTTGCTTTCACAGACATAAATGTTTCGTTGACAACACAGTGGAGAACTGATTTCTTTGAGCAAAACTCTACTCCCTCTCCAGCTTCTATTGTTTCTTTCATACTTCATTGACTATACTATCCAGCCTTGACATTTTGTTATTGTATATTCTTCCCTAATAATATCACATAACATCAGCTTTTTCTGCTCTTTCAGCAGTCAATTGAGAGAGCCAAGTACTCTCCAGGGATTTTAATCTGCAGGCTGCCTATTTCAATTTCTTTCTTTCTTTGCAGGAGATCCTTCAGGTTCATATACAAACATTTTTTTGCTCAAACTGCATTCAGTTTTGCAGCAAATATGAAGGTTCTTTCATATAATAGGTGTTAGTGATGTTTTATTTTCACTCCAGTCCTAGAGACATTTTCTCTCTCCAAAACCTGCATCACAGCCCTAAGAGTAACCGATAGTCCATACTACAGCCATTGTCTGGATCTGGAAGAAAGAAGTCTGCATCCAGTCGTGGAAGACCATGCCAGCAAAATTTGTCTGTCTGGGGTGTAGAGAACAGTCAGACTTGTTAGTGTCACTTGCACCAGCCTTGGGCAAAGGGAAATCGAGCAGCTTGTTCACGTTTATCTCTTACACAAACTTTGTGGATGGAAGTCTGCAAGCTTGGTGTCAGAGGTTGCTGGAGGAGGGAGTCTTGTGTTGGTGGCAGAACAGAGTCTTGAAGGCCATGGTGTCCAACTGAAACCTTTTACTTCATTATGTGTAAAAACAGATATTAAAGTTCACACCCTTGAACATGATAATGAGCTTACAGAAGTACATGCAAAACATATATGCCTATAGTACTTAACTCTTCACCCAAATCATGCTAAATGTCACCCCAGAAAGGGAGCAGATAAGGTTGGGATATAAAAAAGGAAAAGAAGAAAAAAAGAGAAGAAGCTGAAGCTAGAGTGAGGAAAAAAGAAGAGGTAGGGGGAGGAAGAAGCGAAGAAATTGGAAACCTAGAAGAGGCTGTGCTCTTTCTCCTCCACCAAGATAGGGATGCCTTCTTGGTAAGCTCTGTGCCTTCACCCTTTAGTGAGGAATACCCAAGATAGCATTTTGCTAGCACTATTATCATGTATTAACATTACTGCAGTAATGTATTTATCAACAACAATTCCGAATCAGTTGTATCTGTCGCCTTATTAAATACATTCAACTTTGGGAAACTGTCTCAGTGAAAGTCCTAGCAGGCCTCTCAAACAGGCGAATGTTGTACTGCAAATACTTTCAACTTTGTGAAGCTATTTCAGTGAAAGCTCTTAGAAGGGCTCTGAAACAGGCAAGACTGTGATAAGTTTCACATGACATGGGGCTCTCTCAAATTCCTACTACCTTGCTGCATATGGGCCTGTCATTTTTCTGTACTTTTTTTCTGCACTAAGTGAAAAATGCTTAGAAAAGAACTAATCAAACTGAGAAGTATCAAATTTGATAACAGAATTACCTCTTCCTTTTCTTTCTATTACATACCAATGCATGTTTTGCATCATTACTATGTCGTAACAGTTTGGGACAAAGATACAAGGTGGAGCCAATAAGGAACGGATCACAGCATTATAGACTCAGAGAATGGTTTGGATTGGAAGGGACCTTAAAGATCATCAGCAATCAAGAAGGAGCAGCGGAGACAAAGTGCTATAGACTGACTGCAACCCCCATTCCCCTATTTCCCTGTGCTGCTCGGGGCAATGACACAGAAGAGGGTCAAGTGGGGGAAGGTTTTTTTTTTTTTTTTTTTTTTTTGTCTTTTTTAGTTTCTCACTGCTCTAGTTTGTTAGTAATAGGTAATAACTTACATTAATTTCCCTATGCTGTGTTTGTTTTGATGTGACAATAGTTGTCAAGTGATCTTCCTGTCCTTATCTCAACCCTTGAGCCCTTTTCATCGTATTTCCTTCCCCTTCGCCTTTGAGGAGGAGCAGTGAGACAGTGGTTATGGTAGAGCTCAGATGGCCAGTTGAATAAAACCACCACACATTAAAAATATATATATATTTTTAATCTGAACTTAAATAAAGCCAGCTTGATTTTCATTAATAATTTGCTGCTCAATTGTCTGTTTTCCACCTTTGGTTTTCATTGCAAGCATCAAGAACAATGTTGCCAGACTTTCGCACTGGTGTTTCTAATGCAAGGTTATATTTAATTTTTCTGTCTCTCTCAGAAAAGATTCAGATTCCTTGAATTGCTATGCATTTCATTACAAACAAGCCACTTTGCACTTTCTAAATGTTATGACTGCAATTATTCTCACTTCTTCATCAGTTCTCCAAAGGGTTTTTAAAATTTTAGTATGGAACCACTTTTGACAGGGTATTTTAACTTATTTAGATGCAGAGGCTTCATTCTCAAAACTGTCTTGAATTCCCCAATAACAACTTAAAGGAAACATCTTAAACATCTGTACGTCTGCTGCTAAATCAAGGAAGTCAGGTTTTCTCCACTGCAAGAAAAGAAGTGAGTGACATTTAACAATTTGAAGTATGGTTTCCCTGGATACAATCCTTCTTCTGTATGATTTTGTAGAAAAGTAAATGTTTAATAAGTAAGTTTCGCCATGTTATTTACTTCACAGCATCTTTAACAGTAAAGTTCTTTAATGTTTTCAGGAAGTTGAATCCTTTTGTGTAATATGAGGCAATCTTTCTGCTCTTGAAATTAATTTCTGATTATCATTGACACAGTTTCAAAGCATGCTGAGCCTGGCTTTTGGTTCAGCAAGCAGCTTTCAAAGTGGAGTCTGGCAAAGCAGAACAAATACTCTTCGATTTTGTAAATATGTGGGACACCAAGTTTCTACCTTCTGACAGCAGCTGTAATTCTTAAGAGAAAGATTAAGAAGAGGAAGGCGCAACATGACATTCAACTCCCACCCTGGCAGAGGCTTCAATGGAAATCATCCCTTCTGCAGAGTCTCCACAGTCTTTCTAGCTCTACTTGCTCTTCTTCCCTTCTCTAGTCAAATATCTGCTTCTCTTTCCACCAGTATCTTCTTGAACAGTATCTTCTGTTTACAGTGATTCCCCCTCCCACATACATCCCATCACTACCACTTCTCCTGTTATTCTGATCCAAACCAGAAAGTCTTCCCACCTTCTTTACTTTCTCCTTTCCTTTGGCCTATGCCCACACCCTTCAACCCATATATATAGGCTGATACATATATGTACACCCATGCAAAAACTGAATGAAAGGATCTCTATGTAGTTGCTGTGATGCAACAGCCATACAATTGGTTTGCTACAGAAAAGAGATATGATGAAGCTGGTCAAATATCACGCATCCGAAAAATGTCAGGTGAACCTCTGTTTGGCGTAGCATCTCAGCCCCCAGCTCTGTACATTTTGGGGAGGTTACAGCACATTGCTTAAGAAATTGATGCAACTTGCAAAGGAACGATGGATTTGAAGTTGCCTGTACTAGTACTTAGGCAATGTGTTATTTTTAGAGTCCTCAGCTCTGTATTTTGTTTTCATTTCTGTGTTTATCAATGGAATTATATATTAAACTTGCTGGGATATCTGAATAGCATTTTATAAAGCTATTAGCAATAAAATATTCTTTTTTCATTTATATTATGTCCAGGAATACAAATGAGTATAATTTCTTTCTACCCTTCAACATTAATAGGGAAACCAGAGAGAAAAATTGAACATACCTTTCACATTCATTTAACTACAATAAAACACAAATGGCTTTTCAGATGAAAAATACTTTTTAAAAATAAATACTGTCTGTTTTCTTTGAAAGCATTGTTACATCTCCACTATTTTGTGTATATACTTATTTATTTTCCAGTTTGGTAATTCTGCAAAATGAGTTTAAGGTACCAGTCCCAGTCACCATGTGATAAATTAATATTCCTTGAAGTAGCTCTGGTAGAACTGTTACAAAAAGAAACCAGCAAGAGTCAAAACAAATAAGGAGACATGTCAGCAAACTCCCAGGTTCATGCTACAAGATAGGAGTTTATTCATATTCATGTTATGCTGTAAAGCCACTGTCACCCTGGTTTATCTGATGGCAATCTTTCTAGGTGGCTCCATTGAGCTTCTTTCATCTGCTACTTTTCCCATCCCCTTGCTTCCACCACCATGATTTTAGCTCTCAGCAGCTGCCACTGCTTACAAGAATTTCTGCAGGCTCAGTGATGGTAAAAACAGAAGTTTTCTTGGCATCATGGCTGCATCTTTCACTCCTAAGCACCACAGAGGTGATAGCAGGTGCTAACACCCCTTGGCTGCTGCGGGGAGGCTTTTTGGTTGTCACTCTCTCAGCTGCTTCCAGAGGCAAGCTTGCAAAGAGTGAACAACATGTGACTTTGTAGTCCTAGTCATGAGCTATCATCTGAGTTACAAGCAGAAGTTAATTCTCCAACATCTTCCTAAAACCCTAAAGAACTCCAAGGACGTTGATATCCAAAAGGATATAAAACAATATCCAGAGGGACCACAGGCAAGGCAGGTAACAGAAACACATGAGTGATGTGATGTCCATCAACAGAGCTGGGCTGAAAAGCCTAGCTCACGTTATTCCTTTTGTACTTTGACTCTTATCCTGTTGTTACTCCCAACACTTCAGGGGTGCTATGTTTGTATAAAAATTTCATCAGCTTCTTCACACCTCTTAAAGTTGGGACAGTCCTTGTTAGATTTTGCACACAAAGGACAATCTTGGAAAGGATGTTACATGCAGTGAGAACAGATTTTTTTTTATTTTTTTTTTTGGTAGTGAGTGTGCAATATAACTCAGGAAATAAACTGACCAAATATAAGAAACTTTTAGTACATACAATGCACATGCAAAAACATATTTGTGATATGCTGTGGTTTCAACAGGAGAAATCAATACTGGTGGAATGCTAAAATCAGTATGACCCATGTCTATCTATTATACTTTTTAATTAATGGTCACATGCATTTTTTTATTTTTAAACCAAAAGTCCAGCCTCAGCCAGTGGACATGATGATGGCTTTTAAAAACTTCTCACATTTTATTTATTTATTTTACCATACCACGTTCATATTGCAACACCAGGATGTTACAAAGGGCCTGGAAGCTGACCACAGATGATCAGAAGAAAATTCTGCTGTCAGGTTTCATTTCTTTCTAGCATAATGACTCCATTTCTTTCACTCAGTTATGCTTCTCCTTCAGTGGTATAAAGTCTAATTGGTTTCTGTATCAGAAGGGCAATGGGTAGGTGCCTGGAAGCAGTTTTAACTCTCATTATAGCCAGAGCTGTCCCTGAGACAGAGTTCAGCATCAGGAGTGCTGGGAAGCCGTATCATTATTTGTTGCTATTCTAACTGCAAGGTCTAAAGAAAAACAACAGAAGCAATCTAGTAATTCATTACCCAATTCCCTATTTATTCTGAAAATAAAACATTTCACCAATTTGCATTAAAATAAAGCAGAATTCTTAAAAGTAACACAATATTTGAATCCTAATTGATCAAATGTCAATTTCAATGAAGCAAACTTAATACAGCTGATAAGCTATGAACCTTTTAACATACTGTAATCAGTACCAATACCTGAGATTAACCATAAACCACAGTCAAGTAGAGCTGGCAAGCAAAATGCGTGCAGATAAGGGTTTTGTTGTTATTGTTGCTTTGTATTGTTTCCCGCCAGATAAGTAGATCATGACTTAAAAACAAAAACAAAAATCTCGCTAAGGTAATCAGATGCTAATTTACAGTAACTAACAATTATGATTTATGAATTCTATGTCTGATCTATAATTTTTGAAGAGCCAAGTGATGTGCTTTTTCAATAAGCACATTCAATTATTAAGAAACTCTATACAATCACATGAATAACCCTATTAAGCTTAAGGACCAATAATGGCAGAATAAATGGAAAAGGTATTCAAAGGGTCATTTGTTGCCTTGCAATATATAACCTGTTCTATTTGCACTCAAAAATATGATG
The DNA here is from genome assembly GCF_013377495.2 of Cygnus atratus. Classification (NCBI taxonomy): domain Eukaryota; kingdom Metazoa; phylum Chordata; class Aves; order Anseriformes; family Anatidae; genus Cygnus; species Cygnus atratus. The sequence continues at coordinate 10,925,844 of NC_066365.1, forward strand.
TTTGCATAATCAGCAGCATCATTTACATCACAGTCAAACGTTTCAATAGAAAACTCTTACACTAAATGTTGAATAGATTTGTTAAGGTCAAATTATGAGAATCAACAGAAGGGCTCATACAAAAGGCTCATACAGAGTATTATGCCAAATTAGGTAATTTGGAGGACTGGTCTTTGTATTTATCTATGTTTATGTAAAGTTGCATGTAAAAAGGTAGCCATGGGGCTACATTCTCTTACTAACCACTGATAATTTCCAGTCTAAATATTCATAAACAATTTTGGTGAGAAAAGATTTTCCTTGAACATAGGCTTCCATGTAATTCCACATCTTCAAAAAGTCAAACATGGACCTTCAACAGATTTCAACAGCAGTGATTTATACTCAACAGTCACAGATTTAAGTGATTGATGCCCCTGTTTTGCAAGTCATTTCAATCAGATGAAGTGAACAGCCTGCACTGAGTGTTATGTATAACTAGGGCCTGAAGTGGTGAACAGATATGAAGAATCACAATTCATAAACTGTAATCTATGGAATCAACACCAATGGAAAAAGCAGAAGAAACATTAAGTTGGGGAAAAAAATGTAAAAATGCATGAGCATAAAAATAGCATTAATAACTTAATTTCCATTTTGAGCAGTACGATCACTTCAGCAATCTCATTTGAATACATTTATAATTAAAGTTGATTAATGGTTTTTAGTAGGAAAATAATAAACTTCAATTGTCACGATCATTTTAATACTTTTCAAGAGAAACAGGGCCTTCTCCCTCTTCCTGTCTTTTAAATCTCTGCTTGGGCTGCAGAAATTTAAAGTTCAAGCATTTGTACAAACTCAAAATTAACCTATGAGCCAATGTTACCCAGTTCCTCCAGCACTGAATTGTCTTCTCTCTTGTGGATTGTCAGTGAGGGGAGCTACTGCACAGGAAGTTAGGACATGGACTTACATGGTGAATAACCCATTTTGGACTGACTTGTTATTCTTTCCCCAATCACCCGTGTGGAATATAACTAAACGCTATTTTGAAGGAAACCCATTGCTTGGTAAATGCAAAATGAAGTAAACGTCTTCTAGATTTTCTCACTCTCTATAAAGAAAAATAGGAAAACTGGAGATTTCAAAGGTCAAAACCATCATCATGCAATTCGCCAGCTAAGAGTACTGTACTCTTAACAACTCAGCTTAAAGCCTCCCGAGTGATTGTTATCAGAATAATTTCTAAAAATAGCATCAATTGCTAGATGCTTGGAGGAGAGAGAACAGGGTATGATTGCTGAAAAACAAGCACGACAAAAATGAATGTCTCTTTTGTGCTTATTTTGACACTAGCCTTTAAGCATTTGACTTACCAAATTTCAGTTACATACACAAAGATACACCACTCATTTGAAGTTTAAAGGAAATATTCTTACATGTTTTGTGAAATATGGCATCTCAATTTTCTTGGTACTAAGTAGATTAAAGAATAAAATTTTACAGTATGTCAAATAATAAAAAATACGATCCTGTGTTGCTATAGGAATCTGAAAAATGCACGTCTCAGATTTCAATTGTATATTGGATATTAAGAGTAATTTACACAAAGTACAGTATGAATTTTCATGCCTGACAAATTCATAGGTATAATCTTAAATAACTTACATCGTTCAAAAAGGAAAAAAAAAAAGAAAAAGCAGCTCTACAGCTCTGTATTCAATCAAGAGCTAGAATATCTAGTTGATTAATAATGCTAACTCTAAAGATCTACGGTTTGTTCATGTTTTATGAAGAATTCTTTATGAAGAATGGGTGGGAGCTGGCTTCTATTTTTGTATGGCTGTCTTGTGAAAACAAATATCTTTCCAGAGGTATTCTTGAAGGCCACCAGACAAAAACAGATATATTTTGTTGCTGGTTGCCAAGGGATACAGAAGATCGTTCTACACGATTTTCACATAGTGAATCATCATTGCATCTAAAAAATGGTGTTGGCAGGAATTTCTGTCACAGATATATGGATGAGTCTTTCTGTCTTCTTCAGTGATTCTGTGGTGAGCTACAATCCTGATGTAAGGTGAGATACTTTTGGTTTGTTTACATTTGGTTTGTTATGCCTTTTTCAACAATTGTCATATCCCTGTGGACATTACAAGGTGCACGTTGCCATTGATACCTAGCAAAAACTCATATACATAATTACAAAATGGGTGAAAGTCTAAAAACACTTATTTGGAACAATAACATACTGTTTAGTTCACTAGCTATTCAATTCTATAACTATGTATAAATTCAGAGTAAGATTAAGTATAACTAAAGTCTCTGTGGTGTATCATCAACAACAGTTTTGGTACCTGATTTTGATTAGTAGTTCTGTAGATACTGTATATTTTATTTTAAGAAAGAAGAATTAATAGATTCCTATATATACATATTAATGAGACAGTCTCTATTATGCCATCAGTTGAGATGATGCCTGAACTGTTTGCTGTGAATGTGCCCCTGCAATGAAGAATCACTCAGAAGAACTGAGAACTAAGTTATTTTACTGGAGAGGATGAGAAATCAGGAAGGCGAATGCACTCATATTGTTTGTAAATCATCTAGTTTATAATAAATCTCAACATGAAAGAAAATATCTTCTGAAAGACCAAAAAGCAAATGAAGTCACAGTTTGAGACCAAGGAGTATCCAAGATCATAACAGAAAACACAAGCCATGATAATTATTTGTACAGGTACTGATGTGCTTAGCAAAATTACCCAACTCAGAGCATAAAACTAAAAAGTACACGTATTATGTAAAAGAGCTCTTTGATATCTTGCAATATAATACCAAACCTATATTAGACAAGTTCTCAACATTTAATTTACATGGTTTTGTTCTAACAGCTGAAGAAAAACCTGTAAACTAAAGATCTTACAAATGCTGAGAGATTTAAATTTGTCTTAGTGATTTGGCAGGTACACAATTAAAGTTACTCACATATCTGCACTTAATTGTTTGCAGGATTAGGCCTCTAGGTACACACAATGCAGCTTGTAATGACACCTACAGGCAGCCTACTTAATGTTTTTCATTATAAAGAATTCCCGTGACCTTTTCTTCAAAGCTTTCACACACACCCTCTTCTCTGCAGGTCTTTTATATTTAGTGCAGAAAACAGCCTTGAACTGAAGAAGTGACTTTTCTTTGTCTCAAGAAATCTTGCTGAAGTAAAAAAGCATTTAAAAGTACAATTTCGCTACACTTCTTCTCATTTCTTGGAAAAATGTCAGCAGTCTACCTAAAACAGTAACCCATAAAAAACAGAAAAGCAAATTACTGAGCCCATAGTACTGCTAAAGTACTGTTGGGTGCTACTAACTCCACAAGAGAATAGCTGTGAGCTGCCAGCGAGAAGAACTTGTCAGTTTGTTGTATGAAGACCCTTACCCTTTTTTCCTTGCTTTCAGAATATCTGCATGTATCGCCAGCACTGCTATGATCACTGCCATGATTTTTAAAATTATAAATATTTTTAGAAGTTCTGAGAAAATCTATGTAAAATATTGCATGCATGTCCCTATGCATATATACACAAGCACCATGTACACCTCCTACCTCAATTATATACCTCTCTGTACAGGGGCTAAGTACTACAAAAGCAGCATCTGCTTTTAAGATCACCCCAATGGAACATGAAGTGTGGATTTGTTTTTAAACTAATACTGTTACTTTTTAGGCTTTTTTCTTTTATGCACAATACTTTCCAATTTTTCACTTTCCAATGTGGAAAAAATACTTTATTGAGATTTCTGTTAAGATATGAAAAAAAAAAAAAAAAGCGTCATTCTCAAGGTATTCCCAAGGTCCTCATTTTAAAAAGCATCTCCTGGGAGGCAACAATGATTTTAAAACATAAACAATGCAAGCTTCTACATACACTCTGGCTACAATTTCAATTTCTGTACAGTCCAATGTATATGCTGACATGCTAATGTATAGTAGGAAGACAGTTTTCTGTTTTATCTAAAATTTATTCTATCAGTGGAATGATAATCTGATTTGCTTAACCATGTGAAGCAGTGATACAATTTATAGCAGGAAATAAAGATTTTTTCACCTGAACAGAACTATATAGATAAATTCCTGGAAGCAGGAGAAAAGTCCTTAAACTGTAACTGCACCAAAGATATCATACCTAGAAGATATGGACTGGCATGTAACCTGTGTTACCTAGAACCATAGCAGCACACACCAGATACAGCACATACTTATAAGGAAAATATTCAGGACAGTTGTTCTGTGTTAAAAAGCATAACCGTTCAGGCCCTAACTGTGCATGCTGACTGCTGATGTAGCTGACTGTTAGTTACAAACGTGGACACCTCCCGTGAGAGAGCAGACAGGAGATCCAGGAAATATATGAGAATCACACACAACATGTACAACAAGATTATAAAAGCAAAAGTGCCCTACTGTATCTGCCAGCAGTTATTTGTCCTTATGAGACGGGATATATAATGCCTTTTCTTATGCACATCTGGGAATTTAGGAAGCAATTCTCTGAAGATGAATGCTACTGCAGTTCATCATCAGTTGGTATGGAGACATATCAATGCTGCCTTGAACTACAGCCTGTAGTTTGAAAGGCAGCACTGGAAAAAAAAAGGCAGCAGTACACTGAAATTCCCCTGTGCCTCAATAGTGGTGACTCTCAGATCAAGAGCAGCAAACAACATTTCTGTCCCACCCCTACTCTTTTTACACAAAGACACCATTACACACACACACTTGAAAGTTACACCTCAACTAACTGACAAGGTTCCTTCAGTGTCAAAATTCTGGTGAAATAATTAAGACTAGGCCTGAGAGGTCTCACAAGAGATAGACAAGTGTTACAAATACACAGAAAACAACCATACTGCTCTGTTATTACAGTTTAACGTTATTCAGCAAAGCCATTAACAGGCTTATTTATTCTGCACTATAAATGTTCATCACTTGGTCTTATAATACCTGAAACAGGTTGGTTATTTCATTACTGTTTCAGGATGAAATTGGTTACTATCAAGCCTTGTCTGCTGATCTGAATCCAGATGGTGATATTGCAAGCTCAGGCTCTCAGGTCTGTGCCGGCTGGAAAGCTTTACCTGTTCACATTATTTTTGGCTCCCAAGTGACAAGCTTTCTGGAAGCATCCTTGAGGACAGGGTGAGATACCAGGGGACAGAAAGGTCACCAGGGGAGTGATGGAGACTGATGGAGGTTGTTGTAGACAGACCCCAGCTCAAGGTGGCTTGCAGCCTTGTTTACACAGACAGACTTAGCTTCCAACTTAGCAATGAAATCTACTTGCTAGGGGCATGGTTTCATATATACCATGGTTTCAATATGTAGCAGAAGGGGCTAGAAAGAGTTATTCATACCAATCTAGTCATGGGAATAATATATATATATTTTTGTAATTAATACTGCATGTTGCCTACCCAGACCACCCTCCTCAACATTAACTTTCCTTCTGCTACAAACAGCAGTATGGCACCACTCATAGTGAATATATATATACACACATATATGTATATATAAAGAACAACCCAAAACCTCTATGTAGCATGGTAAAAACACTATACTTGTGCTTTCTTTTTTTAAAGCATAAACAAAAGTTGCCTTCCCTTCACAATGTATGCAGGTGGTAAAATATAGTAATAGTGAATCTAATTCTCACGTTCAAAATGCAGCACCTCTTCTTAGATGTTGTATTGGCATTCTCCTCCAAAATCAGATACGCACCAGCAAATACATGAATGCAAAACTGTAGAAATGCTTTGCTGAAAAGCAAATAGCAACATAAAGTAAATCAGGATACAATATAATGTTGCTTTATAGCTTGCATATAAACCTTTTATTTCCTCTCAAAAACACTCTTCTGTCTCTCCCTTCTTTCCCTGTAGACATTTACTACAGTATCTTTAGTATCTCCACAAAGAATGGGCAAGAAAATATTCCATTTACGCATGGTGTTGCACACGTATATTAAAGTACAAATGTCTCTTTGAACTGGTACATATAACAAATGTGGAGGACAAATACAGATTTATTTTGGTATGGTTTGTATTTAACTGCCTTGCAATGACTATTGTACTTCATCAAAAAGTATCCAAGAGGAACTGCCTCCTCAAGTGGTAGTAACAGGGAATAAAAGACACTTGGAAAGCATTGCTAGCAGGCTGCAATCAATATTAAAGCATACATAGAATTTTTCCTGCATTTTTTTTTTTCTAGAAGGCTACCCAGAAGTTATATGGCTTTATTCAGAACCAAAAGAAGCCAAGGGGAAAACAAAAAAACAAAACAAACAAACAAAGTTAATCCAGTAAGTCTTCATAGCAAGGAGTCTCAAGCGAACCAGCACAAGTCATAGATTTTGGAAGAGGTTTTGGTGCTCTACTGTTTTTGCCCCACAGGGTTTGTGAGGAGCAAAGATGAATCTGAAAGTGGGTAAGTAAGAAACAAACAGAAGCCAACTGTTTTGACTAATTCCTACAGCATGTTTGAGCAGCTCTTCAGATCTGCTAAAGGAAGATTTAGGCTCAAGTATCAATTACATACTGTAGATTCAAGCACTCTTGGCTGAGTGCTAGGGAAATGAAGAGAGTATGCCAGATGCACTACTATCCTAATAAATGAAGATCACTCAAATAAACTGAATAACAGCTGCTTATGCCAAAACTGAATTCAGCCAACACCTTCAGACTGCTTCTTAGCTTACTGGCACTTACTGGTTCTCGTCTGTAAACATTTGAGAAAGTGAAAACCTATAACCCTTATACTACTCGCTGACTGATTAAGACAGGGCTATCTGAGGTACAAAAAGAAAAGAGATATTTAAGCCTAAGACCAATTAATTCATTTTCATAACAATCTATGACACTAAGATGCAAATAGTAAATAGATGGTCCAAAAGTTAAAGACTTCATGGCTGATCCAGGCACTAATCTCCTATTTGCCAGTATTTAAAATCTGAGCTTCACCCACACAATCTTTTCTCACTCTTACCTACTTCAATCACTTGCTCACAGACCATAAACAGAGAGCTTACACAGAAAAAAAAAAAAAAAAAAAAAAAACACAATAAGAGCAATGCAAGCACATTGCTGTAGTATAAACACTTTCTCCTTGAAAAATAATATATATATATATTTGACAGAGGTTACAGGCTAAAGTAGGAAACAATAAAACAATTAAGGAGAATTAAAGCAAAAAATAAGAGTCTGAGTGGAGAAAATGGGAAACATAGCAGTAGTAAACATCAGCTACACAGGTACCACAATGATATACTTTCATGTCCTACTACCTCTATCAGAGGTTTTCTGACTGGGATGTTTTGTACTGAATTTCAAAAATTTTAATGTAATAACTAAAGTAATTGTTGGTGCTCTCTGAGTAGAAAACAGAAGTCACTGAGATATCTACTCCAGAAGTGCCAAGGAGAAAATGGAACCAAGGAGATGGGGATTATAAAGGTCTACATCCCCTTCACCTCTTGATCAGGTCACAAACCATTTTGATATATAAGTTGCTAGGAAAAGTTAATGATACACTGCATTTTTCTGCACCATACACAGCGGAGAAGTTTTATGGACAGATAAATTTTGAGATCCCAAACTCAAAGACATAACCTCAGAGCAGTAAATAAGGGCAATGCTGATGTTCATCTCAGCAAATGTACGCACTCATAGAGTTATCATGAAGTGTGCAGCCTCTAACTTGTAAAGGGTAATTAGTTAGCTTAAGCTCTTTTAAAATTAATAATGCATAACATCACAATCACACTAATTTTCTCAGGCTTTGGCATGACATTCTGCATGGTTCTTCCCAGAGTTTGGAAGTCTTTCCTCCAGCACTTGTTTCATGTAAATTGTAAAACTCCTGCTCTTTTCTCCTGAGGCAGTCAGAGCTATGTTCCAACCATTTTGGCTCACCAAGGCAGCAGAGCCTTTCTTTCTCACTCTCATTCAGTTTTATTTTTTTTAAGATATACTTCCTCATTTAAACATTAACAGCACTAAACCATTGGAGCAGAACCTACTGGGGCCCGTTCTCTTTAATATCTTTATTGATGATCTGGATGGGGGGATCGAGTGCACCCTCAGTAAGTTTGCAGATGACACCAAGTTAGGTGTCGATCTGCTTGAGCGTAGGAAGGCTCTGCAGGAGGATCTGGATAGGCTGGGCCGATGGGCTGAGGCCAACTGAGGTTCAACAAGGCCAAATGCTGGGTCCTGCACCTGGGGTGCAACAACCCCAAGCAGCGCTACAGGCTGGGAGATGAGTGGTTGGAAAGCTGCCTGGCAGAGAAGGACCTGGGAGTACTGGTTGATAGTTGGCTGAATATGAGCCAGCAGTGTGCTCAGGTGGCCAAGAAGGCCAACAGCATCCTGGTTTGCATAAGAAGCAGTGTGGCCAGCAGGGCTAGGGAGGTGATTGTCCCCCTGTACTCAGCTCTGGTGAGGCCACACCTCGAGTACTGTGTTCAGTTTTGGGCCCCTCGCTAAAAGAAGGACATGGAGGTGCTCGAGAGAGTCCAGAGAAGGGCAACGAAGCTGGTGTGGGGTCTGGAGAACAAGGCTTAGGAGGAGCAGCTGAGGGAGCTGGGGTTGTTCAGCCTGGAGAAGAGGAGGCTCAGGGGTGACCTTATTGCTCTCTACAGGTACCTTAATGGAGGCTGTAGAGAGGTGGGGGTTGGTCTATTCTCCCATGTGCCTGGCGACAGGACGAGGGGGAATGGGCTCAAGTTGTGCCAGGGGAGGTTTAGGTAGGATATTAGGAAGAACTTCTTTACTGAAAGGGTTGTGAGGCATTGGAATAGGCTGCCCAGGGAAGTGGTTCAATCACCATCCCTGGAGGTCTTTAAAAGATGTTTAGATTTAGAGCTTAGCGATATGGTTTAGTGGAGGACTTGTTAGTGTTAGGTCAGAGGTTGGATTCAGTGATCTTGGAGGTCTCTTCCAACCTAGATGATTCTGTGATACTCAAACAGGCCAATTAAAAACATAGTATACAAATACATAGCATCATATAAAAACTATGAATTCTTTTGACTTCTTGACTTGATGCAATTAGGTCTCAAAACCAAGTACTGACACAAAATGAAAAATGCAAATACCTTATGTTATGGGAAATTCTGATGCTCTAGAGCCTGTCTCTCCACTGCTTTCAATTGTTGATGCTGTTCTTAGGGATATATTAAAATTGTGAATTTCAAGGATGGCCTGAGAAGAATATGTATTTGGGTTTCAAGTGCCTTTGACACAAATCAAAAGCACAAATATTTTACTTAGAAGTGATGCTTTTAGTCAGAGCTTTTGTGAAAAATTTATTTGAAAAAAACTCCTTTCCCCGTGATGTCAAACCCATTGAGAAACTTCCCTTTCATCAAAACACCCCAGTAAACAGCTGGCACTAATTGTAGAACTAAATGCAGTGCAATTCAGCAAACATGCATGCACAAAAAGTGCCATATCAAATTAAACAGAAACCTATTCTTGTGAGTCTTTAATCTAGGGCTCTACACAAGCCATTCTATCATTGTCTCCAGTTTAGGGATACTCTTGGTACAAGATCAAGAGCAATGTCTTTTCCCCTGTCATACAAATGGCCTCTGTGACCACAGAACACTATACGTATAAGATGAGCATCACCAATGGCTGACATGTTCATGCAACCACAATGCTGTTTGAAACACTGAGGAAAAGTGGGTCTTTAAAACAAAATATATATATATATATAACAATAATAATAATGAGTTTGATCTTCCATGGATTCTACCTAGAAAGAGCACAACAGGATGTCTACATCTTGCTGTTTCACTCCCAGCCTGACTGGAATCTCTAAATACAAAATTTAACAATACGTTCTTACAGAAGGGGAAGAGACAGAGAGACAGGTAGAATTATAAGAAGGAAAGGAAAATAAAGAAGGAAATAAAGTTCCAGAAATTTCATAGCATGAAGGAAAGTTCCTTATGAAAATAGTAGGCTTATAGAAGGGAGTAGAGCATTAATTATTTTGAAGAACTTTGCTCCCAACTATTCGTAGCTGTTATTATTGTTATTAATAAAGTCTTTCCTTCTGTTGTACATCTCAATATTTATTATTGCACCATGCCAGAAAAATATCAGTTTTAAGAACTTACAGAGAAGAATAAATTCTTATTTGTTCTGTGCTATGGAGAGATTGCAATAGGCCCTCTTTATTTGGACAGATATTTCACAAAGCTCCACATGGCAGGTGTCTGCTTTCACCATTTAACATGGAATCACAGAACAGTTTGGGTAGGAGGGGACCTTAAAGACCATCTAGCTCCAACCCCCCTGCCATGAGCCAGGACACTTTCCACTAGATCAGGTTGCCCAAATCCCCATCCAACATGGATTTAGATATCTAATCTGAATCTTCCCTCTTCTAATTTAAAACCATTACTCCTTGTTCTGTCACTACACTCCCTGACAAAGAGTCCCAGCTTTCCTGTAGGCCTCCTTTAAGTACTGGAAGGCTGTTACAAGGGTCTCTCCAGAGCCTTCTCTTCTCCAGGCTAAATAACTCCAACTCTCTTAACCTGTCTTCATAGGAAAGGTGAGCCCTCTGATCCCTCCAGCCCTCTGATCATCTTCGTAGCCCTCCTCTGCGGACCAACCCTAACAACTCCTTGTCTGTCTTATGCTGGGAACCCTGTAGCTGAACACAGCACTCCAGGTGGGATCTCAGAAGTAGAGTGGGAGAATCACCTCCCTTGACCTGCTGTCACGCTTCTTTTAATACAGCCCAGGATATAGTTGGCTTTCTGGACTGCAAGTGCACACTGCCAGTAGATAGCAACAAAATAAGATTTGGAAGGAACTATGCCCAAAGTGGACGCAATGCCGAGCATCATTCCAAGGGAGAGTATCTAGACAGATGGCCAATTGTACTTAAGTGCAATGGACTGTCAATGTGAAGCTATGAAGAGGAGCATAAAAATCATATATATAAAATTCCAAAGACATAAAATGCTGTTCCTCATTAAATTAAAAAAAAATTAAAGGCACTATTTAAGGAGCATAACATAATATGTGAAAACGGAATGTTAAAGTCATGAAGTTTAGAAAATCGAAGTGCAAAAAAGTGGATGTCATCAACTGAATCAGACTCATCTTCACCAGGATACTTGAAGACATCAGTTCTTACATTAATTTTAAAGAGTAAGGGCCTCAAATGCATTTTGACAAGGTTCTATTGTTATATGCATTGGAAAAGCACTAAGGACTGTGTAACAGACCACGTTATTATAAGAGGTCTATAAAAGTAGAAAGAAGAGATCAGGATGTACAGAATTCAGCCATAAACTTGAATGCACAAAGATGGAACAAGAATGATTCCCTTAAATCCTGGTCTTCATTTTAATTTTAGTTTTTTTTATTTTTTTTGATAAAGAGCGAAATAATCCTCCTACCTTTTCCATCACAACTATACTAGCAAATATTAGCACTTAAATTTTAGTTAATTTTACAGGTACAAGCCCAGGATCTGTGTTTTCAAACAACTGCAGTCTACACACAATTTATAGGATATAATACATACAATCATTATAAAAATACATTATCAAAATGCAAGACAGCATGCACTTTTATTGCATGACAACATGGAATTTTATGTTATGCAACTTCCACAACTCATATATCCAAAGAATAACGGGAAGAAGCTAATGTATAATGTGACATTGCCTTGACTCTGACTCAAAAGAAAAATGAACATTCTAGTTCAATTTTTCTCTTACATAAGTACATTCATGTTGCATTTATAATCTTTTACCTATAAATCTGTTAATGCCATACTTCTGCTACACATTGCATATCCTAGTATATATAGCTCATGGTTATAATTTTTAGTTGTTCTGTTCAAATACAATACAGTCAGAATACTTCCCATATTTTACTATTTATAGAAGTAGACCCCAGTTCCTAGGCAGGTCAGCTCTCATTTCCTTTCACTCTTGAACTGTGAAAAGTAAAGCATCATATTGTTCTGGAAAGAAGTATGTGGAGTGAATGATATAATTATAGTTAGACTACTTATTTTTACTTTAAGAAAAGAATCCAAATATGCTCGAATTGTGTAGCAGTATAACTCTGACTGTGCAAATGCCCCTGACATTCTTTAACTTGCTTTATAAAAATGCCTTACGTTCACCAGAACTCTCATTTGGAGAAAAGGCAGAGTTTTCCAAGACAGCAAAGTGGATTTTTCTTTCTTTCAGCAACAGAAGTCTTTTCCAGTGGACATCCAACAGTGTTTATTTTCATGCCAATCTTTGGTGAAGGAGGCTGACCATGACCAGTAACATAATATAAAAATAGACAGAAGTGGGGAACGCTGTGTATCAGGCATGTAAATGCCTATAGGTTATGGGACAAACTGAGTACTTTTGTCAGTAGATTTATATGCATATATTACTTTATCTTCCTCCTCCCAGTCAACTAAATTCTGGATGAACTATTCAGTCCTTTGGGTTGTCTGTTTCTTAAAACATGTGCATTACCACTGCATCAAAAATAAAGCCCATGACCAAATCTCTGCTGGTTAGTGTGGAAAATGCACATTATGAAGTATTTTTCACTTCTTTAGGAACCTGAAATTCTATTTCAGTGACCAAGGTAGTGCTTCAGACTAGAAGAGGCAGTAATTCTCCTGGAACTGATGAAACTGACAAATGAATGAACATATCATGAGGCATCAGTCCTTAGGTGGAAGATAATGAAGTCAAGATCCTGACTTAAGTATTAGACTACATTCATAATACATAACCTGCAGTTTCCTTAGTGTCAAGGGAAAACCAGAAGGTGAAGCTGACTTTTTTTTTTTTAATTTTATTTTTCTAGTATCCCTGTTTAGGAAACAAGAAACTCTTACAATTGCTCTTAAAAATCCAGTTCTTAGAAGTTTTATTATTATTAATCTCTCTAAAACTCTAAAAAAGAAAAATGTTTATCAACTCCCAGTGATGATATATTAACTTTTTACTTTGAGCTTGCTGTTTTCTACATTAGTCTAACACAGTGAAACAAAACCCTCTCTGCAATGCATCAAATGACTTCATATTTTTATGGTAGCATTTCTTGTTAAATTAGTCATTCCTAAGAACATAATTCACATAAAAAAAACACTGCATTAAATAAAGAGATGGTTTCTGGATCCAGAACGAAAACCAAAGTGTTTTTTTTTTTCTTAGACAAGTGCTGAACAATGATAAATGCAAAATCATGCTCACTGTTACTCACACACTGCTTGGTGGGTTTTCCCCTCTCTCTCTGAACTAAAATATTCCTAGGTATAAGGAAGAAATTCTTTACTATGAGGGTTGTGAGGCACTGGAACAGGCTGCCCAGAGAAGTTGTGGATGCCCCATCCCTGGAAGTTTTCAAGGCCAGGCTGGATGGAGCTTTGAGCAACCTGGTCTAATGGAAGGTATCCCTGTCCACGGGAGTGGTGCTGGAACTAGTTGATCCTTGAGGGTCCCTTCCAACCCAAACTGTTCTGTGATTCCACTAGAATCTTGGCTATTTTTTTGAACAAATGAACACTGTTGAAGGGAAGAATAGAGAACCTTCACAAACCTCTTCCTTAATTGCAAGAAGTGGGTCTGAATTTTACTGGGTACTGAAAGTAGTGATTGTAGGCCTCAAGCACCCCTCCCACTTTCCTGTTGCATGAAGAAGGGCACTACTGCTAAAATTTTCCCTGGTTGTTTACTAAAAAGATCATTAGTGGGTTTGTTGTGGTGACCAAGGTTATTGTTGTTTGGTAAACGTGACCACAAGAAACATCTATGAGACAGACCCTTGAGTATAGTTAGATGAGCATGGGCTTAATGTTTCAACCTTGAGATGTCCTTGCACGAGAATTCTGGCAACCCCATAACATGGCAGAGAATATTTGCCAGGCTCTGGTTTTGCATTTCAGCAACAGTATTCCTAAGCCCTTCTTATAGAATTTAAGTTTCTTCAAATCTGAACTGTTAACAGTTCTGCAAGATCAGTAAGATCTAGATTTACAAAAACAGAAGGGCTTACAACTATATGAATATATCTGCAAATGGTGAAATACATATGTAAATATGTCAGTGCCTAACCAAACAAAGATTTTTGCTTTTCCACTTGACTAGTAAACTGTTCTAGCCATTTGGCAGGGCACATGCTTAGTTCAAAATATGCCTATATAATCCAAACTCAAATATGTGATAAAAAGAGCAGTTTAGTAATATTCCCAGCTACAAAGTTACCCACTTAAAATGGATAACTTTAACAGAGATTTTCCAATACACCCGCAATGCAGGAAACAGTGTAAATCCTGTCCTGTAGCAGATTTTATAAGAGCATGAGTAACTTTGCATGCATGCGCACATACGCAAACACACACTTGCATGCTGGTACACATATTGTATACATATATAGTATATACATATACACACAGAGATGCACATACTCAAGTTTCAAATACGTATTTCATATCCTTGAAATACACAACACAAATAAGCCAAAAATTAGTGTTCCTTTAGTCTAACTTAATTTACAAACTTGAACTGTTTCTTGGTTTTGAAATTAAATATGATAAGCTTAAATGAAGCTGGTCAACAACAGTTACATATTACACTGCTTTTAAGTCATCCAATTTAACTCAAAATAAATTAGTGTTTTGGATTTTTGATTCAACCTAATGAAATTTATATTAAAATAATTTATTGAAGGGCCAGTTGATGGGTAAAATAAGTATCTGCTTACAGACCTGCATCAAATTTCTGTTTGTTTTAATACAGACACATTTTGATCGCACCCTTTTGTTGAATGGTCAGCAATAGCTGTGATAGGTCTTAATCCTATACTCTTTAAAAACAAAACAGGAAATGAAGATAAATCTTCTTTCTAAAAATAGCTGATTACTACATCATATTCATATCATTTGCATATGCCACAGCAAAAAACAACTTCAACACAGTATCTCACAATCCTGGAGGGGCATGCTGAGGCAGAGTCTTCTCCATGACATCACACGGCACCAGCAGAATATGGAGCCCTGTTTGCTCAGCGTTGCAAACCTATGTTGGCTTGTAAACCCAAATTTCTAGAATTGTTGCTATTTTGGCAGGTCAGTTCAGCAGGAATCAAGCACTTCTCCAGGCACCAGGGAAGCCTGGGACAAGCCTGAGGCATTTTCCAAGCTTGATGAATAGACCGAATCATTAGGCTCCACAGAATACAAGACTGCAAAAATCACTTTTATACAATGCCTGGCAAAAGAGAAAGACCTCCAAATCTACCTGCCTTTTTTTGCAGGGCACTTGTATAACACTTTATAATTCCTGAAATAAGTAATAGTTATTTCAGAAAGAAATGAGAAACATTTCAGTATTTCTATAAAAGGAAGAGCTACTTCTACCAGAAAGATTAGCATCACATTAAAGAATGTTTTCCATTACCTTCAAAAATAAACCTCAAGATAGACAAGATGGAGTTTGGCTTCTTCCTTGTATATACTACTATAAACAGAGACAGGCTAGGATAAATTTTTCCTGATTCGCTGGTGGGTTTCACAACCCACATGTAATTCCCTTCAGTTCCAGGTAAATAACCATCAATTCAGTGTCAGTACTTTACAGATATGCAATACTAACAAATACTTAATACTAAAGTGCAGTCACTGCTGTGATTGCAGCGTTGTCATATTTTGACATCTGCAGAAAGCACTCTGCATTTTTGAGAGATAGGTAGATTTGCCTGCGCTAATATATTCCTCTTAATTTCAGACATTTTTTTCCTAAAAAAGATATTTCACTACTGACATTTCTAAACCGTGCTAAAGAAGGAATGTGGGTAAAAGAAAATATAAAACTCTAGACAGATAATTACATTGATAAGCTCCCCTTCCTTCTTTTGCTGTATTACATTAATTCCTACTGGCTGAAGTTAAAACAAGACGCTTATACTACTAATGTTCATATAAAGAGATTCCTGGTAAGTGGGCAGACTTTTCCTGTCTGAATTCATAAACTGAGGTTGCTGTTCAAGAATAATAGAAAAATAATTACTAATATCACTCCTTCTTAGACAAAGAAATTAAATCTAAGCCAATGTTTGTAACCTGTTGACTTCCAAAAGACTTTAAAACGTACTTACACACTACTTCGAACAAAGCTATTTTCCAGAATTGCATGGAACATGCATGGAGCCATGAAGCTGGCACAGGACATTTAATTTACCTCAGTGGTGTTATAAATGATGATCTAAACAACTCTGTGAATTCCACAGAAGAAATCTGAAAATAAACAAGGGTTTGAGTAGTGATTGCAAGTCTGCTCACTATTACCGTTGTTTTGACCTTACATCTTCCCATCTCAAAAAGACAGAGAAACAGACTGAAGTTAAATTCAGTATAACACTCTGCTTTGGCTAGCAGTAATTTAAAAAAAGCATTTTGGGGGATCTAAGGAAAACCTTAATTCTGTATTAAACAGATTTTACTTTCAATAGAAAAACAGAAATTAAAAAGCAAGTTCCTGCCTTTCTGTCACATGTATAATGCAGGAAGGTGAGCTATTAGATCAGAAATAAAAAGGACAACAGAGGTAGATAAGATTAGAAACAACTACACATTCACATTATTCAGATGAACTACTGAAATATTTTCCCTCTGAACAATTTGATGGTCTGGCTTGAACTGACTGTTGTCATACTACCCAGTGTTAATAGTATATACACTTATTCCAATCAGCCAATGCCACCTGGCTGCTAATAGAGGTTAGAGGAGAGCACTGCTGTTTTCTTAACAAGCAGACAAGGTGAGCTGGCATCATGAGGTGCAGAGCCTGATCCAAGCTCTACGCCCACTCACTCTTCCATGGAAGAGACAGGCTTTGACTTCAGAGTTGGAACGTATACTCAGAGAGGCTGAATTAGGTACAATTTTCAGATCAACATCCAAGCTACTGCATAATTCAAGATTGGATTTAGGAGACTGGTTTCGATTAATTTCTCAGAATAAATTTAAATAAAGTATTTGCACAAGTGCAACTATTTTGCTTTATATTACTCATAGATAAATAATCATGAGAGATCCTCAAAATAACTCAATATTGAATTTTTTCCATAAAACTATTTTAATCAAATGACAATCGTGTGCAGTATTTAGACAGACTACAAAAGCACAGAGATTTAAAAGACAAAGAGAGTGAGGCAGACAACGTGAGTTCATGGGCAACTGCTGAGAATCTAGACCTACACATCCCATAAAACTAGCAAAAAGTGTTTCCTTTTGGATATAAAACATGTATGAACTATGTTTGCCCTTTCAGAATCCAAATTTTAGACCTCTATATGGCAGGACAAATTATCATTAACAAGACAACACACATGGAAAGCTTTTCTAGCATGAAAACCTTATCTGTTATTTTAGACTTCTTTTCTGTTGAAAAATATTTTTTTGGCTTTCTTCTAGATGCTATTTAATGCCACACTTTCACTCAAAAATATAAAACGTTTTCATTCTTTTAGCAATCTGAAATGAATACACAAGGCCTCTGTTGTTCACAAGATGAAAAGTGAAGGTATACAACAAGAGATAGTTTCAGGACTTCTTGACAAGCAACACTAAAACCATGATTTCATAATTTTCCCAAACTGCAAAGGTGTATGCTAAGCAAAAGACATCTAACCTATTATTATGCCACACTGAATGATAGCAAAGGGCATTCTGGAAAGCTGAACATAAAACACATCCTTCATTTCAGCAGACAAGCCCTGTTTAGTAAAGAAGATGTGCTATCCTAGCATAACACTAAAAATGAATGAAAATGATACTTATTTTTCAGGATCGAGAATAAAAGATGCCATCACAGAAACACATCATCTTCTAATTTAAAGTAATTTATACCCATATCATCAGGATGGAGGATAAGAAAAGCTTTTCTATACAAATACACAGGGAAACGTCATTGCTGAATGCTTCAAATTTGACTTGACTTATGGCTAAACACTCAATTATCTTCCAGGAGTCACTACCCTGAAATATTCAGAAACAAATTGCTCAAGATATCCATCTTGCTTACATGGATAGTATGAGTTGTGAGAGATCTAGTTTGAAAGAAAACAAAACAACAAAACCACTTTGGGAATTGACCTGAATAAAGGTAAAACTCATAATCTGCATCACTACAGGAAGCACTACCCCCCTCAGGCTATTAATTCTTCCCTAATAACTTATTTGTATGGCATGAATCCAGATTTACTCATTGAAAGAGAGCATTTTGAATAAGAGAAATTTGCCAGCAAATGTACCAGTATTCAGACTCTTAAAAATAACACATTAACACGTCTTACATCATGGTATGATGCTTTCTTGCCATGGCGGTTTTACACCGATGACTAGCGAAGCTCCACTACACCACTTTCTGACTCTGCCTCCTCAAAAGGACAGGTGGACAAAATACGATGAAAAAAGACTTATGGTTTGAGATAAGGACAGGCAGATCACTCACCAATTAACATCACAGGCAAAACAGACTCAGCACAGGGAGATGAATGTAATTTATTGCCTATTACTAACAAAAGACTAGAGCACCAAGAAATTAAAACTAAAAACACCTTCCCCCCTCAGCCACCCTCTTCTAAACCCTCTCTCTGCATAGCACAGAGGAACAGGGAATAGGGGCTGTGGTCAGTCCGTAACGCTTTGTCTCCGCCACTCTTTCATCTTAACTCTCTTACCTTGCTCCAGCATGGTCTCCTTCCGTAAGGAGGCAGCTTCTGGACTCTTCTCACAAAGGCCACCCCTGCAGCCCCTCTGCTACCAAGACCTTGGCACATAAACCCAATACGCTTGCCAAGCTGGGGTGTCCAGAGGAGGAAAAGCTGCCTCAGACTCACTCTGGATAGCACCAATGGTCAGGAATACAAACCCATTCCAGCTCACAGACAGCTGGGAAACTATGAACCTTCACAAAATGCAACTGGTTGGCTTAAAACCACTAACTCACTTAAAAAACAAAGAAAGGAAGAAAGACACGTGTTTCAGAGGTGATAAGCAGAGAATGGTACAAGCCAATTTACTTCTACATGGATTTTGTTCTGATTTATCAGTTGTAACTTTTGGCCCGGTTTCTGGCCTTTACCCAAGCCAGAGAAATGTAAGCTATTTTAGACACAAAGTTACTTTGCACTACAGGCAATTAGCGATGCCAAGAGGCCACCAGAGAGCTGCATATGATGAAGGTAATTGCTAATGGGAAATCCTGGATAGTTTTTGATCTTGTTGCTTTTTTTTTTTGTAATATCCTGAAAAGATCACACAGCTGGGACAATATTGTTTCCTCAGAAGGAAATGATGAGGCAATTTGCTCATTATGGAGTTAATAGCTTTAGAGGCTAAAGAGTTTATAAACAAGAACATTAAAAAGATCTTGGTACCCATACATAGGAGATTGTTAATAGGAGTCTAAGCCTACGAAATTTCAAGTTCAACAATGTCCTTTGCCAAAAAAATGTAGAAGTCTTAGAGAGGGGGAATCAGTAACACACACTGCTTGCATTCTGCAGAAGTGTAGACCAACATGAGGTGGAGAACACCTGTGCCTTCTGAATAACACCATCCATCCCAGATAAAAACAACTGAATCGAAACACCTGCAATGAGTTCTTACAATTCACTTTTATCTTTCTTTTCAATAAAAATGAGAAGGGAAGTTCCTTAAGAGAATATAGCATTACAACCCTTTGACTGCACTGAAATCACTCTTGCTCAGCCCCCAGCTCATGGTGAGCTCACCAGGGCAGTGCCTGTGTGGCACCTGGAGCAGCCTGAACTTCACGTTGGTGCTAAAGCCACCTCTGAACCTCTTCAAAGTCTCAAGCAGCTTTTGAAGCTCATGCTGTGTTTAATGGTGTGGCAGCTATGTTACAAGATACTTCAAGTTTAGAACAAGGTCCATTGCATCTATACAAGCTGCAGTCACTGCGCTGAAGATATATCCCATGTCTGTTCCTTTCCAGTTTAATGTCGACAGCTCTTGTAGATGGGTTTGTAATTTTTTTGTGCGGAGAGAGCTGCCATGAGGAGGTTGTGCTGCCTACGCAGAAGGAAAGATTAACTGGCTGAAAGCAGTGCTCCTTCACTTGGCATACAGAGAAACTGATAGAAACTTGTATTAGGCAAAAAAATGCATGGAATTCTAACAGGAATGACCTTCCTTGGGTAACCACCAGGAACACTCCAAGCCTCACTGGATCTCGTCACCAGGTTCAGTGATAAATATGTATTCACAGAAATCATTATGTCCACGCTGATGGATAATGCTTTACTTCAGCTGTCTATTACACAGTAAGTATTTCAACATCCGCTTGCAGAGCCTCAATAAAAGGAGCATCAAATGGAAGGTTTAATTTTTCATCATAGTATGAACACTCTTATTCCTGTAGGAGTACTCTCTGCAAAGGCAGGTGGATTGTACAGTCAGAAAAATGCCGCAAACCTATGCCTTGTAATGAAATCAAACAGCTCACTAAATCTAATATACACTCTTGTTGAAATTTGAGCTTCAAAAGCAAAAGCCCACAACTTCAGAGATTAAACCTAGCAGAAAAGCACTGATGGTGCTGATGTACTATTTTGGTGTCATTCTTGCCTCACATGAAAAGTTTCTTCTGAAAAATACAGCCAAGCTGTGTAGGCTTGATACTGGCATTAAGTCTTGTAACTGCATTATTTTACTGCAAGCTTAACAATGCTGAAAAATGGTGATTTAAGCTTTTAGGCAGGGATACTTGCACATAAACTAGACTTTGATTTTTTAAGTCTATTCAAGATTTAGAAGGAAAACAACAATGATGGTAGCATAAGAGAAAACAATTACCTCTTCTCATTTTCATGCAAGAAAACAGGATATGTACTTCCACATTATTAGCCTTACAACAGCAGAAATACTTAGAACAAATGTTATGCCAGCTTAATATTCTGTCACTCTCTACAGTACTAAAAAAATTGAATCATGGTTAGGTTGCAGTTGTCTTGACCCATTTGGTCTCAGGTTTGAGATTCTGGGGCTGCCTAAATATATAATATATATACCTATAGATGTGAGAGTACTATAACACATATTAAGTGACATTCAACATCTACAGTAATGCAACTAAGTCAAGCCTTTTCAGTTTTTAAAAATACTTATTTTATACCTTGTTAGTGTACATAACTTTGAACAGTGTACTTTCTGATATGGTGAAAATTTGCAAGAACCTTTGTAGGAAGGAGGTGTTCTTCACCTATGACTCCCTGCGCTTGGAGGGAGGCTTTGCCACCTCAGAAGGTGCATCAAAGAAGGTCTCATCAAAACTGAAACAACGTGGGAAACTATAACACTGGTGAACTTTAAGAGAAATCTTAAGAATAGTTAATCAAAAAGAATAATCCTTACAAAGTCTTATATTACATTATTCATCATGTCTTTGTCTTTATCTCTTTTTTTCTTCTTGCTGTGTAGAGAATTATGAAAATTGAGTACAAAATTTTATCTTACGCACACTCTCTCTTCATTCCTTATATGCAGACACGCAGGGCCCATTTTACGCTCCAGAAGCCACTGGAAGACAAAAGGATCAGCTCCAGGGTAGACACGTTCTGCAGCAGAGCAGGGGATGGCATCGTGCAGGGGGTTCCCTACTTCAAGGGCCCTCGAGGCAGCTGAGAGAGGCACCAGGACTCAGCATACCTTGTGAGGGTGGCTGACAAAGCATGGGCAGAACCAGGAGTGCCCCCCTCTGCCATACAAAGGCAGCCCCTGGAGAGCATGGTGCATCACTCAGGAAGTCACACATCCGTGCACGCAGGAATGGCAGAGTACCTGTCCCTGATCAGGAGAGCAGCTCACCTAACATCTGCCTCCTAGACAGCAAACCCAGCCATGGTCTCCACCAGGCAGAAAGCTCTCACCAAAAGAACTGTAGCAATCCAGACCAACTACCTGTCCCAAAATGCATCTGTTCAGATGGCCAGCTGCAGGGAGTGCCTGAACCCGTTGCTGCCAATGAAGGGTGACAGAGATACCACCTGTGTGAGGTGTGAGCAGGTAGGGGATCTGATTAGCCTGGTGGCAGAGAAAATCAGTAAGGCCAAAGCCCAGCACGAGCTCAATCTGGCTGCTATGGTAAAAGATAACAAAAAACATTTTTACAAATATATTAATGGCAAGAGGAGGGCCAAAGAGAATTTCCATCCTTTACTGGACACGGGGGGAACATGACTACTGAGGACAAGAAAAAAGCTGAGGTTCATAATGCCTTATTTGCATCTGTCTTTATTAGTCAGACCGCTTATCCTCGGGGTGCTCAGCCTCCTGACCTGGAAGTCTGGGACAGGGAGCAGAAGAAATCCCCCCACAGTTCAGGTGGAAACAGTTAGAGACCTTCTGCTCCAGCTGGACTGTCACAAGTCCATGTGGCCAGATGGGATCCACCTGAGGGTGCTGGGGGTGTTGGTGGATGTGATTGCTGGGCCACTTTCCCTCATCAATCAGCAGTTATTTTCATCTGGAGAGGCCCCAGATGACTGAAGACTTGCTAATGTGACACCCATCTATAAGAAGGGTCATAAGGAGGACCCAAGAAACTACAGGCCTCTCAGCCTGACCTTGGTGCCAGGAAAGGTGATAGAACAGGTCATTCTGAGTGCAATCACAAAGCATGTTGAAGACAACCTGGAGACCAGGCCCAGCATGGGTTCATGAAAGGAAAGTCCTGCCTGACCAACCTGTACTGGGTATACACGGCAAGGTTTTTGTAGTGGAGGGCTGCAGGGTTGCCCACTGTGAAAAGAGTCTAGCAGCTTCCCCATGTTAGATAAAGGCCAGTTTCAGATGGCTCCAAAGGGACCTGCTGCTGCCCTGAGCTGAGCCAATAAGTGATGTTGTTTGAGCCTCTGTGAGAGCAGATTTAAGAAAGGGGAAAAAAAATGCTGAACAACAGCAGGGATATGGACCTGTATTTGGAGCAGTTCCTGAAGAGCTGCTGCCGGTGGGAAGCCCACACAGGATCAGTTTGGGAAGGACAGCATCCCATGGGAAGGACCCCACATTGGAGCAGAAACAGAGAGTGACTGAGAAGGAACGGTGGAGGAGAAACACTAGAGACTGACTGCAGCCCCCATTTCCCCATTCCATTGTGCCGCTCAGGGGGAGGAGGTGGAAGAGGATGGTTGGAGGAAGTTGTTTTTAGTTTCTCACCTTCATTTCTCACTTCTCTAGCTTATTAGTAATAGGCAATAAATTTTACTAGTCTTCTTACGCTGAGTCTGTTTTGCCTGTGACAATAATTGTTGAGTGATCTCCCTGTCCTCATCTCAAACCTTGAGCCCTTTTCATCGTATTTTCTTCCCCTTTTCCTTTGAGGAGGTGGAGTGAGAGTGCGACTGTGGTGGAGCTTGGCTGCCCACTTGAGTAAAACCACCATACCAGCCTTATCTCTTTCTATGACCAGGTGACCCACCTGCTGGATGAGGGAAGGGCTGTTGACGTAGTCAACCTAGACTTCAGTAAAGCCTTTGACACGGTCTCCCACAGTGTTCTCTTGGAGAAGCTGGCAGCCCATGGCTAGGACAGGTACTCTCTTTGCTGGGTTAAAAACTGGCTGGATGGCCGGGTCCAGAGAGTGGTGGTGAACGGAGTGAAATCCAGCTGAACACCAGTCACAAGTGGTGCTCCCCAGGGGTTGATTTTGGGGCCCATCCTCTTTAGTATCTTTATTGATGATTTTGATGAGCAAATTGAGTGCACCCTCAGTAAGTCTGCAGACAACACCAAGCTCGGGGAAAGTGTCAATCTGCAGGAGGGTAGGAAGGCCCTGCAGAGGCACCTGCACAGGATGGATCAATGGGCAGAAGCCAATGGAATGAGGTTCAACATGGCTAAGTGCTGGGGCCTGCATTTAGGTTATAATACAATATAATGGTGTGGCCAGCAGGACCAGGGAGGTGATCGTCCCCCTGTACTCTGCTCTGGTGAGGCCGCACCTCGAGCGCTGTGTTCAGCTTTGGGCCCCTCACTACAAGAAGGACATCGAGGCCCTGGAGCGTGTCCAGAGAAGGGCTATGAAGCTGGTGGAGGGCCTGGAGCACAAGTCCTGTGAGGAGTAGCTGAGGGAAGTGGGGTTGTTTAGTCTGGAGAAGAGGAGGCTCAGGGGACACCTTATTGCTCTCTACAACTGCCTGAAAGGAAGGTGTGGGGAGCTGGGGGTTGGCTTCTTCTCACAGGTAACTAGTGATAGGACTAGAGGAAGTGGCCTCAAGTTGCACCAGGGGAGGTTCAGGTTGGAAATGAGGAAACATTTCTTCTCAGAAAGAGTGGTTAGGCTTTGGAATAGGTTGCCCAAGAAGGTGGTGGAGTAACCATCCCTGGGGGTGTTTAAGGAAGGGTTGGACGTGGTGCTTAGGGACATGGTTTAGTGGGTGACATAGGTGGTAGGGGGAATGGTTGAACCAGATGATCTTGGAGGTCTTTTCTAACCTTAATGATTCTATGATTTCTAGAAGAAATTGAACGTGCTGAACCAACAAAGTGTTTGCTCAACTTTATATAATCATGGCTACAGCAAACCAGGGTTAATTCCACCCAAAACTTTCAGAGTTCTAGCAGTAGCTAGAACCAGTTCAATCAGTACCAGTACAGCATTTCTCAGAGATGAATAAAGTCAAACTGCCTCTGTCACTCAGTTCTGTATGACATCTTTTACTTCCTGAACTCAAATTAGAAATCTTGAGGAAGCACAACACCATCCCTAACATTGTGTTTCTCAGAACTCATGAATATAATATATTCAAATATATTTTGTCTGAATATAAACAAACCATTCCACTGAAGTCCTTTAATTATAAGTTCCTCTTACACCTTAATACTTTGAAAAATCTTTCAGCTCTTGTATTCTTATTTCCTTCCCCTGCACATAGTAGGAAACCACCTCAGGAAGGATGGCTCTTATTACTTATAGGCAGATACTGATGGATATATTTAATTTTCCATTTTCCACAGCTTATACTCCTATCCACCATCTGTAACATTTGTTTCCCCCTCACATACATCTGAGCATTTTCCTCTCCATTTTCTCCAATAGATGGAAACTACAGTTTATCATATTGAAAAGCAAACCCAAAGGTCCCCACATCTTTGCAAGGTTCTTCTCAGTAGAGGAAGTAGCTATAAGAAAATCATTTACTATTCTTGAACTTATCATTAAAAACAGCCAAAGAAGATCTAATTGTAACCTTTAAAAAAAAAAAAAAGTTTGCATTCCATTTCCTAGCACAATTTTGATTTAGTATCAAAATTAAATATCCTTTCAATAATCTCTCCTATTGTCTGCCAGACAGCAGTACACATTAGCTATTCCCTATCCTCCTTCACTGTACTACTTTATTAATGTGAACTCAAGGTCTCCTGCCCTCTTTCATAATTTCTAATTACCTATAGGCAATATTATAAGGAATGTCCATTAGCATAAAGATTATTTTGGCAAGATGAGACACATTTTAAGGCTATCAATCTTTCTCCAGACTGAAAAAGATGTATTTTGCGTCCTCTAGATCTTTTATTAGAACTTTTTAAAAGTGGTATTCCATTCAAAGAGGTTAGCTTCACTATATTTTGTTTTAATTTTATTCCCAGCTATTTTTATTCCACTAAGTTTCAATTTGAAGTTTAAGATTTCCATCATGTGTAATGACTGACAAATTTTTAAAAAGATAATTTAATCTTCCCCTATGTTCAGCAACAGTGTTTAGTTTGGTCTCTCATGATGTGAAATTTCCTTGGCTTTGCAATCTGCAAACGCACTTCTAAGTAACAAAAAAAGTCTACACAAGCATCAAGCAGGAAACATGTTCACCATTCAAAAGGGCTCGTCATTTGGAAATATAAGTAGGATGTATTGGTTGGAACCAATGTACTGGTTGGAAAGCTGCCTGGCAGAGAAGGACCTGGGAATACTGGTTGATAGGCAGCTGAATATGAGCCAGCAGTGTGCTCAGGTGGCCAAGAAGGCCAACAGCATCCTGGCTTGTATA
This sequence comes from Cygnus atratus, assembly GCF_013377495.2. Taxonomy (NCBI): domain Eukaryota; kingdom Metazoa; phylum Chordata; class Aves; order Anseriformes; family Anatidae; genus Cygnus; species Cygnus atratus. Next base: position 10,951,940 of record NC_066365.1, read on the forward strand.
AGAAGCAGCGTGGCCAGCAGGTCTAGGGAGGTGATTGTCCCCCTGTACTCGGCTCTGGTGAGGCCACACCTCGAGTACTGTGTTCAGTTTTGGGCCCCTCGCTACAAGAAGGACATGGAGGTGCTCGAGAGAGTCCAGAGAAGGGCGACAAGGCTGGTGTGGGGTCTGGAGAACAAGTCTTACGAGGAGCGGCTGAGGGAGCTGGGGTTGTTTAGCCTGGAGAAGAGGAGGCTCAGGGGAGACCTCATCGCTCTCTAGAGGTACCTTAAAGGAGGCTGTAGAGAGGTGGGGGTTGGTCTATTCTCCCACGTGCCTGGTGACAGGACAAGGGGGAATGGGCTCAAGTTGCGCCAGGGGAGGTTTAGGTAGGATATTAGGAAGAACTTCTTTACTGAAAGGGTTGTTAGGCATTGGAATGGGCTGCCCAGGGAAGTGGTTGAGTCGCCATCCCTGGAGGTCTTTAAAAGACGTTTAGATGTAGTCCTTAGTGATACGGTTTAGTGGAGGTCTTGTTAGTGTTAGGACAGAGGTTGGACTAGATGATCTTGGAGGTCTCTTCCAACCTAGACGATTCTGTGATTCTGTGATTCTGTATGTAATTCATAAATTCTAGTCCTCTTTTTAGGAAGAACTGTCTAGTTGGTTGTCTGTTTTAGCTCATGTAGTCTTCAATATTTAAAGGTAAATGTACACATGACGAATCTCAGATTATCATTCACAGAGGCACTGTAAAAACTCACAAGTATATTTATATTATACATTCACAGGTAAATTCAAAAAAGCAGACTTTCATCGTGTATGTGTTTGCAAGTGACCTGCATGCTAGTAAGTGCTGCCTAATTTGAACTTAAAGGCAGGTTGTACATGGAATCCTCAGAAGGAAGTCAGATTTTGCTGGTGCACTCTCAGCCATGTAGAAGAATACATTATTTCCTCCTACAACCTTACTCGTCCTACCCAGAAAGCGTTCTGATCTAATGACTCCCTTGGTGGCTGCCCAGTGAATTCTCCCTCCCTGCCAAAGAGACGTTGAAGCTATATATCAAAAGAAGGCAGAACTTTAGTTTTACCGACTTGAAGTCAGAGCAGCAGAACAGGCACAAGATGGGAAATGAGATTCTCTCTATGAAGAACTGGAGTAGTTTTCCTTCTCTTCCCTGACCTTCCCTAGACCAAAAGGAGAGTAAAGCAGGAAACAAGATATCATTTCTTCCTTAGACTTCCTCTAAGAGAAGCAGTTACCAGCTGCTCATGTTGACATGTGCTGAAATATTGACTATCCCAACTGATCTTCCATAGTCTGAGTATACAGCAAAATATATTTTATATGAGAGAATGAGAAAGCACCAGATTTAAATCTCCTGGGTTTCTAGCATACTTTTCAGAGTGAAAAACTAAAGCTACAGGAAACATTTGTCAGAATTTTTGAAACAGAAAGAAGCAGCAGCTCAGTGGAAGAAATCATCAAGCTCTTGCCATCTTGTATATTGTTTCTAAAACAACAGCTTCTACTCCCTGAAGACATTTTATACTGAACATAGTTTAACAGCTGTTAAGCAGGTAAGCCTGTCTACTTAAAAATGCTTCTTGGAAGCTTTACACAACTTGCTCAACTCCCACACAAACATATTTCATAAAAAAAGTCTATTCCCACCAAGAAATCAGCTCAGAAGTAATCTCAGAAGCCTTTAGTTCTTTGCCTACTATATTTTTTTTTCTTGTTTCCCAAGCTGTTTGTCTTTTCTTCTCAGATCTATTACTTCTTCTAATCAGTATCTGATTAAACCACCTTGCTGAAAAACTAACAGTACAAAAAGACAAATAAACAACTGCAAATTTTTCAGATAGTGCTAAAATTCCTGTAGATTGGGCCTAAAGGCATGTTTTCATCTGAAGCTGTAAATTAAGTCAGAACATATACACCAACCCTTATCTCACTTTTACTGGAACTTAAGACAACCTTCTTTCTATTTCCAAAAATCATTTTACATGTATGCACACACTAGCTGTCTTTAAGATTACACTTTTTGTCTTCAGAAGCAATTAATATGGTAATTTGTATTATAAAAAAATATGAATATTTTAGGAATATGACTTGCAAAACCTAAAATTGTAAAGATTTTATAGAGTGCAATATTGTTAGGCATACAAACATGCACTTGTCCTGAGCACAGAGCTGTATGTCCTTAGAGACTGATCTGTTTTTGACTTTTAACCATCAGTGAAGTTGAAAATACAACAAAACCAGTGTACACGGTTCCCCAGTAAATGCTAAGTTTTTAACAGGTCTTCCGAATCATAAAAAAAGTTATGCAGTTCCTGTAGAGTATTCTATTTATTTTTGGCAGATAAACCAAAACAGCCTAACAAAGGTTTATCATTCTACATTAAACTCTATAACATTTATTAAACAGGAGATGAAAGACTCTTTTGGAGTCTTCTCTCAATTGGTGCCTAATAAGGTTAATGGAAAGACTTGAACTGACCTTTTATGTATCGGACAGTCTGACAAAGACGGACATTACAAAAAGTAATATGCATATGCAGAGCAAGAGGCCAGTGGTATACAGCAGCAGAAATTTTGACAAATTAATTCACCTCTGCATAAAGCAAATAAAAAGCAAAATACCAGTATCTTGCAGTGTTCACAAAATATTCCCAAATTTTCACATCTAGCACCATTCATGAAAAAAAAAAAAAAAAGAGGAATGTTTAAAGCACAAATGTAAGATGCAGATCAGGAACAGCACCATCCATACTTTTGAAAACAGACTTAATATGTCTTTTATCCAAAGTGGTATCTGGAATACAAGGGTGCACTAAAAGTACAGGTGAGTGAGAGACCTTTTGAACAAATGTAACTTCAGGGATTGATCTGGCTTGAGAAAGTCTTTAAATTACATTAAAGCTTGACAATAGTTATTCTAGATATAGTTAAAAATTATTTGGGTAAATAGTACTAGCTTGAGCTAACTTGTATTGTACCAATTCTGTGCTACACAGTCGCAGTAACAACAAAGCTTTTTTAATTTTCACAGCCGAGGATCTTTTTATAGTCTACTCAAAGACAAGACAATTGCAACAGGCAGACTTTCAAAATAAAACTAATGACTGCACTATTCACTGTTAGCATGCAAAGAATGAAGTTACAAACAAACAGTACCGTGCAGGGACACAGAAGATTCTCGTTGCCCATAACAGCCTTGTGTGTGTCAAGCTGTTGAGCTGTTGAGATGCCTTACTCTCAAAATTTAAACTATTGCAAAATTTAAACTTCAGTGCTTTTTAAAAGTAGTTTTCAGGAGGGGAGAGAAAGCATTTAGTAGCTAAATGACTATAATTGTAAATTAATAGTCATGATTTTCTTTCAGTCTACTGCAGCAGAAGTTAAAGCACCACAGTAATTGTCTTAAGTTCATTAGATAATGTTACTGAAATCCAAGTTGATTCAAAAATATTCTCTTCTAGACACTCTATATGGAGAAAAGCCGCTGTTACAGGAACTGTCACTGTGTATTTGCTTTAGATACAAGAATGGAAGCGGGCACCCCAGTTATTTCATGTCATGGTCCGGCTTGGATGGTTGATCCAAGTGGGCTCTCTAGGCCTTCTAGATGGTCAGTGCACAGGGAGGGCCTCCATATGCGGTGCACTCATTACTTTACAACTTACAAGTTCAAGTTGTCAGATTGCCTTCAAGCTCTGTTCCAAGAAGGCCTGTACATCATGCTACAATGGAGCTGCTACATATTGGACTTCAGCAGAAAATGGGAAGTCAGACATTCAAGACAAAAACTGTGCTAGTGATTATTTGATTACATATGCTGTAAGACCATGACATGAAGCAGACTGCTGTTTGAAGCTGAAGCTGAGAATAATGCTGACTTCTTGTTTTCAGTGAAAATTAAGATTTTTTTTAAATGAGTCCATGTAAAATCAGGAAAAAAAAAAAGTTGCTTCCTTTGTCTTATTAAAATAATGAATCCAGTTTTCATTAATGTAATTTTAACTTCAGCTGTACTTCGCCAATCACAATATGAAACTAAACACTTCTTTGGTACAAACAGCCTTTCTGCTCATAGGCACTGGTATATAACATGCATTTCATCTGCCAATGTTACAAGCTATCAATGCACTCTGCTGGCTAAATACAGCTCTGCCTTAAAACCTAATATAGGAAGAAAAAAATAATAATAATCTTGCTCTATGTTAGTTCTCATGATTTTACTACCAGCACACTCCTAACTTATAATAAAACCTGTATGTTACATATTTTTTTTATCCCCCACCCCCCACCCCACCCCCACACTTCTAAAATATTTTTCTTTCAAACAGTTGAGTCAATTTGTTGCTTTAGTGGTTGGGAACAAGAAAGACGTGAATAATATCATGGGCCAAAGCACACTTTCAGAATTCCCACTGTACACTGTCTCCTGTGCTATTTACTTCATTTTTAATTCATTTTCGGTATTATGCAGCCAATCTGACACAAAGACCATAGTAAAAGTCCCAGGTGTCACAATGGCTTTTTACTACTAGAATTGAGAACATTAGTGTAAAATTCCTGCTAATCTGAATAAAGGCAGATTTTCAAGGCAAGCTGTGTAACTGTTTTGCTTGCTTTGGGGTTTCTTGGTTTATTTTCCTAAGTGCCTTGGCACACCTGGGACAAGGTACACGGCAGGCAAACTTGCACTGCATTTGAGTACTGCAGATTTTGATTACTCAACGGCTTGAGGAAAACTCTTGCACATTAACTGCAAACCTGAGGATAAACTGGACAAATTATACACTGTATATTGCTGACCTTGTTACATCAGCACACACCTCACTGAAACTCAGTATTTTACAGGAGATGATTTGAGTATTTCAGCAGTCGGTACATAAATACTTCAAGTGTTTGCTCCAAAAGCTGCCTGGAACAGTGGTTATCCCAGGCTTTTGTTCTTCTGCTTTCTGTTACAGCTGGAGCTCACATTCTTACATCAGAAGATAGCATTGAGGAGGAAAAAAAAATAGTTCTCAACATGTTAAACAAATAGAAGGCTAAACATTGGGAGTAATTAGGGCAGCAAAGCAGAGGTTCAACTCTTACAAGATGCAATGTTGCCTTGTGACAATAAAAAAAAAAGTAAGAAAGATAAAAAGCTCAGCTAATAGATCTTATTACAGGAGTTCATAAAAAGAATTGCTAAAACATGCACACACAAAACACAGTAAGAGCAGTAAGAGAGATGACAAGATGATCCAGAAACAAGTAATAAAGCGTATCTGTTCTTAGAAAGAAGGGAGAAGTTGTTAATCTTACTGAAATGGGATTCTTGTAGCACTGGCAAAGTTACTGTCAGGATAAATTACTTTCTTCAGCAAACAGCAAACAGAGAAGCAGGCCTGTCAGTGCCAGGCTAGCTCAAACAACAGCCCTTCCAGAGAAGCATTTATATTGCCCATATTGAGTTCTTAATTCATGGCTTTTCTCCTGTTCCCATTTTTGTGTCTTTGCTTCCTTTGTGCAACCATATGTCAGAGCATGACAAGAATTTGAAATTTTACATTAAAACAAAGATGGATGCATTGAAGGGTTTTTTAGGTGTAACTCGCAAACAATGACTTTCTAAATAACATATATGAATAAAGCTATTAATCACTGTTGGTACTGCATTTTCCCAAAAGCAGATATGAGTGACAAATACGTTTATGACTATGAAGCTTTTGATTATTCTGACATGTTGAAACAGCTTTAGAATAATACATATTTTCAGTTGCAGGCGTTTCAAAAAGGATCATTTATATCTTTATTCTATATAAAATGGAACAAAACTCTAAATTGTTAACGTGGCACAGGCAAAACTAAAATCTTAAAAATCTTAAAAAATTCATCACGAGAATTATATGTTCTTGAACATTAGAATAGATGAATAGATGTATAGTGATACATATATTTATATAATGGTTCTGTTAAAAGAACAAATGAGAAAAATGCAGATAAGCTTTGACTTTAAAGACTTGGGATGATTCTGCCACCATATTACATGGGCAAGGTGACTTCTCCAATTCTGATGGAAAAATATTCTATGAGACTCTTAAGCCATCAAACTACCAAAATCTCAACTGTTTTCCAGTAGCATCCATAAGACCATGCTATATTTTAGGTATCTGCACACATGAACATGCCATTTTAAATACTATGGAGAATACATAATTATGTTATGACAATATTATAGGACCAAATGTACTACAAATTTGCTTAAGGATACAATTTAAACAACTTGATTATTTCTATCTCTAAAAGCTTGTTAAGATATTAAAAAATGCTTCTCTAAGATCCTCTAAAATATTCCTGTGGAGATATATGTAAAACAAATATGGGGGAAGGAAACTGAACAACATCAAAATAATAAGAATATTGTATACTAATTCCAACACTAGCATATAATTGTACACTAATTCTTACTAATTCTGTCCAGTTAAGTGATACATAGTGCAAGTCCCAAAGTGTATATGAGAAAAGTGAATATGAGAAAAATAATCTATCCAAATAATACCACGTAAAATTTGAGAAAACTTGGGATATAAATATTAAATAATTATATTTAGATTTAATGCATTGCCCAAATAAATTGCTCAAGATATACTTATGAAACCAGTGCTGTCATAATATAACAGCATCTCAAAAAAAAAGACATAACTAAGAAACATATCAATCACATGAATAAGAAAATAATATATAAAAGTCCATAATAATTAGAAAAAACAATTGAGAAAAAAAACAGTCCAATGACAGACAAAATGACATAGAGTAGGAAAGATCAGTATCTAAACAACCTGCTAAGAAACACAGATTTTAAAAACATTTTATATTTGGAATAATATAATTTTAGCATGGTAACAGTTTTTAGAAGCAAAATTCTGTATTTAAAAAAATTAAAAAGATTTTTTTTTTTTTTTTTACCCTTATTGGTGTAATTATCAAGAGACAGTGGGCTTATTTTAGGTATATCTGTAAGAACTGTATGTTCACATACATATTACAATGGCACTTGTGTCTTTACAACTAATTTAATTTTTATAAAAATATATTAAAAAATTACAGCTATATACCACATTTATATCCCCCTCCCCCCAATCACAATGAAAAAAGGAAGCCTGGCACCACAATTTGTATGCAAGTTATAATTGCAACTGTATACAATCATAAACTATGAATACAAATTCATGTCCCTGTGTTATTCATAGGGAGTTATACAGAGCACATTAACACCAATACAGAGCTCTCCACTACATCAAGGAGATTTGAAAGAGATCTTAAATGAAGAAAAGAAGTAGCCAGAATACACTTATAATATTAGACTGTTTTTTCAAAGCTTGATATGATTAGCAATACTTTAATCCAGGGTTATCTTAAATTTTACCTTGAATGTTCAGTTTGAATACTCCAAATCATAGAAACCATAAAATCATAGAATGGTTTGGTTTGGAAGGGACCTTAAAGATCATCTAATTCCAACCCCCTGCCATGGGCAGGGACACCTCCCATCAGACCAGGTTGCTCCAAGTCCCATCCAACTCGGCCTTAACACTTCCAGGGATGAGGCATCCACAACTTCTCTGGACAACCTGTTCCAGTGCCTCACCACACTCATAGTAAAGGATTTCTTCCTAAGATCTAATTTAAAACTACCCGCTTTTAGTTTAAAGCCATTACTCCTTGTCCTATCATTACACTCCCTGACAAAGAAGAGTCCCTCCCCAGCTTTGCTGGAGGCCCGCTTTATGTACTGGAAGGCCTCCCTGTGTAACAGGGACAACATGGCTAAGTGCCTGATCCTGCACTTTGGCCACAACAACCTCATGCAGTGCTATAGGCTTGGGGCAGAGTGGCTGGAAAGCTGTGCAGAGGAAAAGGACCTGGGAGTGTTGGTTGATGCTCACCTGAACATGAGCCAGCAGTGCGCTCAGGTGGCCAAGAAGGCCAACGGCATCCTGGCTTGTATCAGGAATAGGATAGCCAGCAGGACCGGGGAGGTGATCGTCCCCCTGTACTCTGCTCTGGTGAGGCCGCACCTCGAGCGCTGCGTTCAGCTTTGGGCCCCTCACTACAAGAAGGACATCGAGGCCCTGGAGCGTGTCCAGAGAAGGGCTACAAAGCTGGTGAAGTGCCTGGAACACAAGTCCTGTAAGGAGCAGCTGAGGGAAGTGGGGTTGTTTAGTCTGGAGAAGAGGAGGCTCGGGGAGACCTTATTGCTCTCTCTAACTACCTGAAAGGAAGGTGTGGGCTGGAGGGTCAGCCTCTAAGGGAAGACTTAAGGGAATGGCATAGAGCTGGGACAGGGGAAGGTCAGGCTGGATGTTAGGGAAAGGTTCTGCACCCAGAGGGTGGTCAGGCACTGGAACAGCCCCCTCCCCCCCCCCCCAATTGGCACCCACCACCACCACCCCCCCCACACCACTGGCAGTGGTCAATGCCCTGAGTCTGCCAGAGTTCAAGAAGTGTTTGGACAATGCTCTCAGATGTATGGTCTGATCTTTGGGTGGTCCTGTGTGGTGCCAGGAGTTGGACTCGATGATCCTTGTGGGTCCTTTCCAACTTCGGATATTCTATGATTCTACTTCCTGATCAGGTGGCCTGAAGCAAACACCCACAACAGTATCAGCCATGGTAGCCTGTCCTTTAGTCCTTATCCATAAGCTCTCAACTCACTCTTCATCCACCCCTAAGTAGAGCTCCATGCATTCCAGTTGCTCGCTCACATAAAGAGCGACTCCACCACCTCACCTTCCTGGCTAGTCTTTTCTAAAAAGCATGTACCCTTCCATGACAGCATTCCAGTCATGTGAGCTATCCCACCATGTCTCTATGATAGTAATGAGATCATAGCCTTGTGATCACACACAAATCTCCAGTTCTTCCGGTTTGTTTCCCATACTATGTAATACAAAATTCTTCCTTCTGATGGAGCAAGTACTATCCCGTAAGTACTACCACATAGTTAAACTCCAAGCAGGTAAACTATTTATCTATAAATGCTAGGCACACTAAACCGTCTCTTTCTACATACCCCATGCTAATCTTATTTTGAAAGCTTTTGTTGTTCCATAGCACTCCTTATGAGAAATTAAGTATCAGATAGGCTACAAGTACAAGCTTAAGAATATTGTCTGATCCAATTCTGCATCATGAAGTATAGAAAATGGAAGAAAAGGTTTCTAGGTCTCCTAATCAGGGAAAAAAAGGGACTGGAGAAAAGAAAAAATGAACATTCTCACATCAAAAGGATGGACCCCAAAACTGCTCACAATCTGTGCTATTGCCAGAAGTTTAATAGAAGGAAAGGTCTTCATAGACAACCAGGGCCAGCAAGGCTATACGCTGAAGATTTAGGCATTTATTTCATCACTGAGGTAAACTCTTAAGATAGGTTACATCAAAAGTGAAGAACAAGTTTAGAAGACATTTTGCATGGGTGGCAAGTAACAAAAACCTGGCCCTCTTTTTTCCACAGCAACATTTTGTAGCTGTGACCTGAGAGCTGTTTTCCTCATATAAAGAAATAAAAATAAAAATCAATGATTTGAAAAATACAGACAGTAGAAATAGAGCCACATAGGAGAAATAAAAATCATGGAATACAAGTGATCCTCTGTCACCCATTAATTCTAGTTATCTCAACCCTGCTTAAAAGGCATAAGAGAAGTGGTCGTCAACCTGTATCTTCGTTTAGCCAGTTTGTGACATGCTGTTTCTACTGAGCCAATGTGAGCTCTTTCTGAGCAAATCCTTGTTCCTAGATATGTTATCTTCACATACATTTGAAATACAAACTGCTGATAAACAGAAGAATCCTCTCTTTTAAGCTCATGTAAGCTTTTACCTGATGGCTTCCCAAATAATTTTATTGAGGCCAGCAGTAAAACCACAGGAAAATTTTCAATTTAATAATAGCAATAATAATTCTAAGCATAAATTAACTTTACATTCTTTATCAGTGAGCATTCAGTCTCATGGATGATATTTTCTGTAAAGGAGAACTCATGGTGACCATGAAAACCTAAGAAGAAAGACGAATCATAGAATCATTAAGGTTAGAAAAGACCTCCAAGATCATCTGGTTCAACCATTCCCCCTACCACCTATGTCACCCACTAAACCATGTCCCTAAGCACCACGTCCAACCCTTCCTTAAACACCCCCAGGGATGGTTACTCCACCACCTTCTTGGGCAACCTATTCCAAAGCCTAACCACTCTTTCTGAGAAGAAATGTTTCCTCATTTCCAACCTGAACCTCCCCTGGTGCAACTTGAGGCCACTTCCTCTAGTCCTATCACTAGTTACCTGTGAGAAGAAGCCAACCCCCAGCTCCCCACACCTTCCTTTCAGGCAGTTGTAGAGAGCAATAAGGTGTCCCCTGAGCCTCCTCTTCTCCAGACTAAACAACCCCACTTCCCTCAGCTACTCCTCACAGGACTTGTGCTCCAGGCCCTCCACCAGCTTCGTAGCCCTTCTCTGGACACGCTCCAGGGCCTCGATGTCCTTCTTGTAGTGAGGGGCCCAAAGCTGAACACAGCGCTCGAGGTGCGGCCTCACCAGAGCAGAGTAAAAGGGGATGATCTCCTCCCTGGTTCTGCTGGCTACCCTATTCCTGATACAAGCCAGGATGCCGTTGGCCTTCATGGCTCGTGTTCAGCAGAGCATCGACCAACACCCCCAAATTCTTTTCTTCTGCACAGCTTTTGTTTTGGCCAAAGTGGAGGCCCCAGCACTTAGCCATATTGAACCTCATCCCATTGGCCTCTGCCCATCGATCCAACCTGTCCAGGTCCCTCTGCAGGGCCTTCCTACCCTCCAGCGGATTGACACTTCCCCTCAGCTTGGTGTCATCTGTAAACTTACCAAGGATGCACTCAATTCATGAAATAAAGCAGAGCCCGACCACAAGGAATCATCACTATTGCTATGGCCTAAATAATGAATATATAAAAGTGCAGTAACTTTTTTTGTGTCTTTTGTTTCTTCCACTATGAAAACAATCAGCACTGTTCTGATAGGCTGGGCTAAAAAGTAATGGTATACACTGTGTACAGAAAACATTAAATACATCTGCAACACAAAGATATGTCAATATCCATGCTGTGAACTGTGAGAATTTGTCTTCTGATTACACTAGGACTTGATCCATAAATGCTGGCAGATCAAAGTTAAAGGATAATTAAGAGACTAAATTTAAGTTCTGGAAAAACATCTTTATGCTTATATACAAGCACAAATATTTAAATGGGTAACTACATGCATTACATGTATGCTCCATTACCTGAAAACTAGACCTTCATTTTCCCCTATCACATTTCTATTCTTGTACATCCATTTATGGCAACAGTTGCATACTGTCAATTTTACTGCCTTGTCTATATTATCAGTAATTTCTCTGTACCAGCAGGTCTCTGAAACCTATTGTGAATAAGACAATCTTAGAATATCAGGAATTGTGAAAGTTCAGAAGTTGTCAAACTATTTCAACTAAGATAAATCTTTCTGATTTTAACCAACTGTACTTCAAGGTAACGGCACCATCTATAAGTCTCATAGTAAATGCTTCTTTGTAAAAGTTGTTTAACAAATTAGTATTTCCATATCTTCAACCCTAGTAAATTTGTGTAGGAAATTAAATTATAGTGCACCCTGAGTGAAACTGGTTAATTCATTGGGAATGTTGTTAGATTTGGGAGTACTACTTGTTTTATTATCAGAAACCCTTCCATCTACCACCTGTACTAAATGTGTCATCTAGCTCAAAATTACTCATGAGCTATTTTTAAGAACAGAGTATTATCAATTTATTCTACACACATTCTGATTTTTTTTCTGTTGCTTGCTCATTATTTAGCATTGCACTTTTCAGTATTTGCAGATGTATCAGAAAACATAACTGGTGTTATCAACTCCATTGCCATGGAGGGTCAGGTGGGATTTAGCTGACTGACCTGCAACAACTTGATCAAAACCAAGTACTAAAAGGGAAAATGGATTCTTTTTTGTAGCTTTATAATTTTATGGCCTTCAGCCACAATTTCATCACAGACAATTGCACAGAACTGCTGATGTTGGGACATTACATATTAATGGTGTTGCTATTTTTTATGCTTCTCTGCTAGGTGCTGCTAGTATTTGCCTGTTGAGGAGGCTGTGACAGAACACTATGCAGATCCATGCCAAACTGGAGTCCACCAACATGCCATATGAAAATGTTTCATTCAGGGAATCACTGGAGACGTTTAACGTCAAAACCCAAGAAAGAAGCTAATCACTTGCCTGCTGAATACGTGGAGTAGATACGTACACACCAACATGATCTGTAAGTGTGGGAAGACAAGGTATTTCATGGTAAATTACTTTCTGGCTTTAATAAATCTCTGGAACATAGACAAAAGTAGTCTACAAAGATTAAGCCACTAGGTCATCAGTGGAAGAAACAGAATATAAAGGGGGAAGAGGAATTTTCAGTATTAAAGATCAAGTGTATTTTATTTGAAACTGGTCTGAAACATGGCTCAAAAGCACTCTGAATGTGGCCTGCAAAAGGACTTCGTAGAGAGTGTGAGCAATGGCATTAACTGGTAACTGAGCTGGATTATTTCAGAATAGCTTTTCATTGAGCTGAGGCTAGTGTGACTCTGCAGAATCCCAGAGCTTTTTGCCAGTCCCAGCCCGTAACCTCACACTCAGAGTGTCAGCAAATGAACACAATCTGCTGTACTTTACAGCACTTGCTGTAAAGTACAAAGGTACAGGCATATAGAACAGTCTTCTTAACCCTTCATCTTTAAATTAATTCCCCAAATTGCTCAACTTCAACCACATGAGGCCTTCTAAATGAGTAAGCACGCCTTGATTTGTGAGGTAAATGTTTATTCCAAGTACCATCAAACAATAGTTAATAATTTTGAGAAATTTTCAACTTTGCACACAATGAAACCTGTATTGTTTGCACTTAAATAGTCTAATGGTCCTCTAGCACATTTTTTTATTATTTGAACTAAGGCTTATTCAGCTAAGAAACATACGCAATACGATTGGGACTGGAATTACAGTACTATTTCAAAGTACTATATATGTTGGATACAGCACACGTCAATGCTGAATATAGTATTTGCTCTACATAACTTGCCTTAAAATTATAAGGGCAAAAAAAAAGTATCTGTTTTCTTGTACATTAAGAATGTCTAGCAAAGTAACCAATACTGGCTATGTATTTGTACTAGGGTATTCTGTTCTCTCTTCGCAAGCAGCTGGGCAAGGGTATCAAAGGATATTTCCAAGTTAAAAAGCAATTTAATTTGATGAAGTTAAATCCTACTACTAAATCTGGTACATTTTTGTTATTAGTTATTTAAATCTATGGGTATATGTAATGTCAACATACCATGAAATGAAGGAATTACCAACTTCCAGCATGAATTACTTGATAAAGGGGACTGCATTGAATGCAGATGTTGAACAAATCAGTAATGCTACACTGGTTAATTACAAACTTATCTAAAGGAAGAAAACCTGAAGTATTTTAAAGTGTATTAGGCTTGCAATTGCTTCCTAAGTCGCTAACAAACAATATTAGCAAACAATGCATTTCACAGTGGACTGCAGGAAATATTTCAGTGTCTTTAAAAAACATAGTGCAAGGCCTATCCGATATTGCTTGGTAATTGGGTTGCAAAATATTGCAAACCACACTTAGCTATCTTTTAGTGTTTTCCATTTGTAGATTGCAAGTGCAGCACAGAAGAGAACTCTATGCTTATTTTACCGACAAGGTGAAAGATGTATGGGGAGAAGTAATGTAGCCAGTGATATCTGACAAGCTAATTGCAGACTGAGTGGTCTGACTCTGTCCCCTGTCTCAGGCAACTGTCATGGCCTGTCTCACAATGATTCTGACATAATTTTCCAGAGATCTCATTTTTTTCAAACACAATCTAAAAACACTGTATTGGATGCATTAAGTTTTAATGACAGTCACAGACAGCTGCAATTTCCCTTAGTAAAATAAATGATTAATTAGTAAAACACAAGATGCAATATATGTCCAGAGTGACTTATTCCTGTTGTTAATTGTAGCAATTAGCTTCAATTTCTAAAGCCCCACTACTTCCATGGTGTTTTACAGAGCTGTGAAAAATGCATGGGTACTGCACTGAACAATTTATTCTCCAAATTACACAAACAGATTGACAACACATCTTAATTTTCTAGATTAGCAGCAATCACTTTTGACAGCCTCATAAAAATATATAGAAGTAGAATTATATAGTGATAATCTATATAATTCATAAAGAATTTAAGGACGTGTGGAAAAAAAGCTTAAATGTAGACAAGATTTTCTTTATGCTAGGACATTCAGTTTCAGCCCAAATTGATCAACAAGCTCAACATCTAAACTTTGAACAGCAACCCATTACCACTGACTAAATGGATTCCTTCCCAAAATAGCTGTATTTTTTCCACTATGTTTATTTCAGCATACAGACCCTCTCTTGCCAGGCACAAGCCCAAAATAGCTCTCTTTATGTGTCTCTGCCTAAGATGTTCTACGAATGACTTCGACAAAGGCGAAGCCCTTAAATGTTCTCTCAATTAGCCAGCATCTGACAATCTCTCTGCTAGCTATATCTCAAACCATTAAAAAGTTAACAGACAGATATAACTTCAGTCTTACCTGGAAGAGTACAGGAAAACCCATATATTGTTTGGGAAAGAGGCATCATATATTCATTATTGTTGACAGCAATAACTGAGGAAGAACCTATGCTCTTATTTTTACAGGCTCATTGGTTATATGCAATCAATCAATTAATGGCCGGAAATGTAATAAAACATAGGAAGTATAGCACAGCATATGGAAAAGACAATGACGCAGATTCTGTGTTGGAGGCGAGTTCAGAGCAGAGAAGCTCATTTGAGGTCAGAAAGTAAAGAAATCATTCCCTAGGAGAGGACAAATCTACCAATTTCATGTATACAATTCCCCATCTTTCTTGTCTGATTTTTTTTGTTTTCTGAATGAGAGAAGCTATTACTTAATGAAGTCCAAAACCACATAGATCTAAAGGAAAAAAAAAAATACAGTTCAATAAACATAAGCGAGGTGAAGAGAAAAAGGAGACCAAGATCTTCCTGTAATTCACAAGTGGGCTGCACGACAGCCTATATTGTCTTATATACTGAAGCATTTTTTAATCAAGCTGCCTGTCACGCTAATCTCTGGCAGTGCTTTTTCAAAAATCTTCCCTAACTTTGCAGGTCATAGGTCTTGGCTGGCCCATTTATTGCAAAATTCTGTCAGAAATAGAACATACACGGGACAAAGCTGCAGAACAGATTCAAAACTATTTTCTGAACTGATTTCTGGTGGATCACTGAGTTTCCCATGTGCTAGGGTCCTCCAGACTGTCTTCAACTTTGTTCACTGAGGTTCTCAAAACATTAGGGGACAATCTGTCGTATGAGACTTGTATGGTCAAAGCTATTAATAACCAAAACTAGACAATTTCAAGGCTTTTTCAGTAAAAGTGAAATGGTAATTAATTCTTTTAATTGAACAATCATTCATTAGTCTTTTACTAAATACATTACCTAATAACATTCTCAATCTTGCAAGTTACTGTCATGTCTTCAATTTCCCTTTTCATGATAAGGCTAAAAACAAGCTAAATTCACAGCTTAATAAATCTGCAGCACGGTACAACATACACTGCATTCAGTTTTTCCATATAGATTCCTCAATTACAAGCAACTGCAACAACAACAAAAAAAATTACATATCACTCTACCTAGTATTATATTTTGGCAGATCATAATTAAGTTGTTCCTTAGAAGTGGTGTGTAGTGCTTTAAAACAAGGATTATTTTGAATAGCAGGGCTAGTATTTTTAACTCAATTAACGTGTTATTGTTCTATAAAGAGGTATACACTACTCCAATTTGTTCTTCTATGGATAACATCAGCTATAAAACAGAAAGTGCAGCTTTTTTTTTCCAATCACTTGTATAATTTTCCCCATGTAGATTGTATGCTCTCTATATTCTTAAAAGTGGATGAAAACATGTGACATCCCATTAATTTTAAAAACCATTATAGTTATTTTATGCTGTTATACGCATAAAATATTTCATTTCTATACCACATAAATCTGCCAGAGACTATGTTTGACATAGTCTAAAAATACAAGAGAGTTCAACAGTAAGGAACATATTTTTCTTTTATGTATTTTAATTCCATACAGCTGTGTTTGATTTACATATAATATTGGTCAGGGCAGAGGTGGAATTCCTTATAAAAAGAAATTATGTCTAGTTACAATAGAAATAGGGTACTTTCTCCATGGAAACTGCCTGCCAAATATGCTCAGATCAATTATTTATCAGATTCTTCAAAAAATATTTCAATTTTATGGAATTATATTTTCCTAGAGTTTTTCACTCAAAATTTAAAAGTGACAAATGTATAAACGTCCATATTTCTGAAGATAATCATTTCACTCAATTACCAAATTTTTAATACTTTTCAAGGTCATCTTCTCTTTGTTCACACCATTCAAACTAGGCTACTTAGAATCATTTAGGTTAGAAAAGACCTCCAAGATCATCAAGCACAAATGTTAACAAAGTGCTGCCAAGTCTACCACTAAACTGCATCCCTAAGCACCACATCTACACATCTTTTGAATAGCTCCAGGGATGGTGACTCAACTACTTCCCTGTACAGTCTGTTCCAATGCCTCACAACCCTTTCAGTCATTTATTTTTTTTCCCCCTAATATCCAACCTAAACATACCCTGGTGCAAATCAGGGCCATTTCTTCTTGTCCTGTTGTTTGTTGCTGGGAGAAGAGACCAACCCCCACCTCTCTACAGCCTCCTTTGAGGCAGTTGTAGAGCAAGATAAGGTCTCCCCCGAGCCTCCTTTTCTGTAGGCTAAACAACCTCAGCTCCCTCAGCCGCTCCTCATAAGAGGAGTTCTCTAGACACTTCACCAGCTTTGTTGCCCTTCTTTGGGCATGCTCCAGCACCTCAATGTCTGTGCTGTAGCAAGTACAACACAGCATTCAAGGTGCAGCCTCACCAGAGCCAAGTACAGGGGAACAATCACTTCCCTAGCCCTGCTGGCCACACTATTTCTGATACAAACTAGGATGCTCTTGGCCTTCTTGGCCACCTGAGCACACTGCTGGCTCATATTCCCCCAGCTATCAACCAATACCCCCCAGGTCTCTTTCCTCCAGACAGCTTTCCACCCACTCTTCCCACAGTCTGTAGCGTTGCATGACGTTGTGCCCCAAGTGTAGGAGCCAGCACTTCACCTTGTTGAACCTCATACAGCTGACCTCAGCCCATCAATCCAGCCTATCCAGATCCCTCAGCAGAAGCCTCCTACCCTCAAGCAGACCAACCTTCTTGCCAAACTTGGTGTCATCTGCAAACTTACTGAGGGTGTACTTACTCCCCTCATCCAGATCATTGATAAAGATATTAAAGAGAACTGGCCCCAGTACTGAGCCCTGGGGAGCACCTCTTGTAACTGGCCTCCAAGTGGATTTAACTCCATTCACCACAACTCTTTGGGCCTGACTGCCCAGCCAGTTCTTCACCCAGTGAAGCATAAGCCTGTCCAAGCCACGAGCATTCAGTTTCTCCAGAAGAATGCTGTGAGAAACACAGCAAGAGTAAGAGTAAGAGTAGGGCACACCCTGCAACCTGATGCCTGTGTAGCAGCACATTCCCCCTGGAGCTCTGTCTGAGCTGCTCCACCAATTGTGGTGGGTGCAGAGCTGCGAGGCCACGGCCTGCTGCTGGGTGGATACCATTGCTCCCTGGTTGAGCTGGCCAAGCTTGTGCCCTCCCACATTAATTGCCCTGAAAACTGCCACGCTACTCCCTGATTCAGTATTACGTTACTTATGTTCTTTTGAATAATATCCCATTTTTGGTTTAATTCCTGGTATTTCAATGTGTTTAAAAAAACTGTTTGAGAATATTTTCTTGTTACTGCTCTTTCAAACTCCTGCATCTATACCATGGATGAAGCCCACTGTGGACAGGTTTCCTAACTCCTTCATATAGATATGAAGTCTGAGTAGTTAAGGAACAAACTTGAAAAATTATTTTTTCTTTTAAGAATTAGTATGTGGTTTTATTAGCAGAACTGGAATACTGCTGTAAAAATCAAGAATCATTTCTCATTTAGAGCTACTAGAATTACATACCCGCAGCATTTTACAGCATTTTCCAAATATTTTCTATCATTGCTATTATGCATGTCACTCACTTAAAAAAACTACTCAAGGCAGCAAAATGAGTTTTAAATAATCATCAGATTGGTCATTTATTTCTAACCAAATAAGACTTTAGTTCAGCTTTGGAATAATGTCTGCTACTACTGGGATATTCTACCTCAAAAGTGCTGAAAAAACAGGGAGCTAAATTGCAGCACGTATTTACTATATATGCACAGCACATAATACCCAACTGTTAGAATTTAAAAAAAAAAAGGTTGTTTTGATTTCATAAGGAAGGCAACACAAAAAGAAAACGAAAGGGACAGAATTATACTGTTACAGTCAGATGGGGAGACGGAAATTATATGGTACTAAGGAAGAAGTGAGACTAATGTAATGAATAAGAAGAAAAAATAAAATCAATATGAGTTACTTAAGAAGGTGTTAGTAACCGGGTCATATTAAATACCTTGCATTCCTTTTGTGGAAATCAACTGGTGAATGCATTTAAACACAAAGTCGTATAACGTACAATATATCACCATATAGAAAATCATAGTAGAGTCATACAAAAGTGTAATGGAACTTCTAAGTTAAAAAAAGAAATGTTTATCCTTACCTTTATGGTAAAAAAAGAATGGTTTTGAGCAAAACATAGAAGTAGTCAAACTAGAAGCAACAGAGCATGCTTCCAACGCTTAAGTGCAACTGATGTGTCATGTAATATTATAATCCTTAGTATTTATTTGCATTTTTAATGCAATTACAAATCCTGCTCAGTGTACAAGAACTTCTAAATCCACTCTCCTGACATCACATAAGCAGGAAGTGATGGAGAATTAATTATTTCAGTTCTGTGTTCAGCAAAACAGAAGGCCATTAGGAAGCATAATAGCGTAAAGCTCCATGTGAAGCAAACTGGAAGGTAAAAAAACATGCTGTTTTGGAGGACTAATGGACAACTATCATGGCTAAACCCTTAATAAACTTTCTCAGACAGGACTACAGTTGGTTGACCTTATATACAGGCGATCAAGAAATGAGCAGTAAAAAAAAAAAGAAAACTTGTTAAGGCCTTATTTAAATATCTCAGTTAATTAAATGGCATTTTACCATAGGATGAAGTTATAACAAGGGAAATTCTGATTATATCTTAGGGAAAAAAACACTGCAACAATATAGTTAAATATTGGCCTGGATGCCCCAAGAGAAGTTCCATTAAAGCCCTCCCAGTAAGATACTGAAAACTTAAGTGGACAAGGAAAGCCCTGAACAACCTGTTCTAAACTGGCCTTGCTTTGAGCAGAGGGGCTAAACCTCCAGAGAGTCCTCTGAACCTAAATTATTCTACAATTCTATGAACTATATAGATAAAAGCAAAAACAACAACAACAGAAATAATTCTTGTAGATCTCAAAGAACAAGCATGCTCTAGTGTACTGACACCAAGATGAAAGCTTTTCATAAATTTATCTGAGTCATAGTTCCATAGCTGGAAACTGTCAAAAAAAATTCAAAGCAACACCAGCAGTCTATAGGAGATGCAGAACAATATAGCAGGACAGGAAAAGCACTCTTAAAATTGTTATAATGGACTAAGAAATCTGACTTCATCCATCATTTACAAACCCAAGAGTGAAACCTTTAATTTTAATACTCCTAGTTAGGTCTCTTTTTCCTTTTGCATCTCTCCTCTGAATAAATTGCATGTGACTTCATACTATTTGACAAATGTACAAAAAAAAAAAAAAAAAGGCCACAAAATAGGAGGGGAAAACAATACAAATTATTTTGACCTAAAGCAGTCCATCTCCCCCACCCCCTTTTTAGTGAAAGCTCAAAACCAGCTTTTTTCTCTGCACACCAAGATGGCAGTATCAGTTAAACTCTGCTATGGTATAAACTTTCTGACCTTAGCCATGTTGGGGCAGGACTACATTTCTGCATCAATTCCATAAATTCAAGACATATTAGAAGACATCAAGTTCATAAACTTTTCTGACCCTCTTCTGCTACCTGGCTCATTAATGCTGAAAGCTATTAATTTATCAAATGAGTGGGTGTTTACCTCCTGAAGAACCCTCTTCATTTTCAGTAGCAATGTCTTTACAGCTGTGCAATCTTGAAGCATCAGTCTGAAGGGCAAAGATTCAATGCCTCCACCTTCTTCCAGACCAGTAAAAGGCCACTCCACGGATGGGCTGCCAGCCAGCTGGCTAACGCGTGGGTACCTGGCTTCTCCTTGGTCTACCTCCTTCGACAGCTTCAGAGATAGGTTCCTTACAAGAGAAAACAGAAAGATCAACACTGAAATGTGAATGGTGAAAAAGAAAAACCTACAGTTTTCAGCTTTTCCTTCCTTTGAGAATAAGGACATATTACACCCTCACTTTTTGAGCCTGCTAGCATGAATAGCTTTTATAATATACATATGGCCATATGGTGTTAGCAATAAAATATGCATTTAGAAATTTACCGTTTTCTACAGGAATTGAAATCATGCTCTATTCTATGCCCTTCAGAAGGGAGGCATTTTCTTGGAACAAAATATCCTATGGGCAAGACCATGGCTCTATTATATTTCAGTTCTCCTTTACAAAAAAGTAATCACAATCTGTATGCACTTTGAAAAGCATAAATCTCGTTCTTTCATACCAAACAAAGGAAAAAAAAAAAAAACACCAAAGAAAATACTCTTTTCTAGGCCGCCCAGTGGTATAAGATGAACACGTTATCATGTAAACTGGAATTTGAAACATAATTATTCTGTACAGACTCTGAAGTTTAGTTACCATTGAAGCTAATTAAACTGACCATGAAATAAAACAACGTTAATTGTGGTTGAGAATCCATTGAAGACAACAGAAAGACTCTGAAAGATTTAGAGGTAAAGGAATAACAGTATTTTGCTTTTTGCACCTGAAATCCTGTTCTGCATACATACAATCATCCTTTAATATCTGTAAGAATTTGCCATGCTGGAGCAAGTCTAGCAGAGACCAACAAGATGCTGAGGGAACTGGAGCATACAACACATGAGTAGAGGCTGTTCAGCCTTCCAAAGGGGGTCACAGATTCAATCAGCCCAAATCAGTCACAATTAGCTAGAAGTTTAACAGTACAGTAGCAAAATAATTTTAAAAGAGATTATTTGGCATTTTGACGGAATAGAATGTTCCATCCAATAAGGGAAAATCACTAAAGGTTTTTTTTTTTTTTTTTCTGGCGTGAAATCAACCACAGCTACAACGTTGCACCAATTTTACTTTCAACCAGTAGGAAAAGGACAAATCTGAAAGGAAAATAAATCTGAGAATATTGCTGCATTGTGCAATAATGTTATATTAATTACTACTAAATTACAAAAGGGTTATAATAGCAATGCATGACACCTATATTCATACTAAACTAATTCACTATAATTAAAAATTTTAGCATATGTGGTAAAGAAAAAGACAGCTATTATTAATTTAATATATAGTTCCAATTTTCTGTTCCATTTGAATTTCCATGTAACACAGAACTGATTCTGAATTTTAAGTACTTGCATATTTTTGAAGAACTAAGATATTTTTCCAAGTGTGATTTTCTTTAAAGTTTACTGCGGGTTTCATTATAACCATGTGCAAAAAGAGATTAACATGATTTCTCAGAACAAACAATTCCCAATGCCATACAACAAATGTGAAATGATGCTACTAGAGCTATCTTTTAATGGATGGTTTATTTTTGTATTTTGCAAGCTATGTAATGTGCAGTAGGGACAATGTGTTAGATGCGGAAATACACCCGAGATCATGGATATGGACAGGTGGTCCTGATGGCCAATGGAAATAAAGTTTTTAAATCTAGGCTTCTCAAGACTAATAAAAGAATTAAATTACACTATTTTAATTTTAAAAATACATTGAAACAACTTTGAGTGGAATATTTTGCCTTTTAAAGTAACAGTCTGAAGCAGATGGTAAAGACACATTTGACTGGAGGATATTAAGCCATTACTGATTCATAGCTTTTATTAAAGAAGACACACGTATAAATTATGCAAACAAAAATCAACTCTTAACCAAAGTTTCAGAACATAGGGCACCTTTAAAGGTTCATAAAAAAGAAGCCACATTCAATCTATTGGAAGCTACACTGGAGTAAGATTTATGTAGCTAGAAAATCTCATTATTTAATTTGAGCAAGACAAAATAAGAAGGTCCTCTTTTTTCTTTTTTTTTTTTCCTGGCCCAGTGCTCGCTGTCTGGGAGATTAAATATTGCTTATAATATTCTGCATTACTTTGTGAGTCCCACCAAAATTTTGGCATCATGCTCCTGAAGGGGCATCTTATGTGGATAACATTCTGACACTGAGAAAGGACCAGCTGAGAGGTAAAGCCTCCCAGAAGGAGTCTTCTACAGCTACATAATGTCATCATGGAAGGGAAAAGAATCTGGCATCAACGGAAAACTCAACTCCCTCTGTGACTAGATAAACCAACAGTACTCTTAGAGAACTACCATCCTCCGCTATGTGGAAAAGATGTAGTATAAATCTTAATTTCAACTTCACTGAGTTGTATGTTGACATCAAAGCGCTCAACACACAAAATCACTGTCTTTTCAAATACAGAACATTGTACTAAAGTATGAAAAGCACCATAGTAACACATTACACTCACAACCATAAGAGTTTAAAATCTAACTCAGTTGCTACTGGCAAATTGCTACTCAGAGTCAGCATACAGTAAGTGCTTGCATTGCATGGTAACTCTGAACTCTTAACTACCTGAATAGAATTTTTCTGTCAAAGATCAGTTATACTCTTCACAGTCTGATATAATTCCTATACTTGCTGCAGGAAAAAGCTAATTTTCAATTCATTCTATAACTGATATTTCATCAAGTCCATTATTAACAATGTCCAGGTGGTCTATTACAGTATTATTATAGCAATCCACTGCAATTCATCTCAAAGCAGCAGCAGAGATTTACCAATAAAAAGAAGTTCTTACTAAAATTAGAATTTTTCCCTTACCAGTAAAACACCTATGCCTCTGAAGTTGAAAAAGTGACCAGATCCTTGAACAGCAGCAGAGCAACTATTTACAGATTGTCAATCCCCTCTGCCTTCCAAAAAAAAGTGTTTATTGTATTAAAAACATCTCAGGTAGATGTTATCTGTTACAAACTTCTAGACTGTGGATGAAAAACCTTAGAAGCTCTTTCTTCATGATTGAAGACAATGCATTTCATTTAAATGACAGTATTATTTCTATAATATTTTTTAAATAAAACATTTCACAACAGTTAATTTTGTCACTATTGAATACAATGCCCCTATCTGAGCTCTAAGCTTGCCTGTCATACACATTTAGGTTATGCCTTTACTAGTTAATGAAACTGTACCAGAAAACGTTCTTGGGCACTCAAAGTCAACAGTCCTGTCACTGTTAAAACACTTCTGAAATGGCTTGACCCAACCCAAATATCACTCTTTCAAATGACTCCCTGCCATGGTTTGGTTGCCAATAAAGTTACTTTGGAAGGAGGCACTCCATTCTGGAGGATGTTAGTGGTGCAGATGTGCACTGAAGACCATGCAGATATTTCCTTAAATCCCTGAGCATGGCTGTGGAGCTCATTGCCTTGAGGCTTGAAACGCAGAAAGACTCCTAGGCAAGAGAAGAGACAGCCTTCTTCAGAGAAGTCTGATATAAACTGTGGAGGGAGTGGCAAATCTCAACTGAGAAGAGTGGTAGGAAGCTGCTCTTAATTTCCTTCCAGGTGTTATAGACTTCACTTCCCCTAACAGGTGCTAACAAATGATTCTCATGCTCTGATAACGATCAGATGAAGCCTGACAGATGGCATACTAAAAACTCTGCCCAGTCCTTTAGATCAATGTCATAGGATAATAGGGTAATTCAAATTGCACAAGCAGGGTGAACCTGAAACCTGTGGAATACTATACAGCTGCATGTTATATCTAAGGGAACAACAACTGATAACTGAGAAAAGTAAGCTTAGTGTCAGTAGAATAAATGTCATTATATGGTCTATAACAACTTTTTTCTGACTTTTCAATTTTGTAAATATAAAAAAGGGTGAAAACCTATGAAACTAGGTGGCATTTGGGGCCTATTGGCTTGTTTCTATTTTATCTGGACACACCCACTGAATACCATGAATATATTTTTTCATTTTGAATACATAAAAAAAAAATCAGAAGCTACAATATCCATATTTAGTAAAATGGCAATGTCACTGAAACAAAGCAGTTCTATTTGAAAAGCAATCTTTATTGAAATAGTGAGAGAGCACTAAAATAATTAATCAGTGATCCTTAGCATTTAAATAGCCTCCATAAATCCAGTGTAACTGCACGTTAACTGAGGAAGAGGTACAATTGTGCAGCCCCTTTCAAAACTTCTTTCCCTTATGAAGGTAAAACAAGAAGAAATTTCTTATTCTAAAGCATCTCTAAAGGTTTTTTACTGTAAAAGGAAAAGGCAAGCAGATTTGCAACTTAAGCTAGTTTGAGTTATTTTTCCCTTCTTACTGGTCCACAAATCAATGATTTGAAGAGCTTATGGTAATTTGAACTTCACTTACATAAAGATCCCCAGATTGTGTGGAATTTAATCTTCTTAGTTTTCATCAGCAGTGCTCAAGATGTTGCTACTGCAGAATTAGCCTAAACTAATACAATTGGTCCCACAGAGTCTGCACTTCTTGATACCAGCTTAACAGAAGAGAGAACATGTAGCTCTGTGGGTGTGAGGAAGGCTCTACAAGCCAAGCAAAAAACCTCAGCCTCTATTGGAAGAACTGAACATACCTTCTCTCCTCCCTGAGAGCATATCTTCAAAAGTAGCTACTTAGAGAAAGCCCTAAATAATTTATTTTTCAGTTTCGGGTGTGCAACAGCAAATATTCATGTATATATACATATGATGTACTTATATAAGGTGTATAGTTATAAAATTTATACTTCATTCATCACACTTCATTCAATCTTCATGAATATTTCAGAAAAACACAAACAAAAACACCCACCTCACTTATTTGTTCATAATTTGGCCCATCAGAAAACATTTATTCTTTTATACTAGAAAGATGCCATCAGCTTGATACACAGATTACATCAGAAATTATCCTTTTTTTTTCTTCTTCATACAGATAAGAATAGTCTTCCAACCACACTTTTTCTCCTATCCATTCTTTTTTTTTCACCAATGAGAAGTAAGGTATCCTCTTAGAAAAATCACTAATGAGAAAGGTCCCTTAGCTGAATCATGTAAGACAAATAAGAACAATTATATTTGACTTTTAAAGAAAAATCTGCCTACCTCAATCACTTCCAAAACTGAGTTCAAGGCACTCTCTGGCACTCTTACAATGATGTACATTGCTTTCAAGTCCTACAGTCACCACAGCCTGAATCTTAATCTCTGAGTAATCTCTTACTAATCTCACTTAGTAAGAGATGTGCTCTATCCCAAACACTTAACAACTGAAATGTACAGATTCATTTTTAGAAAAAGGAAAGGCCCTCCCCCATATTTAGCAGAACCAAGGCACGAATTTTTAAAGGCATGTGTCTAAATATTCCAATAGGCATATCAAATAATTTACTGTTAGGGGCCAAAATATTCTCAAACTCGGGTCAAGGAGTTTGACAACAACCAGAACAGAAATATTTGGCTAATTACATATATTAGCATTCTTTGGCATCAAGTCTTTATACCTCCCTCTGTCTAGCCTCCTCACCCAATTTCTCAATGTTATATCTGTTCTTCAAAACGTTCTGTTGCTTCAAAACTTATAGGGATGACATCTGAGAAAATTAAACTGCACCATGTCATATGGTACACGTTGTTTGTCATTTTACATCTTTTAGAATGATGTATCATTTACTGGTACTCTGATATGATGATTTTTCAAGGTCAGCCTTTTGGAAAAATGATGTTCAGCATCTGTCATTATCAAACTATGCACCCACACATATGTGCACACAAACTGTAATGGCTAGTGCTGCTATAAGTTAACAGACTGTCAGACTTTTCTATTACAATCCCTTTCCTTTCAAAGGTTTATATCACAGCCATAAAGATTTCCTTTGGGCTAGAACTCAGCAATTGTGAAATACAGAATAAAATTAAAAAAAAAAAAAAAAAAGAAAGTTGGGGGGGGGGACTTCCATTTTCAGCTGCTGCTAAAAGTACAGCTCATAAGGGCACATCAAGCATTTCTTTTCTTTCTCTACAGGAGTCAAGAGCTCTGTTTATATTCCCTGATCTTTAGCACACAAAAACATAACACTTGAGATTTTGGTCCTCTTCTTCCTTCTGGAATCTATTATGAAAATTTAAATATGATACAAATAAGATAATGTAATACAATACAGTAATCAGATAATGTCCAAACAAATGGCTATTTGGAAAAGACCAGAGGGACTTACTTAATTTCAAGTGGTAGGAGTGCAGTAGTAAATAGAGCATTACAACAAATAAAAAAATAAAATAAATGAGTGTATCTCTGCACTGACAGTTCTGCAGAGTTCGCGTCTTTTTATTTTTATTTTTAACAGTTCAGCAGGTGATCATTATTTGAGCTATTTTACCACTGGTCTACATAATAAAAAGTGCAGCTTGCTTACAAAAGCAAGCAGTAACTTGTATTACATCTTTCACTGGCATATAAGCAAAACAAGTTTACCTTTTATCTGACTAAGGATAAATCTATCTGCAGTCTTTACAGAGTTTGTAAACATTACATACTTCTGACTAGACACTCTCAGCATAGCTAAAGCTAAAGGCACTTGGTGTCTTCTCCAAATCTCACTCCAAATGTGCTCCACATAGCTGACCTACTCAGTTGACCTGGGACTAGAATGACACAATATATGAAAGAAGTTTACAGGTGTGCCAGGCAAATTTCTACAATATTGGAGAGAAGGAGAAAAGTACATCTGTTCTGCCATTGCCACCCTTTGATGAAAATGTTTCTCCTCATCTTTGCTCTCTGCTCTAAATGCTTTGGATCTGCTTTAAGAAACCATGCAAATGTAAAATAAAACTTTAAAGTCCTGAGGAGGCCAAAAACACATATTAAAAAAAAAAAAAAAAAAGATGGTTAATTACAATGGATGTTGGATTTGATGACTGCTTTCCAAGAAGAACAAGAAATCACTATTTATTCAGTTGCCAAAGTAGTTTCTCTTAATCCAAAATAATAATAATAATAATGATAATAAATAAATAAAAGTTGATTACTTCCTACTACAGATAGGTAGTTTTGCTACCAAGGTATTTCAAAATTCTTATTAAAGTGGTGTATATTTCAAACAGGAAAAAAAAATATTTTTGTGCTCTGTAGAAAGATATGGTATCATTAATAGAGATTTCAGTGTGGAGACAAGTATGGTAACAGGTTAAATCTACTAAAAGACAAAAGCGCAGCAGGGTTTACAACAAATGTTTGTTTAGTGCCAGGCTGAATTCACATACATGAGTCAGACGGGTAACACAGACTTCCAATGAAACCAGAAAATTAAGCAGAAAATGCATATACTTTAGAAAGAAGCCATTTTCTTCAAGTCCTATTTAACTTGGTTTTCAAGTGTTTGGGAAGCACCTAAGCACATTACTATTGTGTAAACCAAGATGCTATTTTTTGATGAAGCTATTAAGCATTAAGAGCACTTTTGTGAAGTAAGCAGGCAATTCATTATACCTTGAGTTGGTTGAAAGGTTCACCTGAGATGTATAACAGTCAGTTTTAAGGGTGTAATTAATATTTACTAAAATAACCCAAGTATTTCAGTATACTTTTAGCATTCTGCTTGCTTTCCTCACATCCCAGCCCCTTCAGAGGTGCCTTCATAGTGAGCAGGTGATTCAGGCAACTCTTCCTGGACTGGGTCCAGTTACTGAATTGCCCTGGCTTCAGAGTATGCCAGGACTTGCAAACAGATAGAGGTCATAGTCATGCTATAGATTATCATGCTATAGTCACACGTTCCTTTACTAGAAAAATGCATATGCCTGGAGGACTGAATCACAGCTGAGTGCTGGGGACTAGGAGGACCAAGAGGGGACCTTAGCTGTTAGACTTAAGGAATTCCTGGTATGATGATTAGGTAGGTACAAATCTGTGTGAGTTCAGGAAATTCCAACTAGCAGTCCTGAACTTCATTATTAGCTCTTTGTTTTCACATAGTCCCCAAAATAATAAGTAATTATTAACACAGCTATGCATGCATGTCCATATATTCGCTTGTTTTACATTATCACAAAGTTGTTGAACATCTAATGAAGAACATTGTTTTCAAGTGAGAGATTATAAAGAAATCTCCTTTAGTCTATTTGCTGATGTGAAAAGTTTTTTCATGATTAACAGCTTCTGACAGAGTAAGACACTACAGTGTCCCAGAGTGTCCCACAGTTAAATAAGATTAAATTTCTGGATTCAAATCAAAACTAAATTAAGTGTATAGAACACAAGAAATAAAGAAACTTCCTTTTAGAGTAACTGCCTATAAGCTATCTGAGATCTGTACTTCCAGCACTTGGAGCTAAACTGTTATTTGGATCTTGTCTGTGAAGAGTACCAGCTCAGAAAGGGGAAGTTAAATAGTTCCTATCCAGGTATACGTTACCTTAAAACATATGCAAGAGACAGGGAGCTTCTGCAGCACAGAGGTACTAGGAACCACGTCTTCCAAATCCTCCTTTTCTCCCCTGAACACTACACAGCTCAACACATTGACTTGCAAAATACCACTGGCATAGAGGCTGGTAAATTGAGAACAAATTCCCAGCTGTATGTGGGAATGAAAGCTTGTAAATTGTGGGACCTCTCAAACATTATTTCCTTGTGAGTGTCTCACACTACTAGAGGGTTTGTATCCTTTCAGGCAGGTTTCACTTAGAAGGCAGGTGTTGCAGTGTGTGCACTTGGATTTTAATTAGGGAAATTAAACCCCTCTAAAAGCACATGCTCAATTATATTTATTTTTTTAAGAAAGACATTAGAGACAAAACAAAAAGAAAGCAATAAACTAATTAATGTGTAAATTAACCTAATTGCTTTGTTCTTACATGATGTAATGAATCACATAGTGCCACAACAAAACATGTTAGTTTACCATGAGGTGAAACTATCCCACCTACAGGAGACTTCTGAGATTTTGTTTAGCATGGCCTTTGATGTTTTTCTTTTTGATTGTAAATAACTCATTCAAAAAAAAAACAAACAGAATATTTAGTTTAACTGAACTAAAACAATGCAGTAGCATTTCTGTACTGCACTCCTACAGAAAAAAAAAAAAAAGAAAAAAAAAGAAAAAAATTTCCTTCCCTCCTTTCCTCCATAATGTGACCAGTTATGCCAAGGCAAAACTGAAAACTCGGCAAATTGAAGCCAGAGGCACATGAAACAGAAAAATGACTAACGTCACAACTTCAGTACAACCTGCATCAGAACATACGGTGTTCAGAAGTGCACTGTGTGGCATTTGGGTGGGTGTCCTTCGAAGGATTGCATAGAAGGTGTCAATATGTAGCTCCTGGAGCCCATAGCTCTGTTTCTAGCATGGGCCAATGGGAATGTTATCTCATCTTCTCTTTTGTGCACACTGAAGGGTGCTTGACATTTAAAACCAGATAACACTGGCTGGTAGCAAAGGGGAAGGTTTCTATTCACTCTAAGCTACATAAACACCGATCACTATCTTTGTTCAATTGTCTTTGAAACAAAGCCATGAATGCAAATGACTGCTATGTCCAAAGAAGAAAAATGCTATAAGTTTTCCTCACTGCTGTGACATCTCCCAAGAGATACAAACTCATGCTGGTGAATACAGTGAAGAGCATTGGTCAAAAAGGGAAAAGTTCGTTTTTTCTGACAAGACCGACAAATACTATAATGCTGTTTTTCACCTGTTTTGTGGGAGTTGATAGTGAAAAATGAGGCACATAACAAATTTACTCTTAAAAAATCTTGATGCTACAAAACCCTAGGGAAGCTAGTACCATTCATTTTAAACCCACAATACTTAGGCCCCTCAAATGGAAATACTGTTCCTTCAGGTCTGCATCTAGCCATTTAAGGAACTTTTATGCCACCTAACTAAAAAGCTCTTTTATCGGATAAAATATCAAGCTGATGCAAATACTGGTCAAAGCTCCAGGCAGACAAGAGGGCACAAAGGACTTGTCACATGCACAGTTTGTATTGTTACTTGTTCCTTGGAGTAGCCAGGAATTGTTTACATTCCTTTTGCTTAGCTTCATTATTTTTCAACACAGTGAAACCAAACCTCACAGTGCCCAGATCTGATTCATCTACGGATGACCTTAGTTCAGTTACAGATCCCTGGTACCTTGAATGTTTAGGTATCACTTTTCAGTTTCATTTCATCTCTCAAATGTCGAACAAAAAAGGTTGTTTTGTTTTGTTTTGTTTTTTTCTTAAGAAATTTGACCAATTGAAATTACTTGAACTAAAACTTCGAATGTCTGAATGGGTAGTGTGATGTGTTGTGCTAGGTAGTAAATGGATCTACTCCTTTAAGTTAGATGGAATCATAGGATTTCATATTAAGTCTACAGAAAACATCACCCTCAAAATCGTTACTCAATGGTATATTGTGCAAAGTATCCATGGTTTGGGAAATATTTCTGTGGAATGACAACACAGAAAGGAGAACCTGCCTAAATCACCCTCCTGAAGGCAAAAGGAGACTATCAGTCCCACTCTTAAAATTGCATGACTGGACCTGTCAAGTATAAATTTTTTTAGTTTGCTACAGACAATTCCGTACTGTTACGAATACTCTACAATGCAATAAAGAAGAGTATGGGACATCTCTCTTTGGTCTTTTTGATTCCATGTCTTCTTTGGTCTCATAGCATCCCTTCTCCAGCATTCTGCATACCTGTGTCCTCCACTCTAACTCCTGGCAGCAACCTGTCAAAACTAGAGGTGTTTCCACAAAGGAAGGTGATTATCTCCCTTTATTATCACCCAAGATACTAACTTTCTTCTCCTGGAATAATTTATGCAGCCAGTACAATAAACAAGTGTAACCAAGTATAGTTAAGCTAAACTGAAAACAGGCTGATCTAGAAGAACCTTTGACTTCATACCTTTGTCATTGGTATGAAGGTGTCAACAGAACTCAAAGCACAACCTGCAGGCATTTCTCCTTCCCAACAGGACCACTGTCTATCTTTTGCTGAACTAACTTTTCAGCTTGGCCAGGGTCATACAGCAAAACACAATGCTTGCCAGCGAAATCTGGCAGCATGCAATTAAATATTTTTTTTCAAAATGAATATTAGAGATGCATGGCAGCTGGTGGTTTTGTCATTCTGTGAATATCTGGTACATACTCCCTCTTTTATGCTTGATTTTGTCACTGAAAACAACTGGAGCCTTGGACAGGTTCACCGTTTATTACAGTACACAAGTTAAACAAAATGCATAAACCTACTTGCTGTTGAAATACCAATTTCTTTTTCTAGACTAGAAAAAAAAATCTTTAAGTTTTTGAACGCTACATTGCCTGACTTAAAAAGAAGAAATTTAGACACATACTTATCAATTACAAATAATAGCTGGGGCTACTGCTCAAAAATGAGAAGTATCTGAACTTCTAATAACTTAGTAAAGGCAAGAATTCTACTTTACATCCCAGTTTAGGATGGGATATTTTATCCTTACACTAAAATATTGAAATGTGAAAAGTACTGAGCCTCTCATTAACACTACTGCCTACAGAAGCAGTAACGTTCATGGCAGTTATACATCCAAATGTTGGTCATAACACATAAAATATATCCTGAGAAGTTTTTAGAGAGGATGTGAAATAACGAAGGATAAAATTATATGGAAGTACTGTTGAAGGTTGTCATCATCCCAGCATGGGGGACACTATTTCACCTGTGTTCCAGCAGTCTATCTCTGTGCACATTCATTCATGTTCCAACTCAGCAGCAGATCAAAAGCAATTTCATATTCTGCTGAGGCATTTCAGAGCTTATCACAGTACCCGTGTAACTTCAACTGCGATCTCTCCTGACTCTCTCCACTGAATTTCGAATTTTAATATCTAAGTGGAAAAAATTCCATTTTCAGTTAGCTTTCCTTAAGTATTTGAAGGTTACAAAGCAGAGTCAAAGCAGGAGACTTGAAAAAAGAGCTACCTTCTTCTACTAAAAAAAACTGAGGAATAGCAGCAGCACTGGGGTCCATCCCTACCAGCATGTTAGTGGGACAGCTCAGTCAAGTATTTCTGAATTGTTTTCCTCTTGTGTAAAAGGCAGACAGCTCCAGGAGATGTGCCATCACCAAACTCAACACCAGAGCACACATGAACCAGAAATATGCTGTGCCTGCACAGTGGCCTCAGGGCAGGGGAAGGTAGAGAAAGGGTGAATCCATCCCAGCTAAAAACCATATGAGTTCCCTGGGCTCTAGGACTGAATTAATTCTGACATATTTTTGAACAGATATTCTGAAGCTCTAGAGGAGTGTTCCTGCTAAATGTTTTCACTGTCTCCCTCTATCCAATGGTTACAGAAATTCTGATAAACATTTAGATGCATAACAGAAAGAGCTTCATGTAGCAGAGCACTGGGATCTATCTGGTGTGATGAAAGTTACTACTGATGAAGGGAACTTTTAGGGGGAAAATCAATGTTCATTTTCCTTAAAGGTATGGGTTTTATCTCACCCTTCTGCAACATCTCAACAATTGGTATTCATTACATGAGGTAATTAACACTGCTTTTTGACCAATCCTGTACATGTATAAATTGCAGTTAGGTGGTTGAAAACAGTAGGAAGCTCTGAGCCACTTCCAGGAACAATGCAACGAATCAGCCAAAAACATGCAGAACTGGTGAATAGGCATAGCATCAAAAAATACTCCTTTCCTCAAGGACTTGTATGTGAAGGCAGAAGATACAGAAGAGAAGTTATGACCTTGTTTTGCGCTGCAAATCCCCCAAACTACCCTTCCAAATACATTCCAGTAACGCCAAACAGATGGCAAGGAGTGATTCCAGTGGTTCTAGGTGAACACTTGCTGGCTAAAAGCCTTATTCATTTGTTTCCTTGATCCTTTCAAAGACATTTCAAGAACTCTTTACTTTTCTACTGTTTTCATTTTTGTATGCTGCCTCCATTGGACTTGTTTTCAAAAGATGAAATCTTGCAAATAGACAAAAGGGATGGGAAGAGGTTTCTGCATTAGAAATCCCTGGGGCAGTAGAGTCATAAGGAAGTATAAATATTGTTCAAAGATGTTAGTGACCTATTCTCCCGCTCTTTAGGCAGAGCCACCTGGAAACAAAGGGGAACATTAAAGCCTGTTCTTCTTCCATTTTAATATTCTTTCCGGACTTGTGATGACAAGACTTGTTATTGCTCTGAAAATCCTACCAAGTGCCAAAACCCAAGAGCCACACCATATCACCAGTTCACTACTTGCAACTGTTTCCTAGTTGAAATAAGGACTGGAAAGACAAACAAACTTCAAGACAGGCATGTCATAAAGAAGTGGAGCATAGAAGTTGAAACAAACACCTTCACTTAAGCGCTAAAAAATAAATAAATACATGATGAACAATTCATGGAAAAGAAAATCAATAGCTGAAATGTGAAATTTACAGTACAAGCAATTTGAGTCTAACTTACAGAATGACAGGTCTGAAGATCAACAAAAAGAAATTGTAAATATGTACAGTATATCAAGTACCCAGTGATGTGAGGCAGCTGGACAGACATTCATGTTTATGCTTTATCTATTCACACATGATCACCTAAAATCCACAAAGAAAGAATGATGATTCTGCTTTACAAGCTGCATGTCCAGACCATGTAGTTCAAGCACATGTATGTGGCAGGATAAAGCAGACTAAACGTAAGTATTTGGAGCTCAGCTTCAGTTTAGCACCATCTCGGTTTTACAGTAAACCCAAGAAGCCCAAGTGAGAGGAACTGCAGTGCAAGTACACAGCTGCAGGCAAGTCCTGACTGATAGCCGACGAACCGAAACAGGAGAGAAAGATAAGCAGTGTGCTTGGATGCTGAAGCACTGTCACCTGCATACTGATGGATCAGACATAGACTGATTATATTTCTCATCAAAGTTCATTTGAGGCTTGGTGTCAGACTTGAAAATGAAACCAAGGCATTTCAATAAGACAATCGGGTTAATTACTGAAAATTGGTTCACAGAATTATTTGTGCTCATTTGTCCTTGTACTTGAAAGCAACAAGGGGAGAGTTTAACTTGTGTGTACATATATTATATATATATATATATACACACACACACCTTTTCATCCATTCAGGAAAGAAAAGACAGAAAAAGGAAGAATAGTTTTTATCAGCACTGATTTATCTGGACTCATTGCTTTTGCAAAACTATTATTCTTAGCTTTACTTGAGTTCATTATAAATCCTACACATTTTCCAAAATTAATAAGTACTAGTCTTAACAAAAAGTCATTAAAAACACAATTGGGTACGATATTAAAAAAAAATAAAAATAAAAGCATGATACAGGTAAATCATAGAATCATTCAGGCTGGAAAAGACCTCTAAGATCATCTAGTCCAACCTTTCAAAATGGAGATCTGAACTACACTAGGAATTAGTCCCTTTGCTAAGCTGTCAGATAAGGTTTTTCTAAGACATCTCTTCTCCAGGTAAGGACCACTATGATGCTTCCTTGAGGAAGCAGCCTTTGGGAAAGGATAAATTTTACTTCAGTCTAGCCTTAAGCACCTTAGCTGGGCTACAGTGTTTAAAAATGGGTCCTGGAATCACAGACTGAAACTCTCACCCTTCATGCTAATTAATTTTTAGTAAAAAAAAATTATGCTTCGGTCTAAGTATTTATAAGAATGCAAATACTAAGTTCATCCTTCTGCCTGTGAAGTTTATTAAAACGCAGTCTCTCAGACTCATTCTTTCCCCAGTGATCTGCATAATAACTTGCTACTTGCACAGTATAAATAATAGTACGTATGCAACTCTTACAATGTTCTCAATTCAAGAAACAAAACATTTGACACATTAAAAGTATACTACTGACTCAATATTTATCATGCATAGTACCTTCCCTATCCTTTCTTTGTTGTCGTTTTTCTTATTACAGCCATTGCATTAATCTTCTAGATATGCTGTGATATTTTAACACATATCTAGAAAAACTCAATTATATATTTATTTTAAATACATTCCTGTATAGTAAAAACAATCAAACAAACAAACAAAAACAACAACAACAACAAAAGATGGAATACAAGTTGCACATCTATTCTGCATGGGCAAACTGGTAGAAATAGCCAATTAAGTACGGAGAATTTTTTTGAAATAGAAATAACATAGGGAGAAGAAATATACAGAGTAATAACCTTAGAAAATTCAGTAAGTAGCTAATTCCTATGGCAGTTGTAATTGCATTATCATTAAAATATCTTCATTTCCTGAAGAAATTAATGGCAGACCAGTGTCTGACATTAGAGACCCAGAAATGACATTTACACCTGTCTTTTAAATCCTTGTAGAGAAGATAGTTGGATAAAAGCAATAATATGAGCTACTCTATACAATCTCATTCTGAACAAAATACAATCATTTTATTTCACTTAATGTGAAAATCCTTCCTAACTGTTAATGTTTTCATAAAGACTTCAGTCTCCACAGTCAGAAAAATTTAAACCCCAGAGGGAACTTCTGAAGCATAAACAGGATTAAGATTTCTTGATGCTTTCTATATAATATGTTTCATACCCCTAAGATGAAAAATTTCAGTGAACAGTTCCCATAAGCCTTTTCTATGCAGATGCTTTTCCTTTTTATCCCAAAGCACAAATACAGTATAAATAGCAATGACAGAGTTTCAGCCTTCCTAATGTTGGTTTATAAAATAAATATTAAAGATCACATAAAGGCACATTTCCCATTATAGTAATGTACAGCAGACAGCAGGCTTTGGTTCACTCCCTATGGAAAATGTGCTAAACATGCTCTTCTGTATACATAGCTGAGAAATTCAAATTGTGAAATCTTTTTTCTCCTGAATGTAAATTGCCTGCTCAGTATTGTGTGCCAGAAGGGCTTGTAATGCCAAACGGAAAGCAGTCAGGAGGAAAAAGAAACAGCAGGAAGTGGGATGTGAATTTGGTGTTGTGCTCTAAAATGTATAGAATACATTTAAAATGTGAAAACTGATAAAACACTCAACTGCATAAGCTACTGCAGCAGCTACCAGAAATGGCAAGTGTCCATGGAGCTGGGGAAAGCTTGGCAAAATTGCTGCTATTCTCCCAAAGTGAGGCTCACAGGGCAATAACTATGCTTATTTGCTGGCAGAATACAAGAAATGGCTGCCTCCTGCTAATCTCCTTGCCTCCTTCAGAAATACTCCATGAACAAACATGGTCAACTATCTTTGTATGAAATATTTCCACCAGAACCCATTCTGATGGGACATATTTCTCCCAAATCTGCATGACAGTTTGAGCTTAAAAGGGTTTAGCAAAATAAAAAATGAAACTTAATATTTAAGGAAGGGACGGTAGTTGAGAAAAATGCCCATTTTATCTTGTAAAACAAACAAACAAGCAACAAACCAAATAAATAAAATTTACTATTTAATTGGAAAAAAAAAACCACATATATTTAAAAAATCAAGGTGATTCATGAATGGAAATTTCCAGTTTTGATAGCTACAGCAGATCTGACAGTCCGGTATTCTCTGTTGTCATCATTGCCCTTGCGACAGAAGGTACTGTAACCACAGTTTGACTGAAACAAATTTCCACTTTAGACTAACGTAAGGCCACAGGAGCAAGCAAAGAAACCTCTTCAGAGCTTTCAACTCCTTGCTCAGCTTTCTGTCATGTTCCTTGCAAAAAGAGACATGTTGTTTTCTTTCCTGGATGAGAATGCTGGCATTTCCTAAATTGAAAGGTCTCCTTGACCGTAGAAACATTTTTGAGGGGCTTTACCCCTACCAGGCTGACATTTTTGTTAATGGCATGGATATTACTTATATGACACATAAATCCTAGCTGAAACACAGTCATTCAAGTGTTTAGCTGGAGTACTTTAAAATCTGCTGATCTTTGTTTCACAACTCTCAGGAATGTTCCACATGTATCAGGTATAAATTGGAGTACCTTAAAAAAAAATTTTACAAAAATATCTAGCATATTTGCAAGAATGAACTTATTTAACTTTTTTTTTTTCATTAAGTAATTGTCATCATGTATGAAAAACACATAGAAGAACAACCGAGAAGAAGGAAACAAGTTGGTCAGAACAGAGTCTGTATCAGCAGGATTTGTGTTTTGCTTTCAGCAGGTAGTTATTCATTAAGGAGTGAAACAAAAATAGGAAAAATAAATGAACTCTGAGCAATAGGCACAGGTCACACAGGCTAGCTTTGTGTACTATAAAATTGAAGACATTTTTGCATGGAAAGGCATGGCTAAAATTGTAATTGCTCACAGAATTCACTGAATAAACCCTCATGATATTTTTTCACTCAAGAAAACAGCTTGCTAGTACTTAATATTTCTCAAAAAAAAAAAAAGAGAGAGAGAGGGGAGTGAAAGGCAAAAACCTTCACATCCTCTCCCCACTTCTTCAACAGTGTGAATCCACACTCCAAACTGTGTGGCTGTTTATCGTATACATGAGAAATGAATAATTGAACCCTCTGTGCTGTACAGTAAAATGTAATTTTCTTTTAAGTAAGAACTCTTATAAAGCCACTTCATACATATCACACACCTCTGGACATGCAATAAAATCAAATTTTATAACGCAAGAAGCAAACTTCTACCCAAGCTTTATCTATGTAAAAACTGTGAATACAGTGGTTGATTTTCAAATCTAAACATATTTTGCCTAGAGCAAGAACGCCAGTCCTAATACTTTTTCATTATGATTGAGTTTATGTATTTGAGTTCTAGATTAACCCTCATGTCTTCAGATGCCCCCTGTCTTATTTCTGAATAGATAAATGCATACATCAGTGATTATTATTTCCTCTGAGAGACATAATAATTTCAGGAAATGAACCATTAAATTAGAATTTTTAATACATTTTTTACAAAATTTCCGTGCAGCTGGTTTGGTGTGAAATGATGCATAATTCTCCAAGAATAAAAATAAAAAGGATCCATTTATACTATATATCAGGAGCAATTTGCTCAAATTTCTAACTACGAAAAAGTAAGCAATTGAGCATTTACTCAAACACAGACAGAAACATATAAAATATATCCAAGAGGTGCTGGAGTATGTCCAAAGAAGGGCAACAAAGCTGGTGAAGGGCCTAGAGAACAAGTCTTGCGAGCAATGGCTGAGGGAATTGGGCTTATTTAGCCAAGAGAAAAGGAGGTTCCGGGGAGACCATATCACTCTCTACATCTACCTCAAAGGAGGTTGTAGTAAGGTGGAGGTCAGTTTCTTTGCCCAAAACACAAGTGACAGGACAAGAGGGAATGGCCTCACGTAGAACTAGGGGAGATTTATGTTGGATATTAGGAAACACTTCTTCACTGAAAGGGTTGTGAAGCATTGGAACAGGCTGCTCAGAGAGGTAGTTGAGTCACCATCCCTGGAGGTATTCAAAAGACATGTAGATGTGGTGCTTAGGGA
The DNA here is from genome assembly GCF_013377495.2 of Cygnus atratus. Taxonomy (NCBI): domain Eukaryota; kingdom Metazoa; phylum Chordata; class Aves; order Anseriformes; family Anatidae; genus Cygnus; species Cygnus atratus. The sequence continues at coordinate 10,990,890 of NC_066365.1, forward strand.
CATGGTTTAGTGGTAGACTTAGCAGTGGTAGGTTAACATTTGGACTTGATGATCTTAGAGGAATTTTCCAACCTAAATGATTCTATGATTCTATAATTCTAAGAGAAAAGAAAGATGACTCATTAAGATTGTGGATGTTTGAACTGTTTTTCCTATACAGGAGCCTATTATATGTATAAGTGTACTCTGCATGTAAGTTCTGCAGACTGCAAGCATTTTTTATTCTTTTTTTGTCATATGAGAATATTTTTAAAGCTTGATTCAGTGCAGGAAAAGAAATGCAGAGAAGACCAGAAAGCAAAAACTAATTTTTCAAGTCCATACCACATTTATAGCTCTCTTCAGGACTATCATTTGTTGGCAGTAATCTTTAAAAAAAAAAATTAAAAAAGTAGGGTGTTGGTTTTTTTTTTGAAGTTATTTAAAAAATAATTTTAAAAAGTTTCTTCTATGTGTATGAATTAAGATGCAATTGTTCCAATGAGAAGTTTGGAATTGATTTGTTTTTAACAAGCCATAATGACAGCTTCAAAGTCACTACATCTCTTTTTCCTGTAAATTTAGTTTCATTTTTCCAAGGAGCTTGTTAGACCCTGGTTTGAAAGAGATCATAGGAAGGATGTAGCTGAAAGAACTCCAATGAGAGACAACAAATCACTCACATCCTGTTTACCATTTTGACACTTCTGAGGAAGGAACGAAAGAAAACGAATTTGTGCCAGAGAAGAAGTTAACCCTTAGCCTTATCTTTTCAAATTCATTTCTAGTCTTAGTTCCATAGTTTTTAATTAATCACCTCTTCTTTAAAGCATTTTTGCTTTTTTTTTCCTTTAGCTTTATTTTCTTCTCCTTCTTCTAATTCTATGCTCTCTACTTTCATCTATATCCTTTTGATTTCTTCCTTCATTTCACTTTCCTAGTTCTACCTAATCATACTTTGCATCATCCCTTATATTACCTGTCTTTATCTTGTGCCATCTGATGTCTTTCAAGAAAAAACATACAGCAGCCTAAATGCCTGCCATTAGAAAGGCACTGGTCTTCCAGATGTGCTACCAGGTCTCTGACATTATCCTAGGCCAGACTGTGTCTACAACACCTATCATTTTTATGACCTTTCATTTCACCTCCAGCTGCTACACTTCTCATACCTACAGCTTTCTGTTTTAAAGTGCATAGATGCCTTTTAATTCTAGTTCTAATCCTCTCCTTTCATCTTGCACCCACTCCAACAAGTATCATATCCTCCTGCTTAGACACCAGCTCTAAAGTGTCTGCCCTGTTCTACGTGTAAATAAGCTCTGGTTACCTTACCATACAGTCCTAATTTACTTTTTCTCCTTCAGCCACCACACAGGCTATGGTATTCCATATTTTAAAAGGAATGTATATCATTTAATATGACCTCTCTCTTGATGGCTTGCCATTTACTACATAGTATAGTAAAAAAGCTCTTCTCCATGCCTGTTAGAGACCCAGGCTTGGCAGTGGAACACCTGACCAACATCTCCATTCTACCTCCTAACTACCTCACCCTCTTTCATTCTACCAAATTCCCCTTAGCCAAGGCTTCTGTATCAGACAGATCTTTTTTTATATTTTTTTTTTTCCCAGATGACAGCTATATTCATCACAAGAAGCTGTCTTCCACATTTTTTTTTCCCTAAATACCAAAATGTGCACAGCTTTCAAGCCTGGAGACATGTGCCCAGATAAATAGAAGTATCTTTCAACCTGGGAGCTCTGGCCAGCAGGATTCCTCAGGGACATAAATGTTTTATGATCAATTTAGATGAACAGTCCTATATTAATTTTAAATAATTACTTTATCAGTAGCAAATTTTTACAACTGCACTGAGAAAGAGCATCAATTTAAGACTGATTTGTGACTGTCGTGTAACCAGTGTTCCCCAGTGAGATGTTTTCAGATAAAAAAGAAAGACCACTCATTTTGGTCTGATGCCAGTTCAAAATTCTAACAGTGATATTTACTGCAACATTTAACTAATCTTTAGCTTCTAGCTGTTTGTTGATCAAGTCCTCTTACTTTTCTGGTTTATATATTAGTATCAATAATGTCACAGAGGAGAGATTTTACAGAGCTTCAATAAAAAGTGCTTTCTAACATTACCTTGCAATTTCACATTTCAGAAAGTTCAGCAATTTATCTTGAAATAGAAAAGAAAAACTAATCTAAACAAAGAAACCTACACATCAATTTATAAAGAGATGCCTACAATAATACAATTTCTGAAAAAATACAAATAAAAAAAAGATCAGAAGTAGGTTTCTATATGCATTAAAATAGCAGAAGTTTCAACAGGTTTTTCCTACTTGTATTTTAAATACATCTACTGTTGTTGATTATACGTGTATTGTTAATGCATTAATAAGAGTTAAAATTTACACAACTACTCCCTTCCCAGGAGAAAAAATATTCTCCTATTGTTCAGTTAAAAGTTTTAAATGACCTGTCTTGAAATAGAAACTTTTGTGTAATTAAGCAATGGGTACATGGTGGAAACAAGGAATAAAGACAAAACAACAACAAAAACATATATTGCTGGAGGTCAGATTTGTAGTAATACTGTACGTCAGGAAAGCAAAACAAAACAAACAAACAAACAAACAAACGACCCCTCATTAACACTCCTTCTTTCCAAGAAGGTTTACACCACCAAACAGAAGATTGAATTAAATTCCAGGCTATGTTCCAACAGGACTATGGTCCAACAGCAGAATTCAATTAGCTATTCACTAAGGATTCTTTTCTGATTTTTGACCTTTGTTTCTTTTTTTTTTCTTGAATGGTGTGTCATGGATGGTTAATATTTTCCCCACCACCAGCTAGAGGATTATGAATCATAGCCAGTAAATAAACTCTGTAAGTGAAACAGTTTTGCCCTAGCATTATCAGAATTTTTCTCCTAAGTAATACATATATATATTTTTTTCATTTCATTAATATTTACTATTTCTTCTAGGGCAGCTCAGTGAGTTGTGAGCTACAGGCAGGAGCCCATTTAGGGAGGTATTGTATACATACAAAAAAAAAACATAGTCTCTTAGTCGTAAGTAATATCAATTGATCTTTCTTGATTCAACCTGACTTATCAAACAGATAGCTTCTTTGATTTTTAACTTGACCTTTTTTTTGTTTTTTCTCAGTATAACATTCACTATTACTTATAAATCCTGCATCCTTTTAAGGGTTACTCAGGATAAACACATGAGAGTGCACCAAAAGGCAGACTCCATGAGATGATGTGGGCAAATTAGGATGCTATGATCTAGCATCCAATCTGATTGCCATTAGTCTTCAGCAGAAAACAGACGCTTCTAGGTGAACCAGAATAAAAATAGAAAAGAAGGGTGATAATTATTGTTAATAAAGCCAAAGCATCTGGGACACCACAGTTATAAAAACTTCTTCTAAAGCTCAGCTATCAGTGTATTTCCCTCTTAACTTACTGTTAATGTACGAGGGGATGATTTGCAAAGGCTACAACTAATTTTTATTAAAAATGTAAATGAGTTATGTAAACGCCTTTAAAGATTTCTTTTAGACGTCTATGTGTAAAACTGTAAATCCCTGTAAAAGCACTAATGAAGCAGTGCAAAACAATTATTTATTTTTGCTTTACTTTGTAAATGACAAACCACTATTTCTCGAGCTGTGCAGAGGAAAAGGATCTGGGGATGTTTGTCAATGTTCACCTGAACATGAGCCTGCAGTGTGCTCAGGTGGCCAAGAAGGCCAACAGCATCCTGGCTTGTGTCAGAAATGTTGTAGCCAGCAGAACCAGGGAGGTGATCAACCCCCTGTACTCTGCTCTGGTGAGGCCACAACTCAAGTACTGTTTTGGGCATCTCAGTACAAGAACATAAAGGCCCTGGAGCATGTCCCGAGAAGGGCTACGAAGCTGGTGAAGGGCCTGGAACACAAGTCCTGTGAGGAGTAGCTGAGGGAGCTGGGGTTGTTTAGTCTGGAGAAGAGGAGGCTCAGGGGAGACCTTATTGCTCTCTACAGCTACCTGAAAGGAAGGTGTGGGGAGCCGGGGTCGGCCTCTTCTCGCAGATAACTAGTGATAGGACTAGAGGGAATGGCCTCAGTTTGTGCCAGGGGAGGTTCAGGCTGGAAATTAGGAGAAATTTCCTCTCATAAAGAGCAGTCAGGCATTGGAATGGGTTACCCATAGAAGTGGTGGAGTCCCTGTCCCCTGGGGGCGTTTGAGGAAGGGTTGGACATGGAGCTTAGGGACATGGTTTAGTGGGTGACAGAGGTGGTAGGAAGATGGTTAGACCAGATGATCTTGGAGGTCTTTTCTAACTAATTCTATGATCTGTAATTCTGAACAGAAGGAATTTCTTGCTGTTGATTTGAAACAGCTATAACGAATTAGAAAGATGGCTCTTAAAACACACAACCACAGACTGTAACCTCATTATTATAAACCTAATCAACCTGTTCTGGCCTTCCAGTTGTTTTTATTAATCTGTTCATGTGAGATTAGTTGTTTCACTCTTTTGTATTGTGGCTAACTCAGAATCGTGTCTAATATTGCATGAAATTCAGTCAGAAGTAATTCCACTGAAGTTTAGTTGGATAGATATTATGTCATATGCCAGTAATATACATCTTACAGATTTCATCACATAGTTGTGGCTTTTCAAAATTGCAGCACACATGGACCCACAAACAAAACAATGTAATGATTTCACTTCTTGTAAATTCTGTTAAGACTCCTTATACAGAAAAATCAGACATGGTAGTAACACAACAGTTACTGAGTTCAAGTCTCTGCTATAACTGGCAATTCAAACTTTGAACAAAAAACAGCTGCAGTAAGTATGGGGTAAAGGCAGACTTTTAACAACCACTAGGTGCAATTAAAGTCTTGCTGTGCTGGGTTCCCTAGTACTCAACTGGGCTGTGACTACTGATGTGGCACAGTGCATTCTCTTAACATTACCTTTCACTCATTGGTTGAAAGGCACAGAAAACTTCTATTACAAATTATCAACACAATCTGTTCCCTTCCTGTCACTGGTCAAGAGACTGGGTTTTCACCAAATGACATGCAGACACTATTTAGTTTTGCATATGTAATGTAGTTTGTCAAAGTCTATGGCCTAGAATGAAGGCCACGTACTTATTTTCTGCAGAGCACTCTTATGTCAACTGACATGGCCACGTACCCTTGCCAAGCTGGGCAATGCTTCCAACAACAATGTTAAGTATGGTATATAATGCAAATCATTCAACACACCTAGGTGTGGTATGCAACGTTTAGAAGTTCTAGAAAGGTGTGGTGGTTTTACCGTGCTAGGCAGCTGAACACCACAACCGCTCTCTTACTCCCCCTCGTTAGAAGAGGAGGGGAAGAAGTAAAGGACAGAACAACTCACAAGTTGAGATAACGATAATTTAATTAAAGGGAAAAATAATTATTAAGGAAATATTATTAGCTATGTGGAAGCGCAGAGGAAAGAAATTACTCTCTACTTCCCACAAATGGGCGATGCTTGACCATGTCCTTGAAGCAGGGCCTCAACTCACATAGCTGGTGTTTGGGAGGACAGACGTTTTCGCAATGAGAGCCCACCCCTCCCCTCTTCCTTTTTCCACCTTTTATTGCTGAGTGTGACACCATATGGTATGGAATATCTCTTTGGTTGGTTTAGGTCAGCTACTCTGGTGATGTTTCTTTCTCACTTTTTTGCCCACCCCCTAGGAGGGTTAGAGAGAGTCCTGATGCTGTGCCAGCAATGCTCAGCAGCAGACACAACACTGGTGTGATACCACTGCTGTTCTAGCTACAAGTGCAGAGCACAGTACTGTATGGGCTGCTGCAGGGAAAGTTAACATCCCAGCCAGACCCAGTACAAAAGGAGATTGTTTTAATTTTATCTTACACTGATTACGGCTGCAAGGAGTTGCTGTCTTTTGTCATGTGTGAAAAGGGGGAAAAAGTAGGTTCAAACATTGAATGTCTACTTACCAACCTATTTATAGTGAATGGAAAAGATTTACTAGCCACTAGCACAGAGAATAAAATTCAATTACAGAAAATTCATGACATTAAAACTGGCAGAGGAAACAAATGAGATTAAAGCCAGAAAGGGTCTTGCACTTCTTACAGAGCTCACTTTTGATTTTAAGTGCCATACGGTACAAAAAGTGCTCTTCTGCTATTTCTTAAACAGCATCAAGTGCCTTTCTATAATGGAATTAAACAGCAAGCAATCCTAAAAGAAGCACCGTGTGAATTCCATCAACAGTCCATGAGAAAATAGCACTGAATAGTAACATAAGAACCAATATTATAGAATAGTTTAAGTTCTTCAGCTGCTTATCAGGAAGTAATAAAAATTTGAATTAAATTGCCTGACACTATTTCTGACTCATGCCTGTATGACAACAAAAACAAAGACCCTTCAAAATGCAAGCTTAATGCCCATTTAATTTGGACTAATTTTTTCATAATCTTACACAAACAACACTAATTAAGCCAAATGGCTGAATCATGATTCATTTTCATTTTAAAAAATCTTCATGTAAATGGTGATATAAAGCCAAATGTTTCACAGCTAGAAATCTATGGTGGCATATCATTTTTATTAGCACAGTAAAAGGCTACAGTCATGTTAACTGTGTATAAAATGGTGATCTCCTTTCCTTTTTAATGTCCATCTGCCCCTCCCCCTCCTATTATAAACTATGCAAATCAGTCTTTTGCTAGCTTTTGGACAATCAATAACTTTCTTTAGCTCAAAAACTTTTATTTGCTGTCCTGGCACCCACATTGGCACCCCCATAAGTACTCCAGGAGCAGTTACAGGCTAGCATTTTGAATATTGTGGAGACTATTTATTTATCCACCTTATTGTTCACTTATGTGCTCTCACAAAATTTGTGTGCTGTTACTAAGGTACAATGAGGCAAAAAAAGCGACTTATCAAAATTGAACAGTATAGTAACACGTATCTGAAGCATCCGGCAGAACAAATGGAAGAGAAGAGCTTTTACAGCTCAAGTGACTCAACACTTGGTTCTCCATGTCTGGAGTTGATGCTTTGTTCCTTTTCTGTGCGGTGGGAAGGGTGATGGTGCCATCAGCCACATGGACAGCATCACACCACTGATGTCTCCTCCACACAGCAGGACAACTCTCCAGAAGCCAATTTACACTCTTCCCCCCTCCAGCTACTCTTCTGGTACTTTTCAGCTCTGTCAGTGCAGCTTCAGGAACTAGACAGGTTTCACCTGATCTATAGCTACAAGACTACGAGACATGTCATGGCAGCTTTCAGCCCCAATGCTTCAGGAATTTTTTTCTGTGACAGCAACGACCAGAAGAGAAATGATATTAGAAAAGATGAATAATACAGGCAGCAATGCCATAATCTACTCTGCAGAAGACATGGCGCTACAATTCCTGTGTGATCACCAAAAAAGGTCAGAAAACGTAATGCTAAAGTTATACCGCAATTTTGATTTGCTATTAGTAAAATCATTGCTTTAGGATAGTACCAAAGGCACAAGCTCTCAAAGGAATGATAAATAATGATGGCTTTGCAAAGCTGGGATCACCCTGTTCCATCTGTCCAGGGGTGAACTGAAAGAGGACACATTTTACTTTCCAAGTCAGAAGGATGAGCAGCCTGGAAAGCACCATATGGATTTTGGCATTCCTGATTTAAAAACAAACAAACAAACAAAAAATTTTAAGTGCATGAATTGTTAAAAAGAATAAAAGAGTTTTCTTTTTGTGAAAAGGTGTGTCTTGTATAAAATAGCAAAGCTATTGTGCATTATTCTGAGAGAGCCCCAAATTTTTCTGCTACTCTTTTGACTTTTGTAAGCCTTACAGAGTTTGTAAACAAACAAACAAACAACTATTATTTTTTAATATGTGGTTAAGGTTTGGTGAAGATATTTATTAACCTTGTAAATAAAAATAATCTAAAGACATTTGTCTTTAGCACTTCATTTCTATTGAGATTCAAAATGCTAAGTACCTAGATGTTATACAGACAGAGACTGAACATTAAGGGCGGAACGTAGCAAGAAGAGCATAAAAAATGATATTTAGAACTCAGGTTTAAGGAATTGTAGTAAAAAGAAGCAACAATTTATGCTTGTGAATTAAGTTTTCTTTTCTAGGTCCAAGAAAAAATTAAAAATGATTCCAGGCCACAATACTCAAATGCATAATTATTTCTTCTTCTTTCCAAAGAGAGCCTAAAGCTAGTAAAATATACATTTTTTCTTCCAGTGCACCTCTTGAAATAGTGGAATATAGTATATAACATTTGGAGCAATTCATGTAATGAATTCACATCATGTATTATAATAGATGCTATTATATGCTATACTCAATTAGAGTACAGAATAGAAAGCACGTTGTTTTGTTTATTATTTATAAAGACAATGAAATTAAAAAAAATGCTGAACATCACAAATGTAAAAATGAGTGCAAATAGCAAAATTTTCATTCTATAAGCAATAACAACATTCATGCTGAAAATGGTAAACTCCGGTATAATTTGCATTCTTTTGTTTTGGCATTCTGCAGTAAATGGCACTTCTTCAGACAAACTGCCTTTTAAAAATAAAATAGAAGTTTATAAATATATATATATATATATATATATATTATGTCTCTCTTCACTAGAGCTTGTACAGAAATGATAATTATATCACAAAGACTCTTGTTTCCACAGCTTAAAGGGTTCAGTATTTCTTGGAGTTGTTGAGCACTTCACAACATTGATGTCAGGCTGCCTAACTTCTTCATAAAGGGAGATTAAGCACAGTTTCCTGATTATAAGTATTAATATGAAACAATTTATTATCATTATTTTCATTAAACATAATGACAACTTTGGCATCCTCATACACTTCCAACACTTCATATTTTCTACTGCTAACATTCCTTGCCCTGAGATAGCACATCAACATAGCAAAATAAACACGAGAGAAATCTTCACTATTCATTTTGCTGCCAAATAAACTTGCTAAAAAAAAAAAAAAAGAAAAAAGAGAAAAGCTTGCTATAAAATAGTTTTTAGAATAAAGTATGGCGTATGCCGCCTAGGAGAACTAACTAGACAATAAAAACCAGGCTAAAGCAAAAGAGAGACAAGAAAAGCTAATTGCCTCTTTCTCTTTTCTTTTTTTTTCTTTGTAGGTTGACATTAAATAAGCTTTGGGAGCTAGATATTAAAATAAAAATTTAACGAGGAAATGTGTTCTTCATTGAATTCAAATGAACAAAGCCCATTGCTAATATAAGCCACCAGTCATACTGTGTATCAAAAAGGTGAATTTTAATAATTTAAACTGATAATTTTTTTCTTCCTGTTCTTTAGAAACAAACAAGAAACAAAAAAAAAAAAAAAGGAGACTGGAGATAAGACTACAAATGTGAATTTTAAAACAACTTTTAACATTTTTCTAAATTGGCCACTTTGGTCACACGCAAATCTTTAGTTTGGAAGTGATATAAAGAAAAATGAGTTTCTTTTCCTCGTAATGGTTGCACAGACTATCTTTATTTAGTGATAAATATCAGGAAGAGTTGAAATTAATAAAAAAAAGCTTAAACCAATCCTGTTTTTTGAGTTATTATTATATATAATATGTAATGCTTGGAACTTAGATAAAATCATCATAAAGCTGTAATAGACAAAGACAGGAAATTCTGTTTGGTAGAAGCAGTCTAGCAGTCTTATTTTACTTTCTTGAATGAGTACCTGTAATACTACAGTTCTTATCTCTTAGTTTTATTCATGTTAGACATTAAAAAAAAAAAAAAAAGATAAAAAATAAAAAACAGATTACTCAACCAAATAAAGCAAAGCAAAGAATTGCAGGCAATGAGTTAGTGGAATTATAATCTCATCAAGCTCTTTAATCCATGCAAGATATCATCAACATATACACCTAAAATATTTCAGGTATTTTTAGGTATTCATTAGGGAGTATATTTTGATGTACTTCAGGTATATTACAAAAAAAGCACAGAATCATCTAGGTTGGAAAAGACCTCCAAGATCACCGAATCCAACCTCTGACCTAACACTAACAAGTCCTCCACTAAACCATATCACTAAGCTCTAAATCTAAACGTCTTTTAAAGACCTTCAGGGATGGTGATTGAACCACTTCCCTGGGCAGCCTATTCCAATGCCTCATAACCCTTTCAGTAAAGAAGTTCCTCCTAATATCCAACCTAAACTTCCCCTGGCACAACTTTAGCCCATTCCCCCTCGTCCTCTCACCAGGCACGTGGGAGAATAGACCAACCCCCTACCTCTCTACAGCCTCCTTTAAGGTACCTGTAGAGTGCAATAAGGTCACCCCTGAGCCTCCTCTTCTCCAGGCTAAACAACCCCAGCTCCCTCAGCCGCTCCTCCTAAGACTTGTTCTCCAGACCCCACACCAGCTTCGTTGCCCTCCTCTAGACTCTCTCAAGCACCTCCATGTCCTTCTTTTAGCGAGGGGCCCAAAACTGAACACAGTACTCGAGGTGTGGCCTCACCAGAGCTGAGTACAGGGGGACAATCACCTCCCTAGCCCTGCTGGCCACACTGTTTCTTATGCAAACCAGGATGCTGTTGACCTTCTTGGCCACCTGAACACACTGCTGGCTCACATTCAGCCAACTATCAACCAGTACTCCCAGGTCCTTCTCTGCCAGGCAGCTTTCCAACCACTCATCTCCCAGCCTGTAGCGCTGCTTGGAACTCCATACAGTTGGCCTCAGCCCATCGGTCCAGCCTATCCAGATCCTCCTGCAGAGCCTTCCTACCCTCGAGCAGACTGACACATGCACCTAACTTGGTGTCGCCTGCAAACTTACTGAGGGTGCACTCGATCCCCTCATCCAGATCATCAATAAAGATATTAAAGAGCAGCCAAGTTTCTTGAGGAGCAAGACAAGAGCAGCCAGTTTCTTGAGGAGAATGCTGTGGGAAACAGTGTCAAAAGCCTTACTGAAGTCAAGGTAGTCCACTTCCACAGCCTTTCCCTCACCCACCAAGCGCGTTGCTTTGTCACAGAAGGAGATCAGGTTAGTTAAGCAGGACCTGCCTTTCATAAACCCATGCGGACTGGGCCTGATTGCCTGGTTGCCCTGCAAGTGCCCTGTGATGACACTAATCAGCTTAAAAAACATACTTAAAATGTTACAACTACACAAAAGAGAAGCTGTAAAATGTGTTCATTGTCACCATGAAATCAGAAGCAATTTCTAGCACCAAAATACATCTTCAATGTTATGAATTTCAGTTTTCCCCTATGTCTTATAAAGGTTGAGTTGACTTGGATTTTTTTTTTTCCTAATGATTATTCTGCTTTTACAATCATATATTGGAAAAAAAAGAAATTCCTGAGAGATTAATTATCGCAGAATTAATTCCTCAGCATATGAAGGAATAAGATTGGAATATAAACCTAGGATTTTTGTACATGCTTCTTTCTCCTGGCAGTACACTGTCAGGATTTTAGTTAGTTTAAATCAGCATTAGCTAGTCCTAGCTGTTTTAAATTAGACTTTTCAGACTACACCTCCTGGCACTTTGCAAAAATTCATCCTAATGGCTTGTATAAAAATTAACATATAGGTCCGTGTCTGTTTTTAAGCGTGTGTGGCACTGACTACAGCTTAAGGGAACTTAGTCCTTGATGTGTTAAAAGGCTATGGGATACAGACATCAAAACATCACATCCTTTCATACTTTTAGCCATCAGTCCTCTTGTAGCTATCTGCTAAAAGTTACCTATCAGTTTCAAACATAAATACTCATTTTGTGAGCTTTTTTTGTTTTATCTTTGTTTTTTTGTTTGTTTTTGTTTTCGTTATATTTTAGATTCACTGCATTATTTCAGGATGTATCACTTATCAGTCGCTTCTAGGGAAAGAAAAGAAATTCTTATGTACTTACAGTCATTGAGACTGCTGACACCTTGGTCTCTGTTTACAAACATTAACTAGCCTTGTCCATTCACTTATAATTCACTTTGAAGATATAAAAGCAGACATTTTGAAGACAAAATGAAGACATTTTGTCTGAACAGTTATATTTCGAGTTACTGAAAACGACAAAAAAAATCACTTAAGACCTTGATGATCTAATGATGTAGCCTACAGAAATTAATGATGTCTCAGCCCAATAAATTTATACTAGAAAAGAATTTGGATGCTCAGTTTCTACCGTCATTCCTGTTCCAAGTAATGTTACTTGAGCTGCTTAGAGTTGCTCATACTGTCAGGGATGGTAGTAAACCTAAAACTATTAGATAGAAATACTTGATAAAATGGATTTCCATGAATGTAAATAAAAAGACTCAAAAACTTTCTGATTGTGGCATTGTAGATTGGTACAGTACACATGATTCAGTAGCAGGCATCCCAGTAAAGGAATGTCCGAGGGCTTCCAAAGAATAGAAATTTTCTGTTGCTCTCACATCCTCTCCTGGGGTTAATCTCCAGAAGCAGGACTCCCACGTGTACTTCAGCAGTGCAACTGTGCTTCTGCAGTACTCTGTCTCCTTATGAAGTGAGTACAAAACATATCCTTTGTACAGGCTCCTTGACTACACCAAAGAGAAATTCAACACCAGGCATGTTGCTGCAGAAAATGTCATTCACTTCATTTTAACAATATTAAGATGGAATAAAAAGATGCCTAGACTATTCAGTACCTTTGAACAACAATTACTCAGCAGAATCATAGTAATAAGTTGTTTGTTTTTTTTTTTTAGCAATTCTGTCATTAAACTTTATACCACATCATCGAAAATGGGAAGTATGTTATCATTTCAATGAAACCCACCAAGTAGGTGGTGTTCGCAAATTACATGGACCTTCACTAAATCCAGAATATTACAGCCCAAAGAACAGTGAAAAGCCTTCAGAATAATGATATCATTAAATGGCTTCTCTGCCAAAAGCTACCTAGCTTTTTCAAAGAGCAAGACCCAATTCAAGAACTATCAAATGCAAATGGAGGAGGGTCTAAACTCCACTTAAAACTCTCAAAATCATAAGCAGGTCTTTTAACTCCACTCAGCTATCAATGGGAAACTTTTAATGCAACAGAATTGTACTCAAGTTGCTCTAGAAACCTTAATTTAGGTGTTTTGTTTTGCAATTTTTGTCTCTACATTTTTAATGTGGCACTGGAAAAACAAAAAATAATCTTTTGCCATCATGTATTTTTGCTTTACATTTTTACACAGTGAAATCCACAGAAAAAATCCTCAACAACAACACCTCCGCAGATCTCTAAGGTTCACTTGTCAAGGCTGTGGTCATTTTTTTCAGCTTTTTCAAAAACACCAGCTGAAGCATTTTTCCTCTGTGACCTCCCAATTTCAGCTGAAGTTCTTCAGATTATCATTTATAGCAACAGGTTTCCCAAAGTGAATGAAGTTTGATATGATGAGAGGGAAAATATTCTTCAAATGTAAATGTTCTTTATATTCTTCCTCAGAATAGCAGATGCAGAGGCAAAATAGCATAAATTATGATTGACCTCAGCAGGAATAATTTATGCTCCTGAGCTACTGTGTGTGTGTAGCCAGGAGGGAACTGTCTGACTGTATGAATTTTTACACACCTTTCTGCTAATTTACAGATCCAGTGTAAAATCAAATGCTCAAGGACATCATAAATATTTGTGGCACCATCTAAAGGACTTTGGGTTCATAAACCAATGCATTGATTACACTGATCCATAAAAGCATTCCCTTCATCTCTGACAGATACAATCTTCATTTTATTGAAGTTCTTCAGAGCACCATAAGAGAAGACAGATTGAACACCATTCTCATGGTATGAAATGTGTGTCTCAGTGCAACAAAAGATAAGCTACATGCTGACCTTTTCCAAGACACACCAAAGAATTTGTAATCACTGCTGTTAAATATGGGAAAATAGTAGGGGCATATATTACCTCTATTCCACTTCAGTTATCAGAAAGTTTTATCTACGTATAGATTTCCATCTGTTAATGGTACCGTCTTATCTTTTCTCATCTTTCCATCTTCCAGAAACTATTGTATTTTTTAACAATCACTAAAAATCTCTGTCTTAACAATTATGACTGAATCTTTTAATGAATAATGAGGAACATCTTGAAAAGCAACATCAGACTCTCAAATGGTTTTATTAGCTAAACTCCATAAATTTTGATTTCAAGAGGTTGATTTGCATTACCAAAAATTTGGACATTTACTTCAAAACACAACACATGAAAAAGATCTATATACAGGAGTGTTGCCACAAAATTTTCCCATGGATGACAAATTGTGTTTTCTGCCATCTTCTTGCAGATACCCTATTAGGGGAATAATCTTGAAAGAAGCCCCAAACACCAACAAGAATTTAAATGCCCATGGTGGATATGTTTTTTAGTTTTACATTTTAGTTTTCAGCCTCCTTTTCTTTTTTTTTTCTTTTTTTTTTTTTTTGAATGATCTATGCTACATTTAATTTACTTTGGAATTTACAAAAAAAGGCTGTAGTATTCAGAATACAGCAAATGTGAAACAAATGCATAATTAAAAATAAAATAAACCTGTTTGCTGGGATTTCTTTTGTCTTTTTTTTTTTTCAGTAGCTTTAAAAATGACCTGAAAAAGTGCCTTTAAAATATGACCTGTAGTCATATTATGTTAAAACATTTCAGAAAAAATTATTATTTTGAACTGCCATATTAAAACCACTGAAATGAAACCCCAAGAATATTTAGATTTTTGTTGACTCTGCTGCTCATAGTATTTCCTTAATGCCTTGAAGTTAATGCTGTTTCCTTCCATTTTAACACTCATGTTTTACCACTTTTACAGACATTTCCCTACTCCTACACTGGCTGTGTAGTGGAGCAGAATCCATCAGCGTTGTAGAAAAAGGAAATAGTTAATTTTAAACTGAATCATATCAGATGAGAAATGTGGGAAGGTATCATACAAACAACACTCCAATCACCACATTAGATTAGCAGGATAATGCAATGCCAGCCTACATTCATTTCGTAGTCACAGGATAATTACACAACATACTACAAAGATCCCACAAAGGGACACATTACTGGAGCCAAGGTTACTGTAAGAAATAGTAGCATGTGGTTGTGGGAATGTAAGGTGAAACAAGTTAATAACTTTCTATTATCTACTGGTAAAGCTGCTACCTCCGTATGTGGAAATAAGTGACCTGAGAAAAATGCTAAATTAAACAACTGATAATTTATGTGAGGTAGCAAAAGAGTACAGATGGTGATCCTAAGCTGCACATATCACGGTAACAACAAAAATCAGCTCTTCCTATTTGGAAGACACTCATTTAGATAGCTTCTTTTGTGAAATTCATGCTCAGGTAGAAAACACTTTAAATCATTAGAGGAACATGAAATACTTGTACATATCAGCTGACAGAGTAATCCATGAGGTGCTACGCCTCTGTTCCAAAGCCTCATTGTAAGAACTTACATAGAACATTTTGAAGTCCCTCTGCCATCCCTCCACAGCCTGACAGTTTTGACGTACATGTTTTTACTCTTCTTCATGATTCAACCACAAAGCTACAGGGAATCTTTCAGGAAGTGTTGAATGCTACACTGATTTTCTGACCATTTTAAACAGAAGAGCTTGAACAGATGGGAATGAAATATTCTCACAATACTGACTTAAGTCAAGGAGTTCTCCTTGGATGTCAGGTTTCATGTTCACTATGCCAGAAGGACTGAAATGGAGGTTTCCTAGGCTAGCTTCCAGAGCATTGACTGCCTGGACAGAGCAGAAGCCCGTGATTCATCTTTTCCAAAGTTTTCTGTCAGGTCAGTTATGGCCTTTTGTCCAGCAGAAAACAGATGTGTACAAATGGAGAAATATTATCTGACTACCAGAACACTGAATAAAGAAACTGTTAGAAATACATCTGCCAAGTTTAAAGAGATGGTAGTAAGAAAGAATCAAATGAAACTGCTCCTTAGTATTTTGTCAGTGACTCTCTGAAAGAACACATCTAGCATCTTCGTAACAGCTGGTTCCACAGGTAAGGAAGTCAGGGCAATGTCAATTCAGTGAACCTCAAAGGAAATGAAAAACAAGCCAGATGTAGAGCAATTCCTGTCAAAACTAACTGGTTTTGAGCATGCCCAGAGGCATAAACTTGAGCACCACAAATTTAACAAAGATTTTGTGAACGCTAGAAGTGCCTGAAAGTCCTATTTACATTCTGTAAAAATATTCAGGTACATACATCTCCCCAGTCACTGTCTGAATTTGATTAACAGAGTGGATTTCTTCCTATACATTTTTTTTTTTTCCAACTCTGGTATCATAAATACTATTCCTACTATTTATTACATAAATCCAATTTATTCAGGTCTGTGGGTGGTTTGTCAATTCTGTAGAAAAGCAATAGCTTTCTTCTGTGTTCTACATGACTCTACAAAATAGTATGCACCCAAATGTAAGTGGTGTTAAATATCCTTAAACTCTGAAAAATATCAGCAATATATTTGCAATAGAGTATGCAATGTTTTTCCTAAAATGTTTAACAAATACTGTTCAAACATCTCTAGACTTCACAGTTCAAAACCAAAAGAGACTGCAATTCATTTTGTATCCTTTGTCATGCACGCCGACTTAAAACAAATCCATTCATTTCACACTAGTCTGAAAAAACTACTTGTCTTAGAAGCAACACGGCATTAATACATCACAGTAAAACTATGCAACTAACACAAAGGTTTTAACAGGAAACTACTTCACAGAAACAAAATCTTGGTTATGTATATGTATGTCAAGTTTTAGACTAGGTAAATACAGAGCTTAGCACGGGCTGCAAAACACCAAAACTGAGTAAATACCAAGGGAACTATCTTTAACAGAATGAACTGGAGAAATCAGTGTTAAAAAGAAAATGGACCATGCACACAACACCAGGTGGAGATAATATGGGAGGTATATTTCCTACTCCCAGTGTGAGACCCCAGGTGTGGTAGCCAGACAGGTCACTGAGCTGAGTGAGTGGTTTGCAGCTAGCCCAGGAACACCTGCCCAAGCTACAGTCCCAGCATATATCCTCCTCGTTGCAAACTCTTTAGATGAAGTGCTCTATCTTAATCTTTTACACTTATTTCATACTAGCACAGCTAGGTTGTAATCTCTGATAAGGAGCTCTGTGAATGACCTGTTATAGTAAAAGAACAAAAAAAAATGTCCTCAGACTGAAAGAATTACAAGTCATCATTTCCAAATGACAGCAGTTGCAGAGATCACGTATTTGCTTTCCAGGAGCATAGAAAAAGTCAAAGAGTAAATCTTCAAGAAGTTACATGCTAGGCAAAAAAAGGCTCCCACTTGATAAACATTATTATGTGACAGATAACAGCACTAAGACAAATGGTATACTATCGTGATATTAACAATTAAGGACTCCAGAAATCAGTGGGAAAGGTGAAGTGAAACCTAAATATCCTATTAAATAAGCATTTTTCTTTTAAAGACCATGAGCAGGTATTTTCATTCTTCCTAACATTCCTGAAGAAGATGTGTACAGAAGAACTGGCTTGTCCATAGTCTCTGAGAAATCTGGTTTGAGAATGAGGTACATAACCTTTGCCTTCTGTTTCCACTACTGGCAGGAACTCTCCATGAAAACCAAACAGCACATTTAACCTGAACATTATCACTGATTCAATGGTTAATGCATAGTCTTCTCTCAAGGCTTTCACAATGTAAAATAAATAAATAAATAAATAAAATAGAGCTCTATTTCCTTGTCAAGAAAACAACCTAGATTGCTGCTGCAAAAGTAGGTAAGTAGGTTCATGCTGTATCTGCTCAAACTTAGATCCTTTTGTCAAAATGTATATACTTCTTCACATGAACTTAATTCCTTCTTTCTCAACTTGCCCTAATGCCAAATGACTAGGTGATAGTGTCTACAAATAAATCTAGCACTAAGACAACTGCGTTAAAACCTCATCACCTATAGTATGGAAGTTTTCTGTGATGTTGCTGGGAGTATCTGCCAGAAAAGCTGCTCTAGATTTTCCAGTCCAAGCTGAATTTTATATGCCAAGCTTTTTGAACCTTAAAAATGACATCTACTAAATGAGTTGACATGTTCCAAAAAAGATTTTCAAATACATTCAGAAAATTCTGTAAAAGAGTAATGCTTGTAAAAGAGTTATTTCCAGCATTTAGAAAACCCTTACCATCAACTAATTCTTTCCATCACAGATGTATTCCATCTCCCTTCTGAATGAATTGCCAAATACCTCTCCCTCTTGTCTTCTTCACGTTCACAGTACCTTTAGACACCAAGTCCTTGTTCTCAAAGACGGAACAATACATCTTCCTCAACTACAGACTAATAACAACAGGCTTAAAGTAAACGTTTAAAAGAATTAACGATGACAAACAACTTATATGCTTTTTATCATTATTACTTTCTCTATTGTATGGTCTTAAACACATACAAACTACAAAGCTAATATTAATTTGAGTAATCTTATTTTATTAAACTCACTACTCTTCTACTCTTCTGAGTCCTTGCTTTTTGTCTTTTGGGAACAGTGAAATTAGAAATTATAGTAGCATTTCCTATCAAATACAGAGTATGACAATACACATCATTAGGATTGCCAATACAGATGCTTCTTAGAACTTACTAGCTGAAGGATTCTGAAAAAAAAAAAAAAAAAAAAAAAAAAAATCTGAGTTTCTACTTACCACTACATTCATTTAAAAAAATAACAATCATGCCCAATTTAATGGTGTCTAGACATCTATGAAGATAAACGGACCAATCTCCTTTTGCAACTCTATAAAAGTTGATGAGGTAACTACAGTTAAGTGAGATACAGTTCGGTCTTGCTGCAGGGATTTTGCCACTGGAACATTGTCTCATTAAGGACTCAAGCCTAAAAACTTGATACAACTTGATACTAAAGCCCTTACAGAGGGAAAAAGCATTGAGAAGTGGCCTAAAATACCTAAAATACTGTTTTAACTATCACTCTGTTTACATGATAGACATAACAAGCAAAAAAAAAAAAAGATAAAAAGAAAAATGTACGATAGTTAACATGAAAACCCAAACTAGATTCCCTTATCTCTCCCTAAAAATTATCGCCATTTACATCACTATTGTGGTTTCTTGGCTTCTTTTTTTCTGAACTAATGATGCTTTAGCACTATACTCTGAAAACTCTCATTGCTGGGATATAAGTAGTAACAATACCACCAGAATTCAAATTTGTGTTACCCATTGAAATCACTTACTTTTTCCATTTTTTTTTCCCTCACATGCTTCCAGATTTTCATCAGCATGTTTAAATGCATATTTATAGCCTAAGTCCTTTCAAAAAGGAAAATCACAACCATTTCTTTGGCTACATAGACTAGTTGAAAACAGACGTAGACTTGTTGATACAGTGTGCCCAGTCTATGTTCTACAGTCAGGCCTTTCAACAGTTGACAGCAGTATAAGAGTACACAGTAAAAATGTTTTATTGGTAAAAATGATTACTAGTTGTGAACAAAACTACAACATAACACTTTATGATTGGTGTCTTGACATTTTCCAACTCACTACTCTCCATAAGCCCCCAAATGATTCACAAAAATCAATGGCTACTGGCAGAACAATACTTCACAAAGGTGACAGGCGACAGGCAGTGTAATGTTATCCCTTTTAAAACCTGTGTGGCAGAACAGATTGTATTACTTCTGTACTTTTAGGCATACATGGCTTTTAATACACAAAAGTGTACATGGAACCATAAAGGTAAAAAAAAAAAAAAATAGTTGTTGAATCAATGAGATTACAGTTCAGTGCATGTATACCACCAGAGGAATAACAGCAAGGAAAAAGTACTTGACGCTAGAGAAGATAAGGCTACTCAAATGCATGAACACATCACTACTTTGTTATGTATTCCAGTTCTCTTCAGGAAAAAGCCTCAAACAGATTTCAGGTAAATACGTATATTTTAAAGTGAATGTTTGCTTTTATGTGAGACAATTGGTTATCTTGTTCATATAATCATATCCCAACGTGAAACCTAGCACCCATCAAGAAAAGTACAGGCTACTTATAAGATCATTCCCAGTAAAAGCTAAGCCCCTGTTCTAAGATATTTATTTAAGTACATTTTTGCACTTTTATGTTTGCAGTACATAAATTCAACCATGTTATTTGTCACAAATACAGACTAGAAGAGGCAGAAATTAGCTGAAGTTTAAAAAGACAGGAATACAATGTATTGGAGAACAGCAACAGGTATGAAAATAGTAATTTCATCAATAATTGAAGAAAAATTGTTAAGATGAAGAAGACGATAGAGTAAGATAACAGTCTGACTGACAATAGCAACTCAAAACTGACTAACAAAGTAGAATTCACACAGGCTCTGATATTCCAGGATTCTGTGCCAGCTTCTGCTGTTTTCATTTGGAGCCAAATGCCTAATCCCCTTACTGCCTCTAAAATACCTGTCAATAATCATATAATGCAAAACTAGTTTCCAGACTTGACTGGAAGCATACCTCAACTGTTCTTGCTATTTCCCATATTTCCAAGACATGTATCAGCATATCAGTGAGTAAGTTCTAGCTGGTAGCAGCATTTTTAAAAAAACATGAGCATGAAAGAGTTGTTTCAAAATTCAGTCACTGACACAGGTGGGAGGGAGTCTATGCTGCAAAGTCCTTGGTTTTGGAGACAAAGGAAAAAGAAAGAGTAAATGAGAGTAGCCAAGAATTTCCTAAAGTATGCGTACACAATGAGGCAACCAAAGCAGGTAACTGATTCAGTACTACATTCACAGAATGACAGAATCTGGGAAGTAATTACAGAAATATAGACAAAAGTGCTTTTTGTTTGCTTCTCTTGTTTATTTTTTATTTTCTAGAAATTCATGTTTTCTTTGGATTTAATCACCTACAAAAAATAACATCTTTATGTTTAGGATCTTAGTATCAAGGTCCAAACAGTGCTTCTTAGGGAAAAAGTTCAAAACTTGAATAGAGGTTATACTGACATCAACAGAGACCAAACAGTCCAAAAACAAGCATATAGTGCTATATTTTTAGGTAATTAATTTTCTTCTTGCAACACCTCATACATTTATCAGTCACAAAAACGTTTATAGTATTGTGAAGCCTGAAGTTATCTTCCTAACACAAGCAAAACTAGAAATTCATCAGAAATCCATCTCTTTCTTGTATATTTGTAATACTCTAAACAAGGAAATATTATTTTAGTCGTCTTAAGGTTTCAAACACATTACTACATGCAAATTACATGTGTGCAGCTGAAACTCATGCTGAAAGTTAAGTAGAATATTTTTTATGAACCAATAGTTATGCGATACCCCCAAGATTAGATTAGATAGTCCACCTCAGATTCAAATTCAAAGAACACTTGATCCACAGCAGAGATTCAGCCACAGAACTCCAAAAAGTGTGTTCTGCAGCCTTTGCTTTGGCATAGGTGGGAAATGGGATAAAGCAAGGCTCAGATGAGACAGGAATACATAGCATGAGAGAACATATGCTAAATGTATAAGGCACAGCCCAGAAAAAGTAATACTAATAAAGCTCTGTATGTATTGAGGTTGCGCTATTCACAGTATTCATAAATAAATATCTTTAACTATTTTTTTCTGGTGGTCTATCTAAATGAAAGAAAGTTGGAAGAGTGTCTTGCTCCATGAAATGGTGAAAAGGAGGGGAGAGGGCAATCTCCTGTGCTAGAACCGCTATAGTAAAATTATTACAAAAAGCACTTTTGTTCTGTATCCTTTTCTTTTAGAAGCACACAAAATATAGGATCTGACCACCTGTAATCTTCAAAACTCCTAGAGAATACTCTAAGAAATGGCAGATGAACTTTAGAAGGTGTCTTAAGTAATTAAGTACTATATTCTATAATTTAAAACAATTAGATGATGAGAGAGAATTAGAAGGTGTGTAAGATACTCCTGAAACTAGGATTGTTACTAAAAAGTGCTTGAAAAACTTTAACCCTTGACACCATTACTAGTGATCTGCAACCTCTCCTAGCGCTTTCTCCCTTAGTATGCTAATTATATTGCTAAGTATCCTCAAGCCCTTCACAGCACCCATTTTACCCCAGATAAGGTCCAAACTTCCTAATACTTGGAATAAATTTTACCTATTTCACATAAGGCTTCATTACATAAAGAAAAGTGATATGATTCAACCCATCTGGGTTGAAGTAGCAAATTCGTATATTATATTATGAGTGACATATTATTTCATAGCTGTAATATTCCTAGAGAAAGACTTCCTGAATGAAATTCTTGTGCTTATTTTTCGGAAGAGGTCAGACATCATGACCTGCTGATCCCAGCCTGCTAGGAGAATCTATGAATTATTAAATATCATTACTATATGACCAGAATGGACATTTTCATTATTTGTACGGTTGGCCTTGCCTTATTTTGTAAAATACAGTAAGAGTGAAAATCAACACATCGGGGTTTTATATCAGCATGAGTAGAAACAAAATAAAACAATAATCTGTAAACTGGAAGAAAAGCAGATTGGTTGTCAGGTTTTTGATCTAGAAGGAAATTGTGCTGTATTTTGAGGTTGTAACCTCTAACATAAAATTTCATCAATATTCAGTAACCTCGTAGGTACACAGGAAAAAAGTCTCCAAATGGTTTAATTTATGAAAGACTTTTCTATTTTGTTTTCATGAAGTAGAGAAAGTATTAAAAAGAAACAGGAAAACTATTTCTTAACTTACAAGCTATAGCTAAGACTTTTCAATGAAAATTATGTGTGCTTTGATTTATTTCTATGACTAAATCCCTCTCATGTTTCATAAGAATATGACCTTATTTCTAGATAAGAAGTAGAAATATATACAGTAGGTGTGTCATCCTACTGATGTTTAGTTAGATAGATATTTTCAAGAAGAAAATAGGGAAATTCTTTCTTCTCACATTTTCCTTCTCTCTGTGACATATTTGTTAAGAAATTTTGATCGAATCCAAATGCGTTCAGTGCTTGTAGCCCTCACTGACCTCTGCAAAAGGCTACAGACCTTTTCAACAGCAATGACTTCAATAGTTTATAACAGATCTCATTTGCAATTTTGGCAAATTCCCTTCAAGCCACTGACTCGAATTTGTATTTGGCCTCACCCAAATAAATTGGGAAGTTTCTGTTCTAGTCTGTACTTGTAGTCTGACTCTGACTATTTAGATAAAAGAAAACAAACTGACGATCACAACTACAAAACTATAGCTTTAATTTCTTGGAGTGCAACTAAAGCCCCCAGGGCTTACTCCTCAGCAAAGAGTACTGGAATCTGCAAATGAATCCGGCTGGAACTGCCTAATAGCACAAGTAGCAGGAGATCATTAAGCCCTCAGCAGCCTAGGGTGTTACATGGATTTTGAAAACTGTGGCAAGCAAATAGGAACCCAAAAGACTTCATCATTTAGGGAATGTTGGGATAAAGTACCGTGCACTTTCCAGGGCTTCTCCACACACATATGTATCTCACAGGTACAAAACTACACTAAAGATAAATGTATGTAACCATTCCACAGAGATGCATGGTTTCCCTGCATGCATGCAAAGCTGTGCTCTGACACAACTTAATAAACACAAGTTTAACATTGACCATCAACATTGACCTGGTCTGGCTCATTCACTGGAGCAAAAAACAAGATCTGTATCATATTTTTGAGAAGAGTGCTGCACAAGAATGCAGATTTGCTCACATTGCACAAGACTGCTCAGTAAGCAGACATGTAGTAACAGTTCTCTGAGAGCTGTTAAGTGAAAATTGATTTGTCTAAAAATACTATTTTGATGAGGTAATCGGTCTCAATTTATTAATATACAATAATAATTTCTTCACTCCTTGCATTTACAAATATTTTTGTAATATTTTTACAAATATTACTTTTGTAAATATTTCTTCCATAAGGACTAAAATCTTGATAGTGTTAATGTATACTGCTAAAATAAAAATGAGGGTATGAATGTTACTGCTTCTTTGCACACCTCAGTTGATATAAGCACAATCCGCACAACTGTCTCACCTCAAGACCCAGTATATTTATGAAACAAAGTAGAATTACTTTGCGAACTTGTCTTTTTGCAAAGAAAATTGACAACATTTTACAATTATTAGACTTCGTCACCTCCCTATTGAAACACTATCTATATTACTTTATTTACATAATCCATTACAGCATTGAACTTTCCTCAGCACAAGCAGCACAAAGTCTATTTAAACCTCCCACTCTTTCTAGCCATTTCAAGCACATCTACTATTATTTCATAAATAGGGGATGATTTATCATTTCTACTTCAGGCAAAGCACTGTTTAATATGGTATGTCAGAATAAGCTCTATTCTGCATGCCATTACTTCCAAATATTTTTCCCATCTCTTTTACTAGTTGGTCATAATGAGTTTTCTTGCTTCTATTTCACTTTCATATTGTGTTTTGTCTTTCTGTGTGGGTAACTTCAATATTACTAAAGAATCACTTATTTCCCACCACCTTTAAAGGGGTACTGAAGTCATACTCATTCGCATCCAGATTAGCTGCTCATTTGAATGTTCATCTTTTTGTTCAATATTAACCTGTGAAGCACCAAGGCCCAAAAAGCCTCTAAAATTTAAAAAGGGCACAATATATTACTCTATGCTATTGTAGCCCAATGCATCTTACATCTCTTAATATTTATTTCCTTCATATGACAGATAAATGAACAGTGAAAAAAAACCTTCCAACGAATTTAATTGCAACCCTACCCTTAACATAAAAGTAATAAAAAATTTCTTTATGAAATAGCATTTGCCTAGGTCAACTAATTGACAAAGGTAAATATTTCTTTTTTTTTTTTCTTTTCTTTCTTTATATATATATATATTTTTTAGCAAACTGCAAATTCTTTAAATCTCATTTTAACAGCAGGTAACCAAAGACTTGCGGCAAGGGCCAGGGGGAGATCCCAAATCACCATCTGTACTTACATATGCCAACAAGTCCTCCCCAGGAGATATTACTTGCACGTTTTTAATAAAATGTTCTCTCAGTGATATAGTTTAAACTTCTTCTAGGTTCAGACCATATAGCCTCTCAATTTTTTCCCCCTCAAATTTGCTTCTTAATCAATTTCAACAGTAACGTACTCAGGTGTAATACCATAGAATAGTACAAATACTGCATTGAAAAGATGGCTTAATTCATAAAGCCATGTTGGCAGTGTGTCAAGTAAAAGGCTGGTGTGGCTGATCACTGCACACACAAAGACAGTACCTGCAAGGTACTGCAAGGAGACTGCAGTATCTTCTGTAATAATAAATGAAATATAATAATAATAATTCCAACCTTGGAGAAAAAAAAAAAGAAAAAAGTTGCTAATTTGGTCTTTTTTTTCCTTTTTTTTTTTTTTTTTGTGCATACAGGTGGAGGGATTTTCTGACAGTAGTTTATGTCTAGTGGATTAAGCAACATCAACACTTTTGTGGGAATAATTCTCATGCAAATTTTCCCGGATGGCTGTTGGCCTGGCACTAGGCTCTTGTTTCAGGAACAGTGGTAGGTATCTAAGAAATCCAGGAAACAGATTTATGGAAAGGATCAAAATACATTTCTGTGACACTAAAAGATGCTATAACAGAAATTCATATGCATTCTGTGACACTAAAAGATGCTATATCAGAAATTCATATGCACTTTGCATATATCAGTTAATAAATATAGATTATATACATGCATAAACTCAAACAGACACACAAAAATCCATTTCATTGAACACAAGCCAATAATTTAACTCAAATGTTTTTAGAAGCCTGGCCCTACTGAACACAGTAAGACCTTGCCATTATCTCTCCTGAATTAAGGATGCACCCAACAGATATTTAATAAATACCATACTTCCCTCTGTGTTTCTAATTAAGGCTTTCATCATAATGTTCACGGATTTCCTATTTCAAACTGTATGTATAGACTTAAATTAAACCTAGACAAAGTTGTAATTCAATGAAATAGTTAATGTATGTGTTATTGAACACAAGGCACAGAGTTCACAGGATCAGTGCCAGAAGGTATATTTGAACAGCGAGACACTATATTAATATTGTCCTAGTGCAGGATTTACCCAGGTAACCTAAAATACCACTCTGCATACCAGGGCAGCTCACTATCCGGTTTGTAAGTAAATCTCTTTGTGAAAGAGACTTCTACTCCAATATATGTTTTGTACTGCCATCCTACAGAGTGTAACTTTCACACCTCTTGTTTCATGAATTTTAAGCTTCAAATGACAAGAGAAACATCTCTAGGAAATGTAAAAATTACTTTCATACACTTTTTGCTACTTTCTTTCACTTCTGTCCTGTATTTTCTGTGTGTTTGCTGCTGTGATTGTCTTTCCCCTTTTTGTTCTTACTCTTTTCCTTAGCAATTACAATCTTTTTATTGTTTACCAAAAAATCTATTTCCTAATTTATCAAACGTATTTCATCTCAAATATATAAGATGACAGAGAAGTCTGTACGCAGACTTGTGAAACTTCCTCAAAGATTTCTAGCACAGGCTCTTTATGAGTGCCTAATATTTTTAACCTTCATAGCCTATAACAAACCGATCACATACAAGAGATGCTGAGTTTTAATTTAATTCACCTCATCAGTTAGAAATTAGATTAAAAGTATAGCATCGCTTCTCTTGGTCTTCCTTTTGCACTTCAGTTTTGAGGCACAGACTAATCTTTTATTAGTCTGAAGACTTTTATTAGGATTTTTTTTAGAACTTTTATTAGCCCGAAGTTTTGAAGACGTTTTAAGAGAAGAAATCCTGCTAGGCTTGGGAGCAAGAAAATTAGAGAAGGTAGGAAATCCCTTAGAGTGAATGAACAGAGATCATCTGCCTTCAGTCACAATTCCTGACAAGGATCAACCACCAAATGAACATTCCTGCCCCTGATAACCTCCCTGTGTTTTTAATTCAGAACTGGAGTCTTCAGAGCTATTGAAGACTAGGCTAACTTCCAAGTAACTATCCTATGAAATCTGGTTGAATTCAGTGAATTGCATAACGATCAACTTGGCCATCCCCAGATCTTAAAACTGGAGTTTATACTGCAGAGAGCATGAGCTGAGTTAGCAAACGCTCACTCAGGGATACTTGCCCCCAAAGGGAGGAGTTAAGAAATTTTCTTGTCTCATGACCTAACATTTAATCTGCTGGCATACAAGAAAAGGGTAGAATTTGGCATAGTATATGAACAAACTGAAGAGGTATAAGATGAAATAACTCAACAAGCACAGGAGGCTCATGGGAGTTCTCCTGTGCGTTCTTTGACTTACAGTGAGATTTACAGAGAAAAATAAATAAATTAATTAAACTTTGTGTTGTGTTATTGTACCTCTTAAAAAAAACACCATATTAAAATATTCTTTTTTTTTTTTTAGTGTCTGATAACTATTACATTAACATTCCCCTGAATTTTGCTTTTATTTTCAACAAGCAAGAGAACAACAATATTGTTAAACTGGAATACAGTTTTAAGATACAATGAACGCAATGGTCTATTTCAAAACCTCTTCATATGAGGTACTGATTACTGAATTCATATTCCCATGAGTTGCAGATTGGGGTTGTTTCTGAATTCTCAAAAATATGTTACGTCATGTATATTCAAACCAGCTGTCTGATGGGCATAACGTCATGCTATGGTTGATTGCAAAAGCAGACAATGTATTGTACTCCTTACCAAAGCCATTAATCTTTATTAGGCAAACAGTCTCTCAAAAAATGTGCTTTTTATGCTCATTAGAAAACTTCGAGAATATAAGATTAACCCAGCAGTGTCTCACGGCCATTAGTAATGACTTAAAGGCTCATTTTACTTTATTACACAAAACCGTGCACAAATTATTCTGGTTTCAAAGGGAAAGAGTACTAGGGAAGGAAAAAAAAAACATCAAATAAGTTTTTTTTTTGTTCCATTTTGTACATTTTACATGAACCCATCTTGACCAGACACATATACCCCCCCCCCCTTTTTTTTTCCTACTGAAAATTGTATTTGTAGGTGATAGAAAAGATTGGGTGAAAAAGGGAACATGAAGAGAATTTCTGGACTTTTGACAAAAATAAATCACCCAGAACACAGAAGAGTTACAATAGCTCCTCCTATATAAGTGTAAGTATGTCCTCCTATACTAGCCAATAGAATTTAGGGGTAGACAATATAGTTTTGTAAAGTATATTTTGGCAACTACAGTCTGAGCAAAGCTGTGAAATCTTCCACGTCTGTGTGTCTTCCAACACTCATCAAATAGCAAAACAAATAAGATATAGATACCACACAATGCAGACACACCCATGATATATTATACTTGCATATAACACTACTGAGATCCTTTAAAAATACAAATACTTGAAAATAATAATAATTACAATTACTCCTAAGTAACCCACATCACAGATACCCACAAACTGTGGTTTAGAAGAAATCAAAGAGCAAGATAGGGAGGGCATGGGTATGCAACTATGGAAGATGGATGATGGAATGCTAAGAGACAGGAGGCTCTCAAATTTTCTTTTTCAGAAGTTGAACTACTGTTAATCATCATTTGTTAAACAGAGAAGCTATGAGTTAAATATAAAAAGCAGTAAATATTAATTTTAATCAAAATTTTAGAATTATTAGTATTTATCAGATAGTTACAAAAAAACAGATGAAATTTATGCCAATAGAGGCACGTGAAAATTAAATGTGTAAGTAATAACTGTTAGTTTTTACATTTAATAAATTACATTATAGCTATACTTTCTCCAACACATTTTTAGAAAAATGAATTCTTTCTTACTTAATATACTAGTATGGAATGCATTAATTAGTAAAATCTCACCTAAAGCTCACAGATTTTGTGACAGACCTTAGGTATACATAACAAGCAAAATAAGAGCAAGCAAAGTTCCAGAGTAAACAACAAAGATTCAGTAAGTTGGTCATTAATTCCACATAACTTGTGAAAAATTACCTCCTTATACACACTAAATTCTTTAAGTCTATTATCTCTCTGACCTTGCAAGAACTAAGTATAAATCAAATAAAATGCAATATTTCTTTTGTAAACAAAAAATTAAAGTTTATATTTAATCAACATGTCCAATCCATGTTCAGAAGAAGTCTGTGAAAGCTGCATATAAACCCTTACAAACTAGTCCTAAAAACTAGCCTGTCTGAGAAAATGAGATCAAATTATCATTTGCGCTAGAGAGAGAAGGTAACAGTAAGAAACTAGGAGTGACAAATATTAATAGAAATAAAATAGGGAAAAAGAATATCAAAACCTTGAAAAAAAAACCATCTCCTGACTAGGGCCTTCTGATATATTGTCACAGCATGTTGAAATCATCAAAAGAAGCTGCATACTTTCATTGCTGTACAGGATGCCATATTCAACACCACTTCATTAGCTCCAGCAGTTGAAACACCACATGGTATGATTTAGAGTCAGTAACAAACTTAATATTATCCCAAAGCAATTGATTACCACTGGGTCTGCTCTCAGTCCAGAGCTATTAATAGGCTTCACACATTAATCCAATTTAGTTTCTTGTGTCATGTACTGTTTAGGTTAATATAATTTTATAGTTTAATAAAAAAAAAATAAAATATTCAGGCAGCAGAGAAACTTTACAATAAAGAGAAAATATTGAGTCAGCCAAAAGTGGTGTTAGAAGGGATTTTTTTTTTACTGTCTTGAGTCAAGGAATTACCATCACATTAGGCAACTACACCTGATCACAAAAAAGGTATTTGTACCTCCTGTGATACACAACTGTTCTTAATTTAGCACTGTCAAACCACCCCCTGGAGTTGCAGTAACAGAGCTTTCTGGCAGTGTAAATACATCTGAATGGAGGTCCTGTGAAACTCCAACAAAAAGGTAAGTCATAAAAGCGAGTGTACATCTCAGAGCAATGAATTAACTGGTACAGCAAAGCAATGTAATTCCTGATGAGCTGGGTCAGGAATGCATCTGAAGAAAGTCAAAGAAATACAGGGAGAAAGATTGTGACATTTAGAAATTTATGTGCTATAAAGTAAATTAAGCTTAGTTTTTGTGTATTTCCATGCTTAGATTATTTCTTTCTTAATAAACACAAAAATAAACATTTGAATTTGATCTGAAAGTTCTGTGAATTAAAGTTTTCAAGCTATTTTGCTAATATCAAGCATTTCACGTCTACAGACACAGCATATTGAAACTGAGAGCGTAAGCCTTCAGAAGCTACATGATGTTGGAGGAAAAGCAGAATTCTGGAGTGAAAATTGACTGTCATAAAAACTCTAAAGCATTGAATAAGGTAAGAAGAAACTTGCATGAACTCTGATATAGTCTGTGAAATCATCTCACTGTTTTTCTACCATATTTCATCTAGCAGCCCCTTATAGTTCAAAGCAACTGTTTGTGGCTTATCATCTTTATAGAGCTGATCTCACAGGACTCATAGACCTTAAAACTACTGTAACTACACCTTAGTTCTTATAAATGTCACCTGAATGTCTTTCTCTTAAGAATGGCAATGGAAAAAGAGAAGGGCAATATTAATTTTTGTTCCCAAAAGATGCAAGTGAGAAACAATTATGGCTGACAGGCTTACTAAATGATACCTGGGAGAAACTGCCACCAGGTGTATCGGGAGGAGAGAAAGTCTCTATGACAGTAGAAAATATAAGAAGTGATCAACTTGGAATTATCCAGAATTATATCATGGGATTCATCCTGGAAGGTCACAACTCATATTGCTGTATAATCTATAAAAGGTAGATTTAGAGTAGACACTCAGAAGACATTTTACTATGAGGGTGGTGAGGCACAGGAACAGGTTGCCCAGAGAAGTTGTGGATGCCCCATCCCTGGAAGTGTTTAAGGCCAGGTTGGATGGGACTTTGAGCAATCTGGTCTAGTGGAGGGTGTCCCTGCCCCTGGCAGGGGAGTTGGAATTAGGTGATCTTTAAGGTCCCTTCCAACCCAAACCATTCTGTGATTCTACGATTAATGTCTAACTCATGCCAATACAAGTTGCCAACTCGTCTGAGCTGTCTTAAGACAAAAATTTAGGGGGACAACATAGGGCCTCCAAACAGACTCCAGCCTGTACTGAAGAAACAGCAGAAACAGGGCTACTGTTTCTGAAAGAGAGAGCTATGCCTTAGACCTTTAGATCTTATACATCTGTATATAACATACAGATGTATCTGACTGAACAGGTTAATGGGACAAGAGTAAGGGTATTGCCCTGAAAACAAAAACTCAAGTTGAATCTCCTGCCACCAGTACAATATCCAGAAAGGAAGGACCTAATCAAATAAGCTTACATATGTGGATATGCCTACACACGTGTTACAATCTTGAAAATGTAATCTAGGTATTAAACGTGCAGCAAAGAATTTGGCTCTTTATTGCAGATTTGTAACTCTTAATCTATTAAAATGAAAGCATAAAAATGTTACTCAATTTATCTCCTCAGTCTTCATGTAGCAGAAAAGATGGAGAAAAAAAAACAACTAATTTTACTTGGATGCAAACAGATTAAATAAATGGGGGGGGGGGGAGGGGGGGAACAACAGGAATACTCAGTCAATTTCATTGGATTTCTCCTTTCCAAAAAATACTAGAAATAGCCTGTTCTTATAATTAAAAAAAAAAAAAAAGTAAATGGGAAAAAAAATTCTTCTTACTAAAATTGCTTTTTATTTTTAAGTCGAGAAACCATTAAAAGCTTGAAACAGAAGCAAATATTTTGAGGACATGCAGCTTACTCTTGTTTCCAAATCTGCCAATAAAAGCTGTAATTCCAAATTGGAAGAAAATAGTTTTAAATTGCCAAGTAACCAAAGCATAATTATGCAATTGTGTTATACCCAAGCTTTCTGAACCATTTATTCAAATGCTGTAAGCTGACTATGTTGAGTGTTGTGGAAAATGGTGAGAGTTAGATACCTTAAGTATTTAAAACAACATTTTTCCAGAGTAAATAACATTGATACAACTGTTCAAGTAAGGAACAGCTACATCAGCCCATAATAGGGAAGTTATAAAACTATTATTTGCAGAAAATCTTCATTTATGAACTCTCAGTTTAAGTATATGCAATGAAAGAAAAAAAAAAGGCAAAAGTAAATTTATTGTTTTTAATATAGAGCAGATCCAGAAAAAGACCTAACAATCTGACAGTTCACTGCTCTAAATCTACAACACTCAGTCTTAATAATAATGCAAGCCCCTTTGCATCTGTCTTTACCACAGTTCTTTATCCAGTTGTTTTTGCTTTAAAAACTGGTAAGGATTAAATAATAATAAATGATGTTAATGTTGTCAGAGAGAAAGTAAAATCCCAAGTTTCTTGAATTTAATTGGGACAAAGATTTAAGAAAAACTGATTCCTCCCTTTTCCGAATGTTGGAAAGCCTTTTACTGGAAAACAACTCTAAGCATTGGGCCAGCCTGTGCCCAGTATGACACCAACTTTGCTGAAAATTCTTCATCTGCGTGGGGAATCCTGCAGGCTGAAAAGCATAAATTTGAACACCACTGGCAAGGCACAGGAACATTTCCTTCCATGCTCAATAAACAAACTCATTTAGTGGTGTGAAGGTCCATAATGCTGCTGACATAGACTTTAACATTGTGTGATTGGCGATATAAAGTGACAGAACCTATTTACTCTGGGATTCTCAGGCTTTTTCTTCAACCTAATTAAGAAATGCCACCCACTAAGGTCTTGAAATGTTTATTTTCATTGATGACTGGATTTTCCACACCTATTCTCTACCTGAAACTTCTAATTGCCAAGAGTCAGCCAACAATTCAGCATTAAATTAACACTGGTGACCTGTATATACAAAAGCCAACATTTGTATTCTCTAAAAAAAAGTGTAAAATGATACTCCTTAGCCCATTACAGTCTCCTGGGTAAAAACAAAACACTACACAAACTCAACTATGAAAAATGAAAGCATAGATTTAGACAGGTGTGAAGCTGTCTTGTGCTGGAGGAGAAACATTTGGAAGCTCCACGTTAGAACTGTGCCAACAGTTACACAGGAATGCCTATGATGAAGTTTACTGCCTTTCTAGATGTTGTTAAAACCATCTTTTTCAGGAATGATAATCCCACAGGTGCATCAAAAATTATTCTAGAAAGTGAGTGTTCTACCACTGGTAAAGGATCTGATCATCCCAACTAGCAGGTATTTTCCCCATGTTCCCAGACTGTCCCTCAAGGCTGCACCTCTCTCTGTGGCCCAACTGACTGATTTTGCTAGAACCACAATTTAGGACTTAGTTTCCATCCAGAGTGGCAAACTGTTCATCACAATGCTGTTCAGGAAGCACTTCTTTACTGTGCAGGTGACTAAGCACTAGGACAGTTTGTCCTGAGAGGTTGTAGAGTCTCTCTTCTTGGAGATCTTCCAAAGCCATGGTCCTGAGCTATCTGGGGCTTGAACCGGCTGTGATTCTGAGTCTGTCCAGTCATCGGTGCTTCTTTCAAAGGGTCTGAGCACAGCTGGCAATCCTGAAGCATTTCGGATTTCATTTCAGAGAGTTACAGTTACAGAAAGCTGTTCCTCTAAAAATGTTACCCTAAACTTTATAATTTTCCTTTTAATTATGGGGAAAAAAAATCCCTCAATGCAACTACACAAGAAGGAAATCAACTTCTTTATCTTGCTTTACACAGTTGCTTTCCAGCTTCAATTTGATTTATCAGGTTTGTTACTAAAGATTGTCACAGATGAGAAACTAAAGCAATTGGACCCTATTTGCATCAAAACAACTTCATTATGGAAGCATGAAGCTTAACTTGATAGCTTTCCTATCATTGATGCAATTGTTAGAAGTGGAGGGGGCTGGGGGTGAGGATGAGAGGAGAGGAAGAAAATGTATAAGAAAGTACAATGTCTATAAGCTTGACGGGTGTAAATGCACTTCACACTTTCTTCCTGCTGTGTGAAGACTCTTGTTTTCGTCTAAGCTACAGAATATTTCAGAGAATCGACTGTGATCTGACAGCTTGTCTTCAATTGTGTCATTATATAAAAGAGGGAAAAAAAAAGCCCACAGACACTATACTACCTATCCTATTTTCAGGAATTTTTCTTATTTTCAAATCTAATATATAACAGAGGCATTCACTGAAAAGAATGCTTAATAATATCTACTTTGCATCATGATCTTTCCTGAAACCTGTCCTTTAGCAATGACAGATTTCTGGTGCAGCAGGTAATCATTGTACAGTTCTGAAGCACTGAGCCTTCTTTAGAGCTTATATACAGGCATCTTGCTGTCACATGAAAGAATCACTCAAATCATTCAACAAAAATGCCTCACAAATATGGACACCCACAGCTTGCTGCAGTCCTGTTCCCATGAACCGTCCACTGAGAGAATGATTTCATAAACCAAAGTGCTCTGTTGAATACATCCTTCCTTCCACCCTACACGTTTTTATTTGTCAAATCGAGACAAAAGCACTTCAAGTAATGTAGAGCACAGTGATAGACACCTGCAAACACATACCATTCAAGAGAACAATTTGACAAGTGGTTGAGAGACTAGCTGATTAAGTCTCCTGAGGCATAGGGGAAACTTTTAAATACATTGGTGCCTAAAGAAGACTGCTCCAAGGTCAAAATCCAAAAAGTCATCCTAACTCCTTGCTCACACTGAGAAAAGACAGTATTTTAAAAGTGCTAATCTTTAAAAATATGCTTTTTTAATGGATCTAAATTCCATGAAATTTCAGTAAGAATGACCAGACAAACTTGTAAAACTTTGAAAATGGGGAGGATATTCTGCCATTTCCAGAAGTACTTCAGTAGAGTAGTGATGACATTTACTCACACCTAGAAGCTTGGCTGCTTTTGCAACCTCCCATTCCCCGTAACACACATACAATGAAGTATGCACTCTAACCATACGCCCTAAAGTGTCTTACTTAACTATAAGAATGATTTAGGATCTAGTATATGTCTGCACTGTGTACTTTGTCGTGTGCAAAGAAACCAAAGCTGGTATGAAACAGCTCAAGTATTTTAAGTAGACTAATTTATCGTTTCTTTTACTTTCAGGCATTTCTGAAAACATTACCTTTAGCAATTGTAAAATATACTTTATCATTTATTTTAAAATCATTTTAGGGAACTATACGATTTTTACATCAACTTTTTGAAAGAGATTTTTACATTCGAATTGTCTGTAATTGAGTTTGCAAGCAAGTGATTCTCTTTTTGCCAGAAAATGCTACTAAATACTAAAATGCTACGAAATACAAAGAACACAAAATTAGGCTAGTAATAACAAACAAGGGTTTCACATACAATACCTGCATGTAATGTACATCTGAAGCCAAACTAAGATGAACGAGAAAAAGATCTATGAATGAAACATCATTTTCACTAACACTATATAACAAGCAACCTTACTATCATAAACAGTCTGTGTTACCTAGAGTACTTGTTCATCAAGACATGCTCAACAGCTACCCCTTTTTAAACGCTGCTCTTCCAAAGATCTATTTCACTTAACGCCAAGTACTGGTAAGAGCTGTCACAGCATAACATTAACTTCACAAATTCCGTTGATCCTAAAAAACCTGTTAGATAGCATTATTAAACAGGTTTTTTTTTTGTTTTTTTTTTTTTAGAAAAGCTACAGCACAAAATACAAGCTGTTTTTTTGAACAGAGAAAGCTGATTTGAATATAGTTCAGCCTCCCACGAGGTTGGATATTTTGCCCATTTGCCAGCTTAAAATTTTGCCTGCAGTAGATCTTCAGATCTACTAAATTAAGTTCTTCAAAGCACAGATTTTTTTTTCAGACTGCCCACAGCGATACATTTCATCTCCAATCGAAGATGGAAATAAATCATAAAAATTGAGCAAATACATGCTGTAGCTGACATAGTGACTATATCCAGACTGGTTACCATTCAGGTTTTCTCCAAAATTCTTACGTTAGGTTTTGGAGGATACAGGAAACAGTAACTGTTCATACATTTTTTGATTCTTTTTTTCTTTTTTTTTTTTTTTTTTTTAAACAAACTACCTTAGCACTACCCTCTTCTCAACCTTCCCTTTCCGTTTATACAACAGAATCTCTCTGCTTTTTCTTCCACCCCCTATCCCAAATGGATCTTGGACATCCCCTTATATTTCATGTCTCGTTAGTGATGGAAAATGAATTGGCTCCTGGTATGGATCTGTTATTACATCGTGCTTGTATTCAAAACCAAAAATAAAGAAACAAAAAACTCCCCGTGAAAAATCATCTGAGACTCAATATTTTAATATTTAATAGCAAACACTGTAATTTCCCCCCAATTATAGGGTTTAATAAGGAGTCTATGAAATCTCACTTTATCGCATTATAATTATAACCTTGGAACTTTTATATATGTATGTATATTTATACACACAAATTATGAGACACCATAACTGTAAAAAGAATCTAAGAAAAAAAACAAACACAATGCAAACCTCATCTAAGGTAGTCAAAGTTTATTCATGTAAGTGGGGATTCAATATAGTTTGTCAGTATCTAAAAAGTACAGTAATTCTTGTCACATCAGGTTATTAGTCTGCCAGTCAGCTCTGACTTACTTTCCACTAGCAATGACAACACCTGGTTTTTGAATATTTTTTTTCCTTGGATAGCTATACATACGCACTTGCATAGTGACATAACTATAAAGAGCAAAGGATGAAATATCCAGACCACATTTTGAAACAAGGAGGTGACATTAAAACATTTTTTTTGTGAGGAGCTCGGGCACTAACCTGTCTTACTAGAGAGAAAAAAAAAATAATTTACTCTTTAAAATATGCTGTACTAGTTTGTGGTTTTCAACCTGCAAGCACAGAAGATACATTAATGCAGTAAAAGAAATATAAGCAGCAATGAAAGGAGTAAGGACAACTGGGCAAAACAGCACACATTTTGAACCCAGGGTGTTGATTTCCTACAATTAAGCCTGTGATTCTAAAAACACCTGACAAAACCATTCTTTGATGCTCTTCAGATAGCTCATTTAAGATGTACTCTCTTCACAAACATGAAGCAAGAAAAAACAAGCTAAATGTGTCAAGTAAATTATGCAGAGTGATCCAGCCACTTGTGGTGAGATCCAGAAGACACTTAAAGGTTGTGACACTGAACGTGGTAACAGCTGCTGAGAACCCAGCTCCTGGGGCAGAAACCACAGGCCTCGGGCACCTGAAGTTATTATAAAGTGGGTGGAGAAAAAGAAGTTGCCTAACAGTAGACCAGACTCAGAACAGGAACCCCTAAGTAACCCATGTGAAATCCTCAACACAGAAGAACGTCTCAAACCTTTTCCATTTATAGTGACTAAATCAGATGGCAGAGACATACAAAATCGTTAGACTACAATCCACAGCTACTATAGTACAGTTACAGCCTACAGTTGCAACTCATATTCTGTTTACTGTATTTAAGCATCTAAACCAGTAGAACATGCTTCACCATTCATTTTGCAAAAATGAGTGCAAGCCAGCAGAAGGAAATGAGAATACAGCTGTTTTCCTGTCCTGATGCAATTTTGCTATGTACCAATACAGTGGGCAGTGACTAGCAGCTTTCCAGAAAGGGACTTCAGGGTCCTGGTGGACAGCAAGTGAACATGAGTCAGATCATGCCCAGCAGCGATGAAGATGGCCAACTACATACTAGGCTGAAGTAGTGCAGCCAGCAGGTTTGTAGAAATGATTCGAACTCTGTTTGGCACTAGTAAGACCACCACTGTGATACTATGCCTAATTTTGGCC
This sequence comes from Cygnus atratus, assembly GCF_013377495.2. Taxonomy (NCBI): domain Eukaryota; kingdom Metazoa; phylum Chordata; class Aves; order Anseriformes; family Anatidae; genus Cygnus; species Cygnus atratus. The sequence continues at coordinate 11,028,787 of NC_066365.1, forward strand.
TGCTGCTGTAAGAAAGACATAGATCTACTGAAATTAATGCACTAGATGGCCTCATCAGGAGAAGCTGAGAGAACAGGGTTTCTTCAGCCTTAGAAATAGAGTCTTATTACTCTCTAAAACTACCTAATGCCAAGTGCAGAGAATACAGAACACATAACAACATGCAGACGCAGAAGATAATATATTCTAATTAGATATGGAAAAAGTCTTTTGGAAGTGGTCAAACACTAGAAGAGGGCCTTAGACAGGCTGTCAGACCTCCATCTTTGGAGATATTCACAACCCAACTGGACAAGGCTCCAACTGGACCTGCGCAGAGCAAAGGGTTGGAGTACAGAGCTCCAGAGATCCCTTCCCACCTAAATTGTTCTATGACTGACCCCAGGGATAATTATTCGTACACTTAGTTATTATAATTCATATACTGATTATGTTCATATATTCATATAATATTCATATGCTGCTCACCATGCCATTTCTCTCTTTTCCTCTTCCTTATTTCCTTGTGTCTCGTAATTTCTACAGTCCAAGCACATAAAAATAGATCAAAATTACGGGATAACCATTCATTACCGTACATTGTAAAGATGAGCCAGTGTGGAAGACCACCGGCCTGGCTGAACAGAGAGTTATGGCTAGAGCTTAAGAAAAAAAAGAGGGTTTATGATCTTTGGAAAAGAGGGCAAGCCACTCAGGAGGACTATAAGGATGTTGTAAGGATGTGTAGGGACAAAATTAGAAAGGCCAAAGCTCATCTGGAGCTCAATCTGGCTACTGCTGTTAAAGATAACAGAATTTTTTTTTTATAAATACATTAACACAAAAAGGAGGACTAAGGAGAATCTCCATCCTTTACTGGATGCAGGCAGGAAACTTAGTGACAAGAGATGAGGAAAAGGCTGAGGTGCTTAATGCCTTCTTTGCCTTAGTCTTCAGAAGCAAGACCAGTTGTTCTCTAGATACCCAGTAACCTGAGCTGGTGGAAGGGGATGGGGAGCAGAATGTGGCCCTCACAATCCACGAGAAAATGGTTGGCAACCTACTACAGCACTTAGATGTATGCAAGTCAATGGGGCCAGATGGGATCCACATGAGGGTGCTGAGAGAACTGGCAGAAGAGCTGGCCAAGCTGCTTTCCATCATTTATCAGCAGTCCTGGCTATCAGGCTATCCTGGCTATCCCAGTCAACTGGTGGCTAACAAACATGACACCCATCTACAAGAAGGGCCAGAAGGTAGACCCAGGAAACTATAGGCCTGTTAGTTTGACCTCAGTGCCAGGAAAGCTCATGGAGCAGATTATCTTGAGTATCATCATGCAGCACTTACAGGGCAACCAGGCAATCAGGCCCAGTCAGCATGGGTTTATGAAAGGCAGGTCCTGCTTAACTAACCTGATCTCCTTCTGTGACAAAGCAACACGCTTGGTGGGTGAGGGAAAGGCTGTGGAAGTGGACTACCTTGACTTCAGTAAGGCTTTTGACACTGTTTCCCACAGCATTCTCCTCAAGAAACTGGCTGCTCTTGTCTTGCTCCTCAAGAAACTTGGCTGCTCTTTAATATCTTTATTGATGATCTGGATGAGGGGATCGAGTGCACCCTCAGTAAGTTTGCAGGCGACACCAAGTTAGGTGCATGTGTCAGTCTGCTCGAGGGTAGGAAGGCTCTGCAGGAGGATCTGGATAGGCTGGACCGATGGGCTGAGGCCAACTGTATGAAGTTCAACAAGGCCAAGTGCCGGGTCCTGCACCTGGGGTGCAACAACCCCAAGCAGAGCTACAGGATGGGAGATGAGTGGTTAGAAAGCTGCCTGGCAGAGAAGGACCTGGGAGTACTGGTTGATAGGCAGCTGAATATGAGCCAGCAGTGTGTTCAGGTGGCCAAGAAGGTCAACAGCATCCTGGTTTGCATAAGAAGCAGTGTGGCCAGCAGGGCTAGGGAGGTGATTGTGCCCCTGTACTCAGCTCTGGTGAGGCCACACCTCGAGTACTGTGTTCAGTTTTGGGCCCCTCGCTAAAAGAAGGACATGGAGGTGCTCGAGAGAGTCCAGAGAAGGGCAACGAAGCTGATGTGGGGTCTGGAGAACAAGTCTTAGGAGGAGCAGCTGAGGGAGCTGGGATTGTTCAGCCTGGAGAAGAGGAGGCTCAGGGGTGACCTTATTGCTCTCTACAGGTACCTTAAAGGAGGCTGTAGAGAGGTGGGGATTGGTCTATTCTCCCATGTGCCTGGTGACAGGACAAGGGGGAATGGGCTCAAGTTGCACCAGGGCAGGTTTAGGTTGGATATTAGGAGGAACTTCTTTACTGAAAGGGTTATGAGGCATTGGAATAGGCTGCCCAGGGAAGTGGTTGAGTCACCATCCCTGGAGGTCTTTAAAAGATGTTTAGATTTAGAGCTTAGTGATATGGTTTAGTGGAGGACTTGTTAGTGTTAGGTCAGAGGTTGGACTAGATGATCTTGGAGGTCTCTTCCAACCTAGATGATTCTGTACTGATTACTGATAGTGAATATTAACTGAAATATACTGATTAATATGTTGGTTAATAAGAACAAATATACCATATATAAACACCACAATAATCCCATATAATTGTCTAAAATAAGACAATAATTTCAGTGCCAAATAATTGATTCATTTATACACTCAAAATATTGCTTGGTTGCAAAAATAGTCCTGTTTCCCTCTTACGTGAGCAACAGGAAAATAATAAAGCCATAGTACCGCAAAAATAATTGCAAGTGAATCCATAGTTTCAGAAAAGTGACAAAAAAAAAAAAAAAGCAGGCTGAACTGAAAAACATATCTGACATGCCTTAGACCTGAAATATTTGGGGATATAAATTATGTTTTAAAATGACCAGGTTTTGCTGGAAATTCTTGCAATAAGCTTACTAATGCTCCCGCTGGTATCAAGGACAGAGCCACCACTGATTCCAAGGAACTGCTGCCAGGGAATTATCGTAAAATCTTCCATGACCATACACAAAAAAAAAAAAAAAAGAGAAAAAAAAAGAAAAACAAAGAAAGAAACAGAAGAAAAATGTGATTCCCTTTGCTTTTCTTTGCACACAATGTAGTCTTTGCTTCTAAATCTCCTTTCAAGTGAGTTTAATAGGAAGAATGCTCAACAAAAAGAGTAAATAAGTAGTGCAGCTCACGGAAAGCAAAATTTACCACATTATATGGCAACAAGTACTCAAGTACCAGAAAAACAACTCTAAAAATCCATAAATCCATGTCTAAAATGGACATTGCTTAGCAGTCTCAAGCAGACACAGGAAACCTTACCTAGCTCATGATGGTGAAGTCAATGAAAGGCAAACCTAGATTCTGCCTCACACCTGTAAATGCTGTAATTTATTAACTTAGGTCCTTACATCATGACTCTTGCTCATTAGCCAGAAATTGTAGCCATATGAACCTTAAAAAGCAATCATGCTGTTATTAGCAAGATAACTATGCTCACCTGAGAATTGTAAAATACTGACAAATGAAATACATTTTTATTTTAAATAAACAGAAGGAAAATAAAAAGGCAAACAGAAAAGTAAATCAACATGTCACATAAGCCAGCAGAGTAGCTATAACAATTTATTTCACAGTTTTGCTTGGTAGCTAATGACTTCTTTTAACACCCATAGGTTTTGCGATTTGCGACTCAAAGACTTTCTGCACTACTGTCAACCAAGACTCAATAATTTAGCATTGGTTTATCATATGACTCTGACAAGTAATGTTTGATCTTCATCATCCTGTCATATGATGCCAAGTGACATGATAAATTGGCAATAATATGCTAAAATGTAAGAAATGACAAACACTTCCCTCTATCTTTAGTCCATATGACCTTTAACATTACAGGGCACAAGATGTAATCTAGAAATATGGAAAAAATGGAAAAAATACAGCTACAGATTTAATTCATAGTTGATGACAAACACCGGGATATTTCCTCCAGCACAGGGCTCTTACCCAATATGGAAGTGAAACTCCACACAGGGACCAAACCAAAATATGTAAGAGAGTTCTGGATTTTTATTCAGATAGGATAAGTTTGCTCCACTGGTCCAAATTGCTCTGTTTTCTGAGTTATGGCTGCTAAAGCCAAAATGTGTGATTGAACCTTGAAAGAAAAATATAAAACTCTAGAAAAATCTCAAACTGCTGACTCCCAGATGAGCCAAGAGGCAGGAAACACATTGTGGTGGGGGGAGAGAAGAAGATTTATTATAGTTTTCTCTAGTTACCTTTATGCATACTAAAGAGTTCTCCACTGGTAATGCCAATGCATTTAGAACCTTCTCAAATCATTTCATAGTTTCTAGATCTCTTTTACCCCCACCCCATCCCCCCCCCCTTAAAAATCTATGCTTTGCTGCAGAAATTCCTCTCCCTTATTAAATGTTTGTTTGTTTTAGATTTATGAAATGCCTTTTCCTATAGCAGATAAAATTCAGGATATTAGAAAAGCACATCTATTTTAATTGAGCTAAATTTTATGCTATTGTGTTTTTGCAAGATAACAGACTGTTGAAGATTTATAGGAGGAGATGATGACCCTTTTCTTTAAATTATTGTGGCAGATTAGAATTTCCACTTGAGTATTTCTATTTCATAGTCTACATTCAGTGCCTCTACCTAATTATTCAAATAACTGATGCATATCATGCAACAGAGATGTACACCTCCACGAATCATTGATTACATATACGTATACAACCTAACACATAGCGAGCTCAGAATGAATTTAAACAAAATTGTTAAAACGTGCCATTTTATGTATGATGGCAACATCATAGAAAACCGCATTAAACTGGTATTGAAACGGATGTATTAAAAACAGTTCAGGCAGAATTACCTAACTGGATGCTTACAGTGCTTCTGTAGAGCTAATCCAGCCACAGCAAAAAATTATTCATTTTATCTGAGCAGCTAAGCATATTGGCAATATAATGAGGAAGCTCAGCTAGTAGGCTAGTCAACATTCCTTCCTTAAAGCACTGAAACTCCTATTAAAGTTCTATACTAAAAGACTTAAAAATAATAAAAATCTGACTCTAAATCTAAGCACCTTATGATTAACTGGTGTTTGCTATAGAAGGCACTGTAAAATCATCAACTGCACTAGCACAGAAGACAAAATCTTGAAAAGAGAGAAGAGAGGGGAGAGAGGGGGGAGAGAGAGAAAAGAAAAGAAACCCACAGCAAGAGTGACCACACTTACTAGAGAGCTGCATGCAGAAGCAAAGGTCAAATACAATATTCTCCTATACCTTTCATGTGACAATAATAGTTGTTTTTTAGGATGCTATTGCTTCTTGTAAGGCACAATAATATTGACCTAAGGCCCCAGTTTTTTTAAGAATGCAATTCTTGTAGCAAAGGCTGTCCTTTTCAGTGAGCACTTTTGAGCAGCATTTTATTAATTCACTATCAGTTTGTAAGGCATTGGTCACAGACAAAAGGAGTTGGTAGAGGGTGTAAACTTGCTGGGAAAAAAAAAAAGAAAACATAGGTTTGTCAACAAGAAATCTAATTCATTGTAAGTCATCTTAGACTATGATTCTTGAATGAGCAACCTTTCTCTTCAATATTCAGCAAATAATTTATAAGAATCCTGATCAGGACAGCTCCTCAGCTAAAATAGCTTGGTATCATCTCCTCAACTCATGGATAGTCACATCGTTATAGGATTTGAATTTGCATGTTTTATTGATATCAAAACATTTTCTCTGGTAGAGAATCCCCCCAGGGAATGCATTCACTGGCATTCCAGACTAACACTGCCAGAGGTCAGACTCCAACACAGCCACCCAGAGTTGCTGAAGGTTTTAATGTTCCACCCATTTTTGACTGAATAACTGTTAAATGAATCACTTTTACACACTAGCTGAAAAAAGTAGCACTGTCAGAACATTAGTTTTGTATGGTCAACTGAAAATTAGGAAGAAGGAGAAAATAAGAGATCCAAAAGCATCACATATTGTTCAGCTGAATTTCTAAAACTTCAGCTGCTTACTTACACCTTTTTAAAGCTAAAAAAAATCCAACATAAGATGATTTTTTATTTTAAGACTCATGCTGGTGCTTTCTGTCTCAGCAAGCACCAGAAACACCAGAAAAAAAAAAAAAAAAAAAAAAAACCTCCCTTCTTGCATTTTGGCTTTTCAATTTTTCCTGGCCAGAAATCAACAAAACATGGCACAGAGCAGTTTCATATTTAAAAAAAAAAATAAAATAAAAATGTTCCTCAATAACACATGACAGGGATAGGACATTCCTTTCTCTATATGAAACATCTGTTAAATAAAAGTATCTAGTGTCAGGATGAGTAATTCCTCGAGTGGAATGGGACAGTAGGAAAACAAAAAAAGAAGGAAAAGAGAAAGAATTCCACCACTCCATTTCTAACAGGTAAATCTTCAACAGCTGTGCCAAGCTCCCATCTGTTGTAATAGACTCAGTTCTACAGGCAGTCTGGCCACTGTGTGCACTTTAGGAAAAAGGAAGGGGGTAGGAAGAAAAAGGAAAAAAAAAAAAAAAAAAAAAAGGAAGCCAGAATGGTTAAATATCAGTTTGACTTTATAAGGAATTATCACTTATAAACTATAAGCAGGACAAGAAATTGTAATTGCATTATCTCCTATGCAACTGTATCCAGTTTTGCATTTATTTTGTTCTTTCTGCAATGAGCAGGCAAACTTTCATGCTTCAATAACAGACATATAAAAAGTGCCTGATGGACTGCAGAAGGTATTTCTACTGCCCTGAAAAATTGCATAAATCAAATACTGCGTGATTGCCACTTTCCAGCTAAATACTATTATAAATAACTGTTTGCATGGCCTTATCATTTTTTTCTGCCTGTCAACTACTGATAAAGATTCACTCCCTAAATCATGGTAATTTCCTTTTAGTTGTCAGAAAGGAGATTTAATATGGTGATAAAGAAATATCTGAAAAAAAGTGTCTTACTTTTTAAGAGAGTTGTATAATTTTGTGTAGTTGTTTCAAAAGCATTGTACTATCATTTTTTTGGTTCATGCCCAATGACACCAATTTGTTGTGACATATGATATTATCTTAGAAAGCTTTGAATATAAATAGTTTGATTAAGTTTTGTAATGTTGCATACATTAGCATAATGCCTTTTATTCTGAGTACCTGAAAACAAAGGTTCTGTCAGAGACACAAGTATTCCTGTATTTTCACCTAGTATCACAATACTAATGACTAGTAAAATTGTGCTCGCTGGTCTAGTTTCACTCCTACATTCTCATATGCTATTAATCAGATGGCAGTAACTGACAGAGTAGAAGCTGATATTTTTTTCATCACCTAAAATTATATTATTTTTAAATTTACAAATCAAACCATGAGAAATGAATTCCACCATCCAATTTTATCTGCTAATTGCAAATAAAAATAGTGGACCCATCAAACTGTGGTTACCAAAAATGAATGTACACGAATATGGAATTAGTTGAGTTTTTGGCACGAAGTCATATATTTTTATATGTAAATAATACCTTTGAGCTACGATCATATTTGGCAGCACCAAAATGGCATATGCAATTGCTAAAGTCAACAGATTTTCTTCAACAGCTATGCTGCTTATGTTTACTATCCAACTTTACAGAGATTAATTTCACAAAAACAGAGTTTTAATGTTGCAATATCCCTAGGGGTATGCAGTCATCAGTTTGCATAATGGTATTTTAGTAGGTAAAAGAACACCTCAGAGAGTCTTACAAAGAAACAAATACCATTTTTGCACGCAAAAGCAAACAAACAAAAAATTTGGAGTATATTCAGATGTATTCCTTCCCCTTTCAGGGGGCTGAAAGATTTCCACATTCTATACTATAGCAATTTTCCATATTTTAACACAATACCACAAGAAGCAAAAGGGACAACATTATTATTTGTTATGGCGTCAATTTAAATAAAAATAATAATAATAAAAATCACTCTTCCAGCAGCATGAACGTTACTCATGCTGTAAGAGGATTGCTGACATAATTAAAATGCTCTTTCAAACAAATCTTTGGTCAGATTTGCCTATTCAAGAATAACCTTGTGTTTGGAAAAAAAAATTTTAAATGGCTGGCTAAGTCATTGCATTCCCTGTTATTCCAAAGATTCACCACAGGTTCATATCATAATCCGTTGGGAAAGGTCTTCTTGAAACAATATGTTAAAGAAGAACCAATTTCCGAACACTTACAACATTCTGTGATTTCAAATGTCCCAAAGATACTTAGTTGCCTCTTTATGTTTAAGTATCCAAAGGCTGAACAAAATAAAATAAAAGCTATCATAATGTCAAATTATTATAAGGAAAGCAAGAAGAAAGACAGCAAAACATTTTTAAAATAATAAATTTTAAGAAGCTAGCTAGTCCTGATGTTCACAGTATCCATCTGTCATTAGTAAGGCATAGGTACTGTGGGCTAATTAAATGTTAATGAAATATAAAGAATCTGCTGGTCTCAAAGCATTAGCTAAGGAGCAGTAACTGCACAACAGCTGCTGCAGTTCACCAAAAGTGCTCATGTCAGCACCTCAAACAACATCTAAAATCTGGCGTCAAAACATCTGAATGAAATAATAATGACTTTTTCACGTAAGTCACTGCAGAAGACTTGCAATTATTTCTGCTTGAGACAGAGGTGAAAGGTCCAAGTGATAGCAACAAAAGTTGAAGAGTTTCACTGAGGAATACAATTAGATAGGAGATTTTTCATCTACTGTTTTGCTGAAGTCTTTTTAAGTAAAGCACTGTGTTTGTAAAAGCAGTACCGTGTGAAGATGTTAATGATATTGAAAAAAACAAAGTCATGCCAGAAATATTAATGTTAGATACAAAAAAAATTTTACTCCTGGTCCATAGCATCATGGCCAAACAGTGAAGCAGGTAAAGTTAAGACTTAAGCTCACCTCCCATCCAAAGCCTGAATTTTACTCTCAAAATTTTTGACTGGCCTCCAACTGGATTTAATTCTATTCATCTCAAGCCTTTAGGCCTGGCCACCCAGATAGTTTTTAACCCAACAAAGAAGGTTAAAAACTTCCTCCTTGCCAGAAAGAAGGGTTACAGTTTGTGGTGACCCATCTGGGGAAGACAGAAAAGACTGGCACAGTGAGTGAAATCTCACACACCAGGCATGCAGGAAGCTCAGTTAAGGCTTGAGGTAGAACATGGGAAGTGCTGTGAGAGAAGGAAACACAACACACCTTAACCGTAGAAAGCATTTTAAAGGCTAACACATTTGAATTGTATCCCTAAAATGGAAATTCTACTTAGGAATGGCAGAAGTGTTCCCTCAGTTCAGGTTGCACACATACTCTTACAGCCTCTTTACAAGAGTATACTCTTTACAAGCATTACAAAAATATACCTGAAAACTAGAAAGGATTATAGATTGCTGACTTCTAGAGACCTAAGAAACCTATAAATATGTTGCTTCTATATCAAGAGAGTGGGATTTCTATTCCATACCAAAACCCATTCACCCAGAAAGACACAAGCCATTATTACAAAGATGTAATATTTTTAAGAGGTACATCAAAAAACTCTACAGATTCAGAGCAACAATACAGAAATGTTCTTTGATGAATGCCTGTCCTGGTTTCAGGTAGGACAGAGTTAATTTTCCTCCTAGTAGCTGGCAGGGTGCTATGTTTTGGATTAGAATGAGAAGAGCGCTGATAACATGCTGATGTTTTAATTGTTGTAGAGCAGTGCTTACACCAAGCCAAGGACTTTTCAGCTTCTCCCTCTGTCCTGCTAGCGAGCAGGCTGGGGGTGCAGCAGGAGCTGGGAGGGGACAGACCCAGGACAGCTGACCCAAACTGGCCAAAGGGGTATTCCATACCATCTGACGTCATGCTGAACAATATATAGGGGTGGCTAGCCGGGGTGGGGGGGCCGGCTGCTCGGGGATAGGCTGGGCATCGGTCAGCGGGTGGTGAGCAATTGCATTGTGCATCACTTATTTTGTACACATTATTACTATTATTATTATTATTATTGTTATTATTTTCCCTGTCTTAATAAACTGTCGTTATCTCAACTCACAGGCTTCACTTTCCCGTTTCTCTCCCCCATCCCGGAGAGGGCGGGGGGAGGGTGAGCGAACGGCTGTGTGGTGTTTGGCTGCCAGCCGGGCTAAACCACAACAATGCCAACAAAGTCCATCTGACATACAAAATATGATTCTGAAACTATATGGGAAATGTTTTATTCTGCTCTTGAATAATTTGGCATGTCTTCAGCAAGAAAGAATGTTGCTGGAAATTGAGAAACTAGATAATCAGTATGCTAGTCACGTTCATCTGCTTAAAATAACACAAAGGAAAATTAAACAAACTATAATGCTACAAAGAGATAGCATCAAAACTAATTCTAAACCTCAGTTTCTTTTGTGTTCTGGAATCAGGGGAGTGTTTGTTAAAAAAAAGCAAAACAAAAAAAACTAAACAGAAGGAATAATTCCATTTACTGCAGACATGGCACATCGATGTCTGCAAAGTCCCTTTATACTAGGTGCATAAACACCTGCATTTGCCATATAACAAGTCTGACCCAAACTGGCCAAAGGAAGATTCCATTCCATGTAGTGTCATGCTCAACAATTAATATGGGGGGGAGTTGGCCATGGCAGGGAGGCCACTGCTCATGGTCTGGCTGGGCATCAGTCAGCAGGTGGTGAGCATCTGCATTGTGCATCACTTGTTTTGTATATTCTTATATTATTATTTTTTCCTTTCCTGTCCTATTAAACTGTCTTTATCTCAACCCATGAGCTTTACCTTTTTTGCCAGTTCTCTCTCCCATCCCACTGGGGTGAAGTGAGCAAATGGCTGTGTGGTGCTTAGCTGCCAGCTGGGTTAAGCCAAAACAGTGACAGAGATGGAAAACAATGAAATGCTACTGTCATTTCCAAAGTTTTCCTACTAACTTGGAGAAAACACAAAGAGGTTTCAAGCTTCTTTTTTTTTTTTTTTTTACTTTTTTTTTTTTGCTTTTAGATCCTATCTTTACTCTTTTAATAAGTCATAATGCTTTTATAACTTGCTTCTTTTGTATTTTGAATCTTTATATTTTGAATCTTTTATATTTCACTGCTTCTTAAGCTCTTGTTCACATGCAGTGAGGCAATTAAGGAAGATTTTTTTTTTGTGTAAGCAACTACAAATAGGTTTGAAAAGAGTCTCTCATACCACCAATTTCTCTGATGGAAGACAGGTTTGAGAATGCACCAGAACCATTAAATTAGAAACACTAAAAAAAATACACATCACATTTACTTCTGCAAAGAAGCAGCAAGAAAGGAGGCAATATCCACGTTATAATTTAAGTCTGTCTAAATTTCTCTGAAAACCCCAGAAGTTTTATTAACCTTTCTAATCAAAGCAGCCAATAGTGAGAGTTACAGACATGACAGGTTTGAAGTTTCCATATATTTTCTCTAAGCATTATGACAATATATTTCATACCGAACTCTCAAAATTGGAAACTGACTTAGCTTTTTACCTCTCAGCTGCACTCTGACCTCAGGCTTTGATTATTCTCTTTGCAATTAAATGAATGGGGCATATTCCTAAATCTTAATATGTTGTCTCCTCATTAACATATACAAAAATACTTACTTTCTGCTTCATCACAGTATACATGAAAAGCAGGCCTTCAAAAGCAGCATTGGAGTAGAGTGGAAGCCCCCTTAAGGACTATTTAAGTATCACATTCATCCTGACAAAACAGCCAAAGGCACATTTAACTGACGAACCATCATTCCAAGCTTCATCTATATGTAGCAGTACAGAAATTTTGAATGTGAACACAGAATAGTTGTAAACAGTATGGATAAAATATATTTGAAAACACAGTGGAGAAGGTCAGTGTTCTCTGTAGGACTTCTGCTGGTCTAATTGCTGCTCATTAATTCATGCAGAAATAGAAAGTTACTGAGTCTGCACTGTCTCCAAAATATCCTTTTATAAGTATGTCTCTAAAAAACCTTTTCCCCTTCTTTGCTCACGTTGTGGGGTTTTCAGTTTATGTTCTTAGGAGCATTTCACAGGTGTATCTTCTGTTCAGAGACAAAGCAGTTCCTGATATTCAGACAGTGCCATGAAGTGACATGAGGTTAGGAGCAGGAAGAAAACTGTAGCCTCAACCAGCAACTCGGACACATAACTGATGTTTCATGACTCACATCACTGTACAAAATTTGCAGTATCATGTGAACAGACTGTAAACAGGTATTTATAAAACCTACAGAAAGCAGGTAGTTGTTCACTCTGAATGTCTCTCCATTTGTTGATACACTGCACTTAAACTACAAAAGGATTTTAAACAGTTCAAGCGAATAATGATAATAATGAAAACACTACTGAACTATGGGACTTCTCCAGCTCTTACAGTATTTTTTATTTTCTTCTTTTTGTAGGACTTGGGTAGCTGAAGAGTCTGTTAAAAAATGACAGAGACATTCAATACTCATTTCTTTTCCAGCATTAAGGTTTGTATCTTTCTCCCTTCCTATTAAGAACTACATGGCAACACAAAGGAGAATACTGTAAGAAAACTGTTTAAATTCCAGCATACTGTGAGATTAATAAACCACGGAAATCTGACATTACTGCAAATGCAAAGCATTAATTGCCTTCAGACAAAGCTTTAAAAAACACACTCCATAAGAGTGTACACAAAAACTTCATCTTATTTGGGGGAAGGGCGCAAGATGAACCGTTGACTTCAAAAGTACCTGCAGTTCCTGAAATGCTACCTTATCTGTACAATGTAATTTTTTTTGTCATTTAAAATAATTATAACAGAAATATTTACAGAAAAGAAACAGTATGTCCACATCAATAGAGTCAGGATTTGCAAAGCACTGAGACCACTCCCACAGCTCTGCCGGCACGCCCGCTGCATTACAACATACTGCTGTGCTGTCCCCCAGAGTCTCCAGCACTGCAGCAAGGCAGCTATTGCAACTGCTCTCATCCACTTGCCCACAGCATCTACATCCCTCAACATGTGCTACACATTTAGCGGCCCTACCCTGTACAGATGGTTGCTGCCCAGTACAATTTGTTTACTCTTCTTCTCTGGGAATCTATTCTATCATTTGGCAAGGAAAGCAGCTCTAAATCTGACTCCTATCATGAACTGAGACTGTACCTCAGAGAAGAGAGAGTTTAAGGTTTCATTTGCAGTATTTGGAAACACGAAAACCAGTACGTTAGGTTTGAAGCAAAACTCCATCACTGGAATTCTTTGTAAATTGTGACAATATGCATCTGTAAATTGGGATTAAATGTAACCACTGTTACGAATTTTAAATATCAGTGTATGATAAAATGAATGCAACAGGAAGAAATTCTGCAGTCACAATACTTTTAACCACTGGAATCCTCACTGCAAATTTCACCACAGACGGGGTGCAATTTCACAGCATTGGTCTTTCAAATACCATCATGGCCAAAGCTCCAGTACTGCTGCTGCTGTCACTGTGGAGTTCTGCCAGGACAACAGCATGGGTTGCACATGTGTGTATCACTTCCACCCCCCGTGCTCCCAGACAGGCTCTGTAAATCCCCAGGGACCCAGTGACATGGGCAGAAGCCAATGGGATGAGGTTCATCATGGCCAAGTGCCGGGGCCTGCACTTTGGCCACAACAACCCCATGCAGTGCTACAGGCTTGGGGCAGAGTGGCTGGAAAGCTGTGCAGAGGAAAAGGATCTGGGGGTGTTGGTCGATGCTCGCCTGAACATGAGCCAGCAGTGTGCCCAGGTGGCCAAAGCCAACAGCATCCTGGCTTGTGTCAGGAATAGTGCAGCCAGCAGGAACAGGGAGGTGATCGTCCCCCTGTACTCTGCTCTGGTGAGGCCACACCTCGAGCGCTGTGTTCAGTTTTGGGCCCCTCACTACAAGAAGGATGTCGAGGCCCTGGAGCGTGTCCAGAGAAGGATTACGAAGCCAGTGAAGGGCCTGGAACACAAGTCCTGTGAGGAGCAGCTGAGGGAGCTGGGGTTGTTGTGTCTGGAGAAGAGGAGGCTCAGGGGAGACCTTATTGCTCTCTACAACCACCTGAAAGGAAGTTGTGAGGAGCTGGGGGTCAGCCTCTTCTCATAGATAACTAGTGATAGGACCAGAGGGAATGGCCTCAAGTTGCCCGAGGGGAGGTTCACATCAGAAATTAAGAGAGATTTCATCTCAGAAAGAGCAGTCAGACATTGGAATGGGTTGCCCAGGGAGGTTGGTGGAGTCCCTGTCCCTGAGGGTGTTTAAGGAAAGGGTAGATGTGGTGCTTAGGGGCATGGTTTAGTGGGTGACATTGGTGGTAGGGGGATGGTTGGACCAGGTGATCTTGAAGGTCTTTCCCAACCTTAATGATTCTATGAAGATGACCTGTATTCGTTCAGCTTACCTCACTCCCCTGTAAGAAAATATACACCAGAATAAACAGAGCAGTACCAGAACAGAGAACAAGATGCTGCTCTAACAACATCAGTTCAGTTAAAAAGATTTGACTTTCTGAAACACACAATGCCTTCAAAGGACAGGATGTCGACTGAGAAATTCTGGACTGATGCACAAGCATCATCATACTCTGCAGATACATACATCAGCTTCCTGAATGTGTAATCTGGGCATTTGTAACATACATATATGTAAATACCTGCTATACAATCTTAAATTTTAGTTGTGTCATGGCCAAATTAGGAGGAGCTGAGAGGCAGGGCTAGAAGAGTGAAGCTGGACAAATGGGTATTTGTATCTTCAGTATCTGTACGCTGGTTTCTAGCACACTTGGGATAAGAAGTCTGAAAACATAAACGGGGGCCAGTGTCATCACAACAGGTTTCAAAAACTAGTCAATATGAAAACAAGCTAATTCTCATCTTCAATAGGGTTTTACTGTCTGGAGTAAAGATCAGATATGTACTTGCAGTAAGAAGACTGCTTGAAAACAGTCACATTAAAAGCAGCAGATATTGGGGACTCAGGATATATTTTATGACAAAGCTTGGGACCTTTCATTCACTTTTGCTTGCCCAAAGTAAAGACTATCAATTGGTCATGGCATTGCGCATACACTTTAATTTTCATTAAAGTAACATTAAGTTCCCTGGTAATACCATTTTTTTTTTTTTCCATTTACTGAATTTTACAATACTGCAGAAATACCTTAATATATTATACCAATACAAATTTAATTACAATACTGCAGAAATACCTTAATATATTATACCAATACAAATTTAAAAGCAGTAAAGTGTTTCAGTAAGAAAATGAAGCTTCTTGCCCAATTACAGATTTGACAGTGAAAAAAGTAATGGTTTATTTATCTTGTCTGATGTTAATCTTTGTTGGTATTCCCTAAAGTCAAATATATCCATATGAGCTAGTGTTTTTATATGAAATTATGATTATTGCACAAGAGATGTTTTACATTACTTTCATGAAGGGGAAAAAAGAGGCCAATTTTTATCAGTCACTGAAATGAATCTTCAGAAGTTTCCACTGCACTGCATATATCTGAACAAAAGCAGAATTTATACTAAGAAGTTTTATCAGTGTAGGCATATGTATCCTTGGCATCTAAAAAGACAGAAACTGTTCTTCTTGTGATGTATCTTCTCATAATACACATAAAACTTCTATTTTAAAGATATACAAATTTGGAAATATTAACTTTACATTAGATGTTACTTACATAGAATCGTAGACTATCGTGAGTTGGAAGCAACCTTCAAGTATCATCAATTTCTAACTCCTGGCTCCACCCAGGGCCACCCAAAAGTCAACCTATGTGTCTGTGAGTGCCATCTAAATGCTTCTGAACTCCGACCGGCTTGGTGCTGTGAACACTTTCTTGTCCCAGTGCCCGACCACCCTCACAGTGAAGAGCCTTTCCCTAACACCCAGCCTGACCAGCCCCTGTCCCAGCTCCATGCCATTTCCCTCGGGTCCTGTCGCTGTCCCCAGAGAGCAGAGCTCAGCGCCTGCCCCTCCGCTCCCTTCGTGAGGGAGCTGCAGGCTGCCATGAGGCCTCCCCTCAGTCTCCTCTAGGCTGAACACACCAAGGGACCTCAGCCACTCCTCATCTGTCTTCCCATCTAGAACTTTCACCATCTTACATCCTAAACAACAACAAAATACAGTTTTCCAGAGATACTATCTATCTGCTTATATGGCTCAACATCTTTTTGGCTTTGAATGTCTTAAGTATATTTTGCCCTGCCTGGAAAAAAAATCCTGGAGAAAAGGACAAGATTTTTCTCTGGAGCAACATTAGATTATACAGCTGGTCATCTGAAATTCTACCATCAAAATTCTTCTGATGGACTCAGCAACCAGAAAACACATGCACAAGATCCTCATGAAAGCAGGAAAGCAAGCTAAAGACATTACATCATAACAACCAACTTTCATTGGCTGGACAGAGGGCACTAAACAGCATCTGAAAGCAGCTTTTTTTTCCCAGTATAACATTTTTGTCGGTATTAAATACCACCTAAAAATCCTATGCAAAACTAATGAAGTTTTTATATTTTGCTGTGTTGGCAAATGACTTTTCTTCTCTTGAGATCTTGCACACCAGTGCGTACTAACAATACTAAAATCTTTTAAAAGGAACATTTTAACACAACTCTCTTCTTGCTTAGTAATATAATCCATGCAAGACTTTTTTTCTTTAATGTGTTTATAATAAAATGCTCACAACAGTGAGAAAATTGAGATGTAAAGCAATATTGTTGGGCTTCAAACAGCATGAGTTCACTGGAACACACTGAAAAAATATCTTAACACAAGCACATTGCTTCAGTTCCAACTTAAAAAAAAAGATACTAGTTTCCAGAGTGCAAGTGACAGTACGTTATAAAACCAAACCAAACAAAACAGAATAAAAAAAAAAAAGAGAAAAAAAAAGAAAAACAAAACAAAAAGTACAGGTAAGTAAAGTATGACATTAAAACAACATTCTATACCATAAACAATCTGCAAAATCAACATTCTGGTATCTTTTCTTTTGCCCTCAAACCCATTTCAATACTATAAATGAAATTATATATTTGTATTTCCTTGTTGTAGAATCATTTTAGCAAATATTACTTGTGCAAAATTTCAAGCACATTGGACATCAACTGGAGCTTTGATTATGTTGTCAACACAGAACCTAGCCAGAACAAGAATTAGTAGAAGTGATAGGTCTACCTTTCACTAAACATGACAAAGGCAGTTTTATAGCTATAGCTCCTGTACCATCTGATTTTATAATTTAGAACTGAAATACAGACTAAAGTGAAATGTATTCCAGAGGAGGCTGAGAAAAAAAAAAAAAGCAGCCATATCCCACCCCTTCAAAAATCCCCAAACTTACAGTGATTTCTCCAGTTACTTGAGTAAATTAAACACAGTATGGAGTTCAGCAAATTAAATGATAGCCTAACAACTAAAGGCAGTTCTCTGGCCTAATAACAAACCATCTCTACTGGGACTGCATTTGGTTTTGTCTGTATATTGTACATTGTCAAACATACTGCATACAAATGTAGAATAGGAAGCTTCCAACCGCAGAATGTGGCTTTTTAGCAACTCTTAAAAAAACACCACCAACAACAACAATTTAATACTGCTTAAATACCTTTCACTGATAAAAACTTCAGTCTTTTATTATCTGACTGATAGGATATTATCGAAGTTTCCTTAGAGGAAACCTGGAAAAATTACCCACAACATTAAGGGTGCAGATTAATTTCCATATTCTTTGAGCTCAGCATGAATAAATACTCCTCATGTTATTTTCTTGGGATATGCAGATTACAGATTATGAGACTTCAAAATCAAAGCTGGTGTTTATTCTGAAAAAAAAAATTCTTCCTTGAACTGACTGAAAAAAAATGCATTATTTAGGTTAAAAGTATCATTACTTTTAAGGAAAAGAAAAAGATGACATCACATTCCCTGTCAATAGAAAAGCAGTGTATATATGCTTGTATAAGCCATATATGCAATTGGCGAGTTTCAAAGAACGTCTTGTCCACAAACTAAAATAGATATTAAAAAAAGATACTAAGCTTTTAAAACCTTAGGAACATCTAGTAGAGTTTTAAATGCTTATCTCAAAATGAGCTAATACAAAAGCATTCTGTCTTTGACTGATGCCTTTTTATCCAGAGCCAATCTTTTCCACGATATTGTTTTATTAATTTTTGAAATTCATTGGTACAAGAATCTACAATGCATCATTAATTAAAGCCATCCATATAATTTATTTCCAGTGTAAATGAAGCTCTAGCATTATGCATCTAACAATGCCTCTGGCTCCTTAGATCCCCCAAAGAACGGCTATTCTGCTGCTTAACTAGGTTTCTCATTCCTACATTGTACTAAATAAAGATTAGATCTGCTTTGCGCTAAGACCACTACATTTAATTAAGCATAAATGGTTCTTGCTTTGCCCACAGTTATGCATGGGTAATTCTCATTCAGCTGAGCCACTGATTTCATCTCCCATTGACCGATTTCCTTTTTTTATCTAAAGAGCAGAACAATAGCCAACAGTTCCAAGTCCATATGAGGTGGAGGTAAACTTAATGTGCAATGATTCTGAACATTATATTTCAGACAAGATTTTGATCTAGAGAATCTAAAAGACACTTGGGAATTTTGATGTAATAATATTTTTTTTAAAGTGAAGAATTTGATTTCATAAAAGCTTTACTTGAAGGTACACCTAAATTATCAGTTCACTTTCAAGGCTAATCATTGTAATAATGTAAATAATTTATTAGTATCTTTTTTGAAAAGAAAAAGTGAAGGCTTCATCTATAATAGCAAATACACGTGCAGCTTCTAAGCTTCTACATTATGGAATTACATCTACACAGTAAGATTTTGGCCTGACTTGACTCAACACTTGTGTGGTTCTCTTCCAGACAGTGGCACAAAATACCAGCTATGGGAACGGTGTGTTAGGATGGCTCTTATCAGCTCATATAAAACCAACAAATACATTCAAACTAGAATTCAGCTGGTAGATTAGGAAATAAGTGCAAATAAGACTCAGCAGCTACATGAGGAGTCTGCTTTCACTGATTTTTCTGTTTAAATGTCCTCACCTGTCTGTTTTCAGCCTGTATATTGGAATTCCTAGTGAGTTGAGACTTGTTTTAATGACTTTTCCTAAGGAATTGAGATTTGTTTTAATAATTGTCACAGAAGGATGAGTTTTACTTAGGAAATATAATGAAAAGATGTGAAGAGCAGTGAAATCTGTTGGTCATTCTGTTTTGTTTTTCAACAGTTCCAACTCTGACAGGGACAGCTTCTTACAAACTCCCACTTCTTACTAGCATCTACTGCAGCATGCTGTATTTTCTACATCATTTCTGTGCACCTCAAAAATGCTCTGGTAAACTTCAAGGCTACAGCTGAAACCTCCCTCTCTGCTGGAAGGTTTCTGTGCAATGCTAGAGCACAATGATTAAGGTTTGCAACCTGCAGAAGGTGACAATAGCCTGGCAAAGCTTCTATGCAAGGTGTAAAGCAATGATTTGATTCAACTAGAATGCCAGGAGTAATTTATTTGCTTTTTCAAAAGGTGGTTTGGGATCATTATCTATCACAAATGGTTAGGATCCAGATGAAGCATTCCATTTGGAAGAAGTCAGACCTTAAGTATCTAATAACTAATACTTTGTTAGAACCCCATTACCATGAAAGATTTCAGCCTTACCTACTGAAATCACTACGGATAGCAAATGTATTTATAAGTATCATTAATATCTAAAGTGCATTTTAAATGTACATGTAATGAAGGACAGAAAAGGTAAGAGATCACCAAATTTCTTTTTAATGGCTGAAACTGTGCAAGAGTTTCTATTCTACAATCTTTGCCTCAAAAGAAAGAAACAATTTAAATTATTCAAAATAAAAATAAAAGTCCCTTCTTTGTAAGGGCACAACTTTCACCTCTGAATTGCAGCTGTGTTCAGTCTCCTCCCATTGAAGAGCTGAAAAAATCTGACTAGTTTTGATGGAAATAAGAATTCTTTTATCTTTAATGTCTGTTTTTTTTTTCCAGTTTACAGTATTTATGTTCCTAAAGTTCTTTAAATATTGCTATGAGAAAATATTTACATTTCACAGAACTATATAATCTCAGTTTGTTTTACTGAATGAACACTGGATAAAACAGCATAAGCTTGCCACAAAGACTATACAGAGGCTTAAATTTCAATGGACAAGTCATTTGCTTAAATTTGAATAAGTATGAAGATCTTCATAGCACTGTAGCTGGATTTTAAAAATATATTAACTTGATTACAGCACCTGCAGACTTCAGATAAAAGTTCATTTATGTTGTCACATTTTCTGCTACACTCGAACACCAGAATTTGTGTTTCAAAAACGGAAAGAATAAAGAAAAGGCCACAATTTTACAATCTCACATACGTATAAGGACAGACATCCTCTACTAGTAGAGAAGGTAGTCAGAGCAGCAGACTTGGGCAGTACAAATTACTGGATAAAAGCACTTGGCATAATACAAGACACGGCATTTTATCATTTATCATTTTTAATGACAGGAAATTAGAGTCCACAAAGCAAATCTCAACTGTTAAACTGCTTTACCTAACTACACTGTATTGACATTAACATAAGAAATGGGAAGGGAGACTGTGATTAGTCTTTTGAAGACAATGTTACAGCTGCTGCAGTTTATACTTATTGATCTATATAACTAATGATTACAAATTGCTTTTACCTACCTTAGTCTATCACTACCTAGAGGAATTAGCAACCTTAGGATAGGTATCATCTACAGTCAAAGTTTCCCTAAAAATCTAGGCTGACCCAAGGTTTTCTAGTATTTTAGTTTTGGCAGATTAATAAAGCCATTGTGAACTAAATTTAAAAAAAAAGAGTCTTTGACCAACATGTGATGTGCTCCCATAGCCAGTCTGCATCCAAGGTGACAGCTATTTAGAATACAAGAATTTTTTATAGGTGTGCTTGAATGAACAAGTTTATCCCTGTATCATCAATATACAATAGGATTCATAACCCCAAGAAACCTGAGTAGACGACACCAAGACAGCAATGCTATCTGCTCATCAGCATTCACAGAATAAACCGGGTTGGAGTGCATGTTTTCATTTTCAACAGCAGTTCTGATCGTAAAGTACATGAGCCCATTAGAAAAGACTGTCCTAATGTAAGCAAGTTCAAATTCAAGATTAGGCAGCTCACAAAATGTAGTAGCTGTATTGAAATGGACTGCAGCTAACCCCTCCTGTAACAAAAACATGATTGAACAGAGACAAGCATGTGTTCTTACATTCACTGTCAACAATGAAGAACATTCTGAGAGATATAAAACACCCAGCTTCATCCCTCTGATGTCGATAAAAAAAAACACTATAGAAAGTGGGCTACAATGTCAAAGAGAAAATGCAGATGGTACTCGATAAAAACATCCAGAAAATACTGAACTATATCAACTAAAAAAAAAGATAATAATTAATCTGCCATCATTCCCGATAACTAGTTGACAGTAAGTAACTATTTACTCATGCCAATGGTGCTATGCAAACACACTTCCATCACGTCAGGCAGTATTCCATTCAAGCTAAAATACTGTTTTTCAGTAAAACTAATGAGAGAAAATGAAAATACTAACTTTGTTGTTTTTAGGGTTTAATGAAGGCTGATCAGCAGCTGTTTTAGGTTTCTTGTCACGGCACTGTATTGAACCACTGACACCTACATGCATAGCTGCAACTATTAATTCTTCGAGAAATATCTCTGTAGCTTCACTGTTATGAGCCACGACATCAAGCCATGGAACTGCCTTGATCAACCTGATTTATTTGCAAGGTACGTAGGAATCCAGCGCAGATGGCACAGGCATCCCATTTCATGTGACATCTCTCTCCCCATTACAGGAATGAAAACGAAGCAAAAGAGTAGATGAGTAGTATTTCTGCATTATCAGGAGCTCTCTGAGCCTGTGTCATTATTTTATTTTTATTCTGGTATAAGGAAAACATAGGAAACATGACTGACCCTTATGAACCTCACCTAGGGTTGATTAAATCGCCCCAAAGATCCATTGCCTATATGTATTTTCTAATACATCTGAAATCTTGCCTGCCTCCAGTAGCTAATATTTTGGAGAAGAGGTAATAGACTTCCACTGGTTTGCAGTGGATCAAAGGAAAGTTTGATGTATTGTAAATATACTAACTTAAAATCTCTGCTGATAGTTTTGCTTATTCACTAATGACTACGTTATTCTAAATAATATGGAGGATGCGTTTGGAAAATATTTTTAGAAAGGTTCAATGTCAGAGCAAAGTTAGTTCAGGCTACATGCTTAGCTAGTGCTAGTAAAAATGGTGCATAAATATAAACCTTCTGAAAGTCTGTTTTGCCCTGTACTTTGCAAAGGTCACTTAGGAAAACAGGTGACGATGGCAAATCAGGCCAATGCCATACCAATACTAATGGATGCAAGGCTGCTTTTATTTCATCGAAATGAAACTAATCATTCTATGATACATTGACTGCCTAAATCACTGGAGTACCTGTAACCCCATCCTTCATGATGGCTAAGCTCAAGTTACTTGCTCCAATTCAAGTGAGAAAAACAAGCTATAAAAACATACACATATGTTTTTGTCAAAAGCCAGACCTCTTGACTTTTATTATTTTTTCGACATGTTCGAAGAGGTCATCTTTGAAGCAGCAACAAGTGAAATAATTAAAAAGGAAAAAAAAAAGCTTGATTTCTGTCAATGCTACAAAAGGTATTCTCCTACCAGAAGACATACACCAGGAAAAGCTGCCCGTTCCTCCCAGATCCGTACAAACTCTAGCACAAACAGGCTGAGCAGTGCATGTACTTGCTTTGCTTTCTGGCTACCAGTGACACTACCAGCCTACATGATGTGAAACAGGGCTCAAGCAAGGAAGTATTTCAAACAGGTAATGCTAAGCCCTAAACTTATTTCAGTTCTGTTAGCAATTTGTCTTCAGGGAGCACAACAGATTTGTTTCAATTCCTATTAAAGGCAATTTCATGAGCTTTTTAGTACTGCTTCAAACAGGCTCAGGATGGTAAGTAAGGAGGCAGCACATAATTATCATGGCAGCTATACGTTTGGAGCCAAGTGGTGCTTGGTGAGAATTTGAGAAAGATTCATAAAGGGCTACTAGTGGTGATCAGGACAAAACTATCTATAGCAGAACTTGCTACCTTCACAAATCTTCTTTATGGAGAAGGATATCAAGGTCAGGGGGTATTTGGAAAGCTGAGAACAGGCCACTGAGCTCATTCATACACTTCTTCCTAGCAGTTTTCTATTCATTCACTCCCGATAGCACTTTGACATTAGGTTGAGAAATTTAAGGTTATTAAATGATCTAAGCAAACAAAAGTGTGTGAAAGTGAAAAGCAATTGTAATGAGAAGTGTTTTCTTTGCCCAAAATGCAGAATCCAGAACACTTTGGTTAATGACAATGTCGCTGGAAGACACAAAACACCTCCTCACTTTTTAAAGGTGATATAAAAAAACAAACTACAACACACAGGTACAGTAAAGATCCTAAGCAATCAGAAATGAGTCTAAAACTCAAGACTTTCTTTCAATCATGATTAAACACATATACAGGGAGAGTCACAGGGAGAGTCAGGCCTAATTGACATAACGATGCAGAAACACTTTCCACAACAACACAGAATCCTTCTTTTCTCTCATATACAACTGTAACAAAATGCTTATGTCAATATCATAAGAAATATTACATACAATACAAAAGAGTTAAGACTTTTAAATATATCTTTAATGACACTGAGTATGTATTTGTCAACTTATTGTACTCTTACTTCAGTAAGGAAAACAAACATGCTATACGGTACTTCACACTGAAAGGTGACCATTTTCAACCCACAAGCAAGTACAGTAGATGACATTTAGAACAGTTAATGTAACTGCTGGCTTGTAGTTCAATGTCAACACATTCCAATATCTACACTTTGAAAGATAAATGCAAAAACAACACATTATTGTTTAGCACATATTTAAATAATGGTTGATAATACATCTTCTGGGCATTTTCTTTTAAAAGACATCAAAGAACCTTCTCCTTTTAAAATTCAACGCTGTATCATGAAAGTAAGTGTGCTAATTGGCTTCAGCTAGTTTCTCACTCTCAGGGACCAAACTTCAGATGTTTCCAACTCTTGCAGATTGTACTAGTTTCAGTACAGATCTCAACATTACTGATGATCAAATTTTTCAAGCAAATCTTTCCCCATAGAACACACACAATCTTTAGATCAACTATAAAAGACACTTTAAATACTTTGATTTAATATTTTCTCTACTGCAAACTTGATGCTATAAGTACCCTCCTTTTTTTTTAATACCAAAATTAATGTACAGATAATGTGAAGAACCAAAAAGATAACAGAAATAACAGAAAATAAGAATAATAATAAATAATAGGCTAACACTAACACCTAGTTTAGCAATATTATTAAGCATGATATACATAATGTGGCTATGCAATCTATGTTGAAAAAACTTGAGCTTCAGTGAAATGCAAAACTGATGATTTTTCCCTTTTTCTTCCTCCTCCAAATAATACATTATTCCCAAGTTAAGTGAATAAAGTCAAAAGTATGCCAAAGAAAATATGAAACTATGGTACAGATGCCTTAAACTAGACTACATTTATGAGATAGGATTAGATCTTTTTAAATGGACAATAGCTTCAGAAATAACGTAACCCCGTTCCTTTCTCATTCACTAATCCTTCGCAAAGTGCTTTTTGCTGCACAACTCAAAATCTCTAACTCCAACGACCAGTGGCAAAAGAATGGGGGGAAGCGGGAAGATGGAACAAAAAACACTGCCATATTGTAGCTAGATATTTGAAAGGTTTTGGTTCAAACATTTCATATTATTTAATCTTTTCCTTGGAAACCTTTCATAGCTCGTTTGACTAAGAACATAATTTCTCTTGTATACACACAGTGGTTTGCAATGCTGAAAAACCTTTAACTGTTCCTATAGTAACCAAAACCATTCTATTGTATGTATTTAATTGTTGCTTTTTCAAGTATAATCTATTATACTAGCTGGAGTCAGTGTGTTCTGTTGACATCTAAATTATGGATTCCCTGAAGTTTATCAGCCATTCATTACAAATGTAAGTTTGTTTTCAATAATTTGGAATTTAAAGTATTTAGTATATTTTGTTATGTACTATCAGGTTCAAAAATAAGCCATCAAAAAGTATATAGATAGTACAAAGTTGGAAGCATTAAATATCGCTTTGAACAGGTGAATTTTAGTGTGTTTTTTTTTTTTTATTAAAAAAAAAAGAATAAACAAGCATCAGTAGAGCCAATATCAAAAGTCCCTATGTGAAAGGGCACACGACTCTTTTCTGAGACTTTCTGAACTATGGCTAAGCTTTGTAATTCATTCTTGCAATGGACTTGTACTGAATTCCAAGTTCTCTAAATGTATTTCTGTTTTAAGGTGATAAAGAAAAAATGAAATCTTTAAAAAAATACAAAATCTCTGTGAGGATAAATTAAGAATGACGATTTGCCTTCTTAATCTTTCTTAAAATAATCTGCTGCATTTCTGCACTGTATTTACTCTCTGGATTTTAGTGGTGGTATACAATTTTAAGATGCAACAGAGTTAAAGGACAGGGAACTTGAAAACCATTACAAATAGTATTTGTTACTACACATCATAGTTTCATCACTCCATTTCAATTCCATCTGATATTAAAATAAAATATATTAAACATATTATTTTTATGTATATTTTCTCCTATAACGCCAACACAGAATTTAAAAAGAAAACTGGTAATCTGCTTCTGAACAGTTGTGCTTTCTCCCTGACCCATAAATGATGTTTTCAATCTTCTCCATTAGTTATCCCTAACAGACTGTACTGTTCCTTGAACAAGAAACAGAGGTGGCTTTTATTTAGCTATGGAGAATATAGCTCATTTTAGAGTTCTGTAATACATTTTTCTCTATTGATAATTAATTATCAACTCTGACAATGTTTATCTCGGCCTTACCTCCGAAAATGTTTAGGTAGACTATTTATTTTTTCCAGTCAAAAATATGAATCCCTCTTTTATATTGAGATCCAGGTAAGGATTAGAAAAATAAAATTATAAAATTAGATTAAAATAAGATTACAAAATTAAGGCTCAAAGTACAGCCTCATTAATAGCATCACCTAAGAAACCCAACTGCAGAACAAAATAACTTGGCATTACTGTTTTACTTTTTCTTCTGGCAAAAAGGGCAGGTTTCTCCTGTTTTGGCTTTATACTGTGAGCACAACACTTTTAGATTGATGAAATCAGAATTACATGACATATTACTGAAAATACAGGAATGTCTTTTGTTCTTGTTTCTCACATTCTTCATTTCTGGTGGTTTTGTAGCTCTGAGTTGAGGTCTCTGCCCCTAGTACTGCCAGGAGAGATGACTCCTTTTCAATTCAGTATTTTCCAAAGCAGTAAGCTTGACACATACTAAAACTGTATACAAAGATGCATATTATATAAAAGGACACAATAAAAAACTAGATGAGCAGGTCACTACAACAGAGTTAAATGAACATTAAAATATTTTCAGGTAAACACCCTATAATCTATTTGTTTATACAGGAAGCTAAGTAGTTTTACCAACACTGCAGGTAATAAGCATGAATGATTAACACATGGGAAAGTTCACCTGAAAACTACCTCTCTTCTTTTTCCCCTGCCTGTTCTTCCCTTGATTTTTACCTCAATAGCTCACTCCCTGTAATCTCTTTTATCTGTGTTTCTTTCATCCTCCTCGTCTTGCTCATCCCAGGAATCCTCCTGAGATCTGGGGGATTTGCTGAACATATGAAACAGCCAATCTTAGAGTTAAAAAATGGAGAGAACCACAGGTTAACTTGCAACCTATGTCATACTTTGATGAATGTGTTTCCAAAAACCCCACCTCTTCTGTCTAACCTATTTATGCTTCTTTTTAGTCAGCTGTCTTAATTTGTACAGGTCAAAACATGGAGCTCTGTGAGACCTACAAAGGTCTATAAATCATTTAACCCCACTGCATTAATGCAATACCTGACATGACAGCTAGAACAAGTGCAAATAAATATTTACATCTTGCTAATACTTGTAAATATAATTAACTAAGCAGTTCAACACAGAACGAAGTAGTTCTGGCATAAGTACTGGCCTCTTTTTCTTTCCCTGCCTCTCTCTCTTTTTGAGACACTTATCAAAGTTGTGAACAAACAGATGATGTGGGCTGCTGTGATGGAATCTCTAAATCTGGATTATTAATATGTAGATATATTTCCAATACATGCTGTTATATATTTAATCAATGTTGTAGCAGCAGCAAATAGTTTTGATTTGTAACAAAAACTATATACTACTCCATTGTGTAGCAATAAAGAGAAGATTAAAATACCAAAAGCAAAGCAAGTTGCAGTCGTCCTTTGAGTAAAATCCTACAATATCCACAAAGAACTCATAAATGGACCAGGTGCAGGAAACACATGAAATACTTACAGGTGTGATATGGGAAAAGAAAAGAGAAAAACTTTCCCTCACAAACTTCAGTGAGGTGTTCCACAGTGGCTACTGCAGCTACTGCTGATGAAAAGAAGCCTGGGCAAGTAACCTCCTCATATAACCCAGCTGAATCCTGGTCCCAGAGCACACAAGGAAGAACTCATTTGTACTCAATTCATATCTGTATGGATAACTTTCGCAGCATTCAACTAACATAAATTAACTGTTGCTTGCTACAATATTTTGTTTTTACAACTTTATTTCAATATAGCTTCAAATTTCTGTCTCAAAGAATCTAAGTACACTAACACTGCTTGTGTTCTAATATGTTAAAGCAGTAGCCTTTCACTTTTATCTCCTCTGCTTCCTTCATCCTCATTTCCCAGCCATCCATCTCTGCTATTAGTAAATCCATAGAGGTAAATCACAATGTACTCAATTCTCAATGTAAAATAGAGGTTTACATAAAACAGGGTCACTAAAATCCCTACTCCCAGAGATATTCTTAAGTACATTGAAAATGTAAATACAGGAATAAGAGGGATATTGTCTCCATATCTTCCTTACCTCCAGGAAAAATAAATAAGAACGAAAGAAACACGCAATCCGAGGAGCTGGAGTTAAAGGTAAGGAGATTCTTAAAATTATTTCCACGCTTTCTCTAGTAACTCTTTTTACTCTGCAAAACGGAACAAATCTTGCTCTTTAGAAATACTAGTATTGAGATTATGCACACTTCTGTAGCACTTCTTCCCACTTAGTTTTGTGAAATAAAAAGTGAAATCCCATTGATGGTATGCTAAATGTACTATGCGGGTATGCACACTTCTCATATAATTTTTGTATAATTCATTCCCTGTACAGCATTTCTATATTTTTAAGCAGTATGCTCATTGAATTGAGTTTACTCCAGCAGTATTCCTATTTAAATCATGACAAGATGACTCTCATTAGGAAAATATGTGCTAACAAAGATGACTGCCACTGTAAGGATGATGCTTTTAGGAATGCTCTACAAAATACGTGGTTTAGAAAACCTCTCAATAAAACCAGTAACATCACCATCACAAGGCTATTGTTTTTCATTGACCACATTGAAAAGAACGCCTGATAATATTTTCAACGGAAGTATACAATGAGCTATAAAACTAAAAGCATAGTCCAATAGCTATACCATACAATCAGAACTGTAGATCTACCTAGTTTTTCCCTAACATTTATCCTCTTTTCCCAATGTCTTCCAGTAAGAATAAGCAGTCACCAAAATACGCTGTTCTTTGTTATGTTTCAGAGATATTATTAAATTACTGTGAAAGTGAAACAAATACATCTCTGACACACAATCTGTTTTTTTTCCTAGTTTTAATCTACAATGCATGTCTAACCAAATTAAGTACTTCGCAGTCTTAGCATTACATGTGCAAACATATTTCCTTCATATTTGTTTTCCATTTTATGATACTTTAATTGTTCACAAGTAATAACATAGTTGATTAATTTTTACATTTGAGCTGCAATTATGCTTTGAAATCTAATTTGTAAGAACTGGGGTTGTACTTTAATACAAGCAGCACAGGCTTCTAAATTACAAAACAAATTATCCTCTTGGTCCCTTCTCCCCTGCTATCACCCACCACCACCACCTCACGCTCTTCAGCATTTACAGAACATTACCTAAAAGTGATGTTTCTGCTGCACAGAACTATGGGTCCAAAACTGCCTTAGCTTTCTAGCAAGATTATAAAGCTCACACAATCACCAGCTGTGGCTCAAAAATGACTTACTTCAATTACAGCTTTGCAACAGCAGATGCTTTTACACACCAGAAAGTACAATTCTGTTTCTGGAGTGCTTCTCTAATACTATGTACTTCTAGTTAATTTTGTGCAAACTTGAGTCAAAGAAGTCAAGTTCAACAAACATTTTTGCCCAAATTTTAAAGCAATATAACTTCTGTAGAATCTTGCATATATTACAGACATACTAGCGTATAAGAAAAGGGAAAGCATAGGCACAGCTGGCACAACTTGAGACCATTCCCTCTGGTCCTACCACTAGTTATCTAGAAGAGGCCGATCCCCAACTCCCCACACCTTCCTTTCAGGTAGTTGTAGAGAGCAATAAGGTCTCCCCTGAGCCTCCTCTTCTCCAGACTAAACAACCCCAGTTCCCTCAGCTACTCCTCACAGGACTTGGGCTCCAGGCTCTTCACCAGCTTCGTAGCCCTTCTCTGGACACGCTCCAGGGCCTCGACATCCTTCTTGTAGTGAGGGGCCCAAAGCTGAACAACAGGGCTCGAGGTGCGGCCTCACCAGAGCAGAGTACAGGGGGACGATCACCTCCCTGCTCCTGCTGGCTGTACTATTTGTGATACAGGCCAAGATGCTGTTGGCCTTCTTGGCCACCTGGGCACACTGCTGGCTCATATTCAGGTGAGCATCATTCAGCACCCCCAGATCCTTTTCCTCAGCACAGCTTTTGTTGTAACTAAAGTGCAGGCCCTGGCACTTAGCCATGGTGAACCTCATCCCATTGGCCTCTGCTCATCGACCCAACCTGGCCAGGTCCCTCTGCAGGGCCTTCCTACCCTCCAGCGGATCAACGCTTCCCCTCAGCTTGCTGTCTTCTGCAAACTTACTGAGGTGTACTCAATTCCCTCATCCAAATGGTCAGAAGATATCACCAACACTCTCTGGACCCAGCCATCCAGCCAGTTTTTAGCCAAGCAAAGAGCGTACCTGTCGTAGCCATGAGCTGCCAGCTTCTCCAGGAGAACACTGTGGGAGACCATATCAAAGACATTGCTGAAGTCTAGGCAGACTACATCAACAGCCTTTCCCTCATCCACCAGGCTGGTCATCCAGTCTTAGAAGGAGATGAGGTTGGTCAGGCAGGACTTGCCTTTCATGAGCCCATGGTGACTGGGCCTGATCACCAGGTTGTCCCACACGTGCTGTGTGGCTGTATTCAAGACAACCTGTTCCATCACCTTTCCTGGCACCAAGGTCAGACTGAGAGGCCTTTAGTTCCCTGGGTCCTCCTTAGGACCATTCTTGCAGATGAGCGTCCCATTAGCAAATCTCCAGTCATCTGGGACCTCTCCAGCTGACCATGACCACTGATAGATGATAGAAAGTGGCTCGGCAATCACATCCACCAGCTCCCACAGCACACTCAGGTGGATCCCATCTGGCCCCATGGACTTGTCCAGGTGAAGCAGCAGGTCTCTAACCGTTTCCACCTGAACTGTGTGTGTGTGTGGGGGGGGGGTTCTTCTGCTCCCTGTCCCAGACTTCCAGGTCAGGAGGCTGAGTACCCTGAGGATAAATGGTCTGGCTAGTAAAGACAGATGTAAAGAAGGCATTAAGAACCTCAGCCTCATGTCAGTAAAACTTTAAAGTATACACTTTAAATACTCTCTAAGCACAGACACAGGTTGCTCAGAGACGTTGATCTCCTTGGAGATCTTTAAAAGCCATTTGAACATGGTCCTGGGCCACCTTTTCTAGGCAGCCCTGCTTGAGCAGGGGGTTGGATCAGATGACCTCCAGAGGTAAATACTTATCTGAATTGATTTTCACAGTTGATATTTCTATGAGTAGTTGGTTGCTATGACTGAGAAGGAACATGAAAACTACTGATGTACCCACTCTATAACCAGATACAAAGTTTCTGCTATATTTGCTTTGCAGTACAATTTTATTTCATTTGCACAACCATTAGTTATTTTGTAATTGTACAAAATCCTTCTCATTTTGGCAGTGGCAGGACACATAGAAAGCTTAGAAAGTAGAAGCTTCAGAATTTGATACGTTATCATTTTTTTATTTGAAGAAAGCAAAAAGAGGTTACCTATCTGAGCAGTCTAGTGAAAACAAAATGTCATGTAGGAGTTTTAGCTAGCTGCGGTTATGGAATAGCAGACAACAGAAGAAATGTAAATATTGTTTTGTTTTTTTTCTATTTTCTGAAATGTTTCCCATTTCAGAAATGAGTTATTTTGCTCTACTCATTTACTCATTTTCCCATAATGTGGAAAAAGCAATAGAAGATATACAGTGAGTCTGCAGAACTGTTGTGGCCATGGGTTATGGTTTTTCCCTCTGTTTTATTGCAGAGGGATAGAGAATCAGAATAATTAAAAATGAGCTTTTAATCAAACATAACAGTTTAAAAGTGCCTTTTAAACAAAGAGTTAGTTTGTTGTTTTTTACCCTGATTATGTTTTTATTATTTATTAATCCCTTCCGTAGTGAATATAGCCAGTTATATATTTTTAGTATGCTTTTCTCACCAGTATAAGAATTGAAGATTCAAAGATCTAGCAGAAAATATTTTCCAAGAAATATTTGCTTTTTCAAAAAAAAAAAATTACTTCACTAAGCGTAACTTTATCAAAGGAAACCAATACCCATTACTATGAAAAATGCAGTTCATCCACTATTTCTTAACTACGATATATAAAAATCTTCTGAAGAATATCTAACATTCAAAACCCATGTGTTCACTAGGGTCTTAGAGTAAATCAAAGATTCTACCTTACTTCAGCTGTTACCTTCCTAGACACTCTTTGCAGGTGGGCTGTCATACAATTTAGAGACAGGCAGCACTTGTGACTATTTTCCACAGATTTAAGAAGGAAACAGAACTGAAATTTCCCGTCTTGTGAGACGTTAATGTATTTGAGCCATCCTTACATCTATAAGAAGAACTGCACACCCACTAGCAAAGAACTGTAAACCAGGTGGGATGCGCAGTCCTGTGAGGAGCACATGTGGCAGGGAGGAGGAGTGATGGCTGAGCTCCTCAGGAGTGCTGGGAGTAGATGCAGTGTGAAAAAGCAGAGGAAGCAGCCCATGCAGGAGATGCGTAGGAGCTAGAAACATGAGGAGATCCTCATGCACGCACTCCTGACCCCTGAGGAGACATGTTCTGGCCTTAGACCTTTGGACACAGGCCTTGCTGGTTCCCCAGGAAGGACCTCCTTCCACCTCATGTGTGTGAATCAGTTCTGGGAATGTATTTGGCCCTTGCAGAAATATCAGCAATTCCTACCAATTCAGGAAGTAATTTTGATGATGCATTTGACTATTGATGGCACATGCTTATTGTACTACAAACTCTTTCCACAATTTTGAAGTACTTGTTCTGAAGAAATTGATATGAATCCAACCTTCCCTACCTCTTACGTATCACTAAAATGCTATGCTGGGTAGTATACTCTAGTTCAGATGATGTGTCTTTTGCTGCTTCTCAACTGAGTTGGAACCACAGCTTGAAAACCAATATATTTCCAGAGCAACAAGAGTCGTCCATATACTATTAGTATTATGCAAGGAATGACGCTTGCTTTCAGAGTGCATCATCACAATTATCCAGGGAACTGAAATAGTTCGATCATCTTTTATCTGTTTGTCCAAATGACTCTGAAAAGCATTCATTTTTCACATTATCAAAACATGCCTTCTTGAAGGGAGTGTCACACCAGATACAAATCTTGCAGTAGGGTATCACAGCCTGACAGCAGAAGACCGCTTTTCATGTCACCACTTAGGACCAGGGGAAAGCACAGAGGTAAAACAACACTGACACTTTGAGGGGAAACAAATTCTTCACACGGACTTGTCTAAATTTAAAAAAAAAGAAAGAAAGAAAACTTGCAAGTGAAAGAAGTGAACAGTAGAATAGAAACAGTTTCTTTCCAACTCTTTTTGAAAGGAATTAGGCAAGGCTACAAGAGTCAGAAAGGATCACCAGCATCTTTAAAAGAAACAATGACGTTTTTGCAACTTGAAGATTGTAGAGAGGAATAAAAAAAACAACTCCTAAATTTAGTAAGCAAATACAGGATAGACATGGACTAAAACCTTCTGAGATGCCAGACTAAATATCTATACTAAACAGTGCAGTACGATACAGCACTAAAGCTACAGTCCTCTACCTTACATATCAGTAAGCACCCAACTAGGCGCTGTGACTACCAGGAGCCTACTCCTGGAATTTGAAATTGAACTCATACATAAGAATCTTGCTCAGGTAAGCAAAGTTGCAAGGTACAAATTAAACAGCTTTGGAACAGGTGATGTTAGAAAGCCTGACTACATAGGCCCATTCATGTATTTATCAGAAGAAAAATTTGACTTGACTATTAGAAGTTTAAAAAACTGCCAAAGGAGCTGTAGTATT
This sequence comes from Cygnus atratus, assembly GCF_013377495.2. NCBI lineage: Eukaryota > Metazoa > Chordata > Aves > Anseriformes > Anatidae > Cygnus > Cygnus atratus. The sequence continues at coordinate 11,062,617 of NC_066365.1, forward strand.
TACCAGGCATCTACAGCCTAAGGTAATCTCCCCTAAAGTTCTGGAATTATTTCTGATATGGCAAACAGTTGGCACGTTACTATGGCTGCTTCATAACAACGGGGTCTGTAGCTCTAAAAACAATTTAACAGAAATAATACCTTCAAAGACAAATCAAAATCAGAAATGTGACAACAGATGAAGTAGAAATGCGCTTTATGCAGCTTTAAATTATCCAGCTCTGATGGTCACATGTTGTCATTGCTATTCTGGACTCCACTGCCGTCATATCCAAAATATCAATTTTAAAAGCACATTAAATAAAGTACATAATCACCCACTTAACAAAAATGAAAAATTAAGCACCTGAAATTTCACTGTACTTTTTTCAAGCGCTAGTAACACATGAATGGTTTTCTCAGCGTTTAGATATAAACAGCCTGCAGCCAAACATTGTCTGCTCAGAGACACATATGTCTAAGCAACTTCTTTTTTCCACACTGTCCCTTGTAGTGTGAACTTTCAGTTGATAATTTGATCACAGAAGTTGAAGCTTAAGTGGTTTTAAAAGCATAACTTTCAGTTCCCTAGCCTTGCTTTCTTTCCCATGCTTGTAAGAACTTGAAATGGAAGAGATAATTCCTTTTGTCATTGTTCTGCCTCAGCAGTTGATTCATTTATATTTGAATTCAGATAGGAAGGACTAAAATTAAGACTATATAAACAGAATGAACTGTTCAAATTGTTTCTAGCATCTGCGCACCTTCAAGAGCAACTGACTGATTTGCCACAAAAGCAACATCAAGAGGCCTTGATAACTTGAACTGTTAACAGCACAGGTTTTCTAAGTCTTGTATTTCTACAAAACACAATAAAATTAATGTAACATCCCAGACAAAGTGGAGGCCACAAAGGACACAGTAAGGTACAGCTCACATCGTTTGGTTTTAATCCTGATCCCACACTGACATTCAGACTATACATTTCTTACAAGTCACAGTCTGTTGTGGAGTGGCAGGACAAAAGCTAAAAAGCGGGGCTCTTGCTACTGCTAGCAAAACAAAAGTATACTTTGCTGAGTGCAGACAATTTCTTGTCACTTTGACTTCACAAAGGATGTCACTTCCAAGCTGCTTGAGATATGACATTTCCTTGGCCAGAGCCTTCTCCACTTATTTTGCATCTACATTCTTACAGAGGTGGGGATTTTGCCCACAGTGCACGATCCCCTAGCTATCACTAAAAAACAGCTTCCTGATTAAATATTTTGCAATTTGAAGAAAAATACAGAGGAAAAAAATGACCTTTAATCCTCCGATCCTGATAATATCTATTCATTGACACTTCAAAGAATCATTAAATTTTGCTGCTACCATTTCTGGCATGATACTTTGCTGCTTACTGTAAAATTACATTAAGCAAATACAGTGCATTATTTAAAGCCACAAACCAACTTCTTTCTAAGATAAAACATCATTAGTCAGATATACAATTCACACTAAAGGCATTTTTCCTTCACCCACGCATCACGGTTTCTTGTGTCCTGAAGGTCTTACATATAGTTCCACAGGGGTTTACAGCATAATTGTATTTAGTAATTAGTAACTGTTTATTATCTTATTATCATTAATATGTACTTTGTGTGTCTCAGATTGTTTTCTAATGTAGTTCTAAACATACTCTGTCCAAGGCCCTAAACTAAGCAACGTTTTCTTTACAGGAATTATTCCTAGAGAGTAGACCACTGCTCACCCCCCTGTGATACTCAGTTTTGAGACATGCAAGTTAAAACAACTGAGGTTCACAAAGGTAACCATAAAAATCAAAGCATTCATGTTATTTTCAGTAAAGGTAATTTACAAATACCTGTAATTATAGTTCACCTCTACAGATCAGACCACATATGGAGTCTGTGCTAAAGTCAAGGGAATTGAAGGTGTGTCAAAGCCTTTTCCTTGCTTGATATTTACAGTGCATAGAAACAGATGGCACTGGGGTATACAGAGACAGGAGTTGGGATCTCTTTTGCTTCAGTTAAAACTAGGTATGGGGAGAAAGATCTCCATGTAGGAAGCACAGAGTGAAAAGAGAAGTGAATGTGATGCTGATGCTTCACAATGCTTGAGATGTCCTTGAAGCAGCATGCTTTCATCCCCTTATAATTACTTTGAAAGTTTATAGACAGTTTACAGAATTCCTGTTCTAACAACATGCAACAGTTTTCCAGAAAGATGTTTTGGTTTCATTTCCATTACATTTGTAAGAAATGTTGGTTTAAAGATACTAATACAGGGATGCTGTTTCATGTGAAAAAGTTCAAATACGTGTAATCTGTCTAAGCAAAAACTTCTTCCTTTTTGAAAGAATGACAAAGTTACAAGTCATATTTTAAGACGTGCAAATTGGAAGAGCAGCAGAGGCCAGAGCATATTTCTGAGACCACTGCACGCATAAGAGAAGTATGATTTCAGTCTAAGTACTTAAAGGATATCACTAGTCAGGTTGTAAAGCAAAAAAATAATAATTAACAACAACAACAACAAATAGAAAACACGTTAATATACTTACTAATATCAATAAGGCAAAGGGAAAAACTATGTAAGAGGTGGCATTATAAAACTTTCAAGTACATGTTAAACACATACAAGACCTTACTTTGAATTTATAAGGAATTAAGACATGCTGAAATTGTTGATAGTGGAGGAAAAAAGGAAATCAAACAACACTGAAGGCTTACTTTTTAATGGAGAGAAGGCAAAAATGGACTCTGGATTTCAGTGTAGTATTCTGTGGTCTATTCCTTTCCCAATCCCTTAGTATTTAGAAAGCCATGATTGAAACATCAAATCAAACAGATGCTACCAGTATTTTGAACATCAATTCACTGTAATAATACCAAGATGACAGACAATGTACTACATTAAATTTTTAAGTAAAGGTAGACTAGGAAGAAATGGTTTTCTGACCAGATTGGAAAAGAGGCCACTGTCAAATACAGACTAAAGCCATAGATCTGTACCAAGGGTACAGATTCACATGGGAAAACAGACTTTACACTTCCTATTATCATAACTAATAACAGATGAGATAGTGCATACATATTTTAATCTGGCTCAAAGTATTTGTACCTAGGTTTCAGGTCTAATATATAATTCACTGTTGGTTTTTGTTTGTTTGTTTTTGTTTGTTTGTTTGTTTTTTGTGGCGGTGTGATGAGTATCTAGCTGGGCAGCCAAACTCCACCACAACTGCTCTCCTACTCCCCCTCCTCAAAAGAAGGCGGGAGGGGGGGAGAAGAAAGTATGTTGGAAAGAAAAATAAAAGGCTCACAGACTGAGATAATGATAATTTAATTAAAGGGGAAAGGAAGAGGGAAAAAACAAGTAAAGGCCGCGCAGAAGCAGGGAGAGAAAAAAATATATATTCTCTACTTCCTATCAATAAGCAGTGTTCAGCCACGTCCTGAGAAGCAGGGCCTTGATATGCATAGCAGTTGTTTGGAAGGACAGGTGTCTTCATAATGAGAGCTCTCCCTCCTCTCCCCCTCTCCCACCCTTTATTGCTGAGTGTGACATCATATGGCATGGAACATCACTTTGGTCAGGTTAGATCAGCTGCCCTGGTGATGTCCCCTCTCCACTTCTTGCCCATTCCCAGCCTGCTGGGTCTTGGCAGGGGGGGCTGGGGGGGCGTTTGGAGGGTGCTGAGCCAGCACTGCTCAGCAATAGGCAAAATACTGGTATGATAGCAATGCTGTTCTAGCGACAAGTGCAGAGTACAGCACTGTAAGGGCTGCTTCAGGGAAACTTAACTCCATCCCAGCCAGACCCAGTACAGGCAGGGGTAAGTGTGTGTTTCATTTTCTTACAGTAATAGGTGTGCAAGATAGTACTTCATAGAAATAAACTGACAATTTCAAAGCTAAACTTGCTTATACCCAGAGAAGCTGAGAACAAAGCATGAATTGTAAGGATCAATAATGACCTCATATTATCCATTTTCATACTTTTAATTACCTTCTACAATTTAAAAACGCATGGACCCCAACTTCATGTTGTGATTACTGTTATGTTTTCTTTTCATTCTCCAAGGACTCAGTTGTTAAGGAACAACCATCCTGTCTGATATCGCAAGACAAGTGTTACTACACATGCTCTGGCTATGATTCTCATCTAACGCAAGATATCAAATTACACTCTATTTAAGTTAATAGATTTTCTTTGGAAGACTACCATCCCACTTTTGAAGATGCCATCATATGTTATAACACAGCAATAAAAATAGTCACTGAAAAATACTGAAATATCTCAAATGAGCAGAGCATTTCAAAATTATGTTCTTTCTAAAAAGCAGCTGCTGACTAAAAACATTGTGCAAGAATGAAAGAACTATTTAAATAAAAGGAATTGCTCTATTAAGCCTGTTAAAAAGTCAATTTCTCAGAGTACAAATGCCCATTCTCTCTGTATACCTCATTACCAAAAGCCTTGGAAAAAAAAAAAAAAAAGATAGGCTAATGAGCAAAAGAAACAGCTTAGCCTCAGGCCAAGTTCTGCTTTTGGAAATGCAGATGTAACCCCTTGTGAAACAGAAAGGAGGTGTATATGCATATCCACAAGAATGAATCCGGCCTGATGTTTACACTGTATTTGTAAAAAATCATGTTATTTGAATAACTCACTGTTTAGACACATCTGGCATTATTGTCCGTTCTTTTTTGCTTGTATCCACTGTCGTCTCTACAGGGGTAAGTACTACAGCAGCACATGAGACTATTGACTGGTATGAGTCTTCCCGGCAAACTGCAAAGATAAAAATTTCAGTGTTAATCTCAGTGTATATTTTAAATGTTTAAAGAAATATATATATATATATATATATATATAATCAAGTCATATTGTGATAAAGAAAAATGCAAATGATTCTCCAAACTTCAATGTGGTCATCTGAAAACTTCATTGTTTCCTGAACTGTTTGCTTGACACTTTTATTTGCCATGGGTTGATATGTCCATCATCATTCTAAGTTTCACCTAGCACAAGATATGATGTCACTCTGCTCTATCTCATTGGCTGGCCGAGTCCTTAAAAGGACCAGTATATCCTAGCATCATATGTTGCACTTATTTTCTTCACAAATCAAAAACCAGAGTGGAAATTAAGGAGGATTTTCAAATAAACCTCCCACCTTTAAAAATTTTAGACTTTGTAATAAACTATTTTTGAGAAACTCTGGTGATTTTTTGTCTTCAACCATTACATCCCACACTTTAATCCAAAAAGGCCAAATCCAAATGGTCTAGGAGTAATATATGATATTTTGATTCATGTGTTTTTCCATTAATACAAATTGTTTATGCATTATTGTGCTGGTTGATATGACTCATGATATTTAGAGCTAGAAGAATGATTATGTATTTCAGCTGAACATCTGGCTCAATTAGCACTGATGAATGAATACCAGAAGTACCTGACCTCCAAATAGATAGCTGTATTTGTTAAGTTATACATATTCTAAAATCTCAATTGCAAGTGTCACTAGTAATTTAGCACTTTGGCAGTCACCATTCATTGCTACTTGTTTTGAAGGTATACAGTTTCAGCACAGCTAAGGTATACCTTTATGAGCCCAAACCACACACTTATATATTTATGGTACTGTTATATGTCATATGTAAGTTAGAGGAAACATGGTGATTCATCTTTTAAGAAGAAAGTCACATGGTATTCTATATGTTTAACATACGGAATTATTTTATAGGGTTTCCATGTGCACATACACAGCCAATAACATACATGGTCACAAATTCTCAAGGATTCAAAGCCAGAAAGAACCTATATTACAACTACATACATTTGTGTAAGGTTGTGATAGCTGGGGATATTGACTGGTGACATCAATGGACAACCTGTTTCTGATGACATGCTAACCTTCTGTCCTCCACAATCATATTCTTCCTCAGACAACATACCTTTTGCAAAACTTATACTTACAGGAAAAGTAAAACTGGAGTAAAACTTCATTTACATTGCCTTGACTGGATGCCAATCCAGAACAACTAATCACGGCATTTTACCCTGAGTTTTACTCAAATTACATTCAGCATGAATTCAGTGTGCATCGAGATATACTGCATGCCCAAAACGTACCCTGGAGCAGTACCTGGTGCTTTAAGGCAGGTAGGGATGAGATTTTTAAGAACAGAGCAGACCATGTTTGGATATTTGCACAAAGGTCTGAAATGTCCCAAGGGCTTCTAGTTTTCAGAGCAATTCTGAGCCATTTAGCAAACAGCACAAATATCCTGAGTATGGTCTGATTCCAGGAAGAAAATCTTTTTGTGGAGTGCATGTAATTATATTTAATACATTTTATGCTCTCCAGGACTGTTTATGCCTATATTATTAATGTGCATGTTGCCCATAGGTAGACGCATTAGATGACCAGTCATGAAACACTACCTTCTCTGTTTTGGAACCAGTGTTACTAACAACATAGTTGTTATCACAAACATCCATCTCCTAAACACGGTCATACCCACAGACAACTTGCTCTACTGCCTACAGATACGCAAGTGGAATATACATTACAGGTTCCTACATACAAAATGAAGGAGGGAAATAATGTAAAATACACTGAACTAGAGAGACAAAATAAGAAGAAAACCATTTTCTTATCATTTTTTATCCTACTATGTTGATACTATCTACCAAGTGATTTTTATCGTACTATGTTGCCTCACTCCAGTTGCAGGGAATGATGAGGGGAGAAAAATAAAGAGACAACAGGTCAATTACCTGGCTCTGAGCCTGTGGTGGTTTTACTCAGGTGGGCAGCCGAGTTCAACCACGGCTGCTCTCTCACTCCCTCTCCTCAAAGAGGAATGGGGAGAAAATACGATGCAAAGGGTTGAGATAAGGATGGGGAGATCATTCAACAATTATTGTGACAGGCAAAACAGACTCAGAGTAGAGAGATAGTAAGATTTATTGTCTATTACTAACAAGCTAGAGAAACAAAGGAAAGAAACCAAAAACACCTCCTCCCCCCCGAGCGGCGCGGGGGGGGGATGGGGGTTGTGGTCAGTCTACAGTGCTTTGTCTCCACTACTCCTTCACGGTCACTCTCTGCCCCTGTTCCGTGGGGTCCCTCCCATGGGATGCAGTCCTTCCCGATCTGAGCCTCTGGGGGCTTCCCACAAGCAGCAGCTCTTCAAGAACTGCTCCAGATATGGGTCCGTAACACAGGGTCCATCCCTCAGGAGCAAACTGCTCCAACCTGGGTCCCCCATGGGCAGCAGCTCCTGCCAGGTCACCTGCTCCTGCGTGGTCTCCTCTGAACAGGCTACAGGTCTGGCCCAGAAGCTGCTCTGGCAGGGGTCTTCCACAGTCCGCAGCCTCTGTCGGTGCAGGTCCACCTGCTCCACCGTGGTCTCCACGGGCTGCAGTGTGGAACCCATGGGCTGCATGGGGGGTACCCGTGGTACGCCATGGGCTGCAGGGGGACAGCCTGCTTCACCATGGTCCTCACCACAGGCCACAGGGGACTTCTGCTCTGGCACCTGGAGCACCTCCTGCCCTCCTTCTTCACTGACCTTGGCGCCTGCAAGGCTGTTTCTCACTCCTCTCTCTCTCCCAGCTGCTGTTGTGCAGCATTTTTTCCCCTTTCTTAAATCTGCTCTTACAGAGGTGCAAACAACATCCCTTATTGGCTCGGCTCTGGTCAGCAGTGGGGCCCTTACCAAACATGGGGCAGCTTCTAGATCCTTCTCACGGAAGCCACCCCTATGGCCCCCTGCTACCAAAACCTTGCCACGTAAACCCACTACAGACCCTCATGTCACTGGCAGAAATTTGGATTTTTTAATTGTGGGTCATTTTAATATGACACTAGGCCTGCTGGTAACGCACAGGCTTCACCTGTCTCAAAAGGCCTTTAAACTATAAAAGGCCTTTAAACTAGAAAAAGACATAAAAGGTCTTTAAGACCTAAAAGGTCTTTAAACTAGATTTGAAGGTGGAAAGGGATAAAACCAGGCTTGCTAGCGATAAGCCTGGGCGCAGTATGCCAGTGGTTGTGGAATGCTGGGCTAGCAAAGTCCCTCAGCCTGACATCTCAGTAGAGATAGGGGATGGAGAGCTAGGCAACAGCAAAGGCACAAGGGATATTGAGGGGCTAGAAAACACATAAGTGCCTGAGGCAGGTCACAAAGGAATTAGGGCTTCTCCTCCAAAAAAGGTGACAGGATTGCTAGCCCAACTGAAGTGCATCTACACTAATGCATGCAGCATGGGCAATGAACAGGAGGAGCTGAAAGCCACTGCACAGCAGGAGGGCTAAGACATAGTTGCCATCACAGAAATGTGGTGGGATGACTCACGTGACTGGAGTGCTGCAATGGATGTCTACAAACTCTTCAGAAGGGATAGGCTAGGAAGGAGAGGTGGTGGGGTAGTTCTGTATGTTAAGGAGTGTTTTGATTGTCTAGAGCTTAATACTGGTGACAATGTGTTTGAGCGTTTATAGAAAAGAAACAGGGGGAAGGCCAACAAGGCAGATGTCACGGTGAGACTCGTATTGAGAAACCAACCAGGATGAAGAGGAAGATGAAATATTCTATATCCAAGCTGGTGAAGGGTCTAGAGAACTCCTCATATGAGGAGAAGTTGAGGGAACTGAGGTTATTTAGCCTAGAGAAAAGGAGACTCAGGGGAGACCTTATCATTACATTCTCTACAACTGCATCAAAGGAGGTTGTAGCAAGGTGGGTGTCAGTCTCTTCTCCCAGGCAACAAGTGACAGGAGAAGAGGGAATGGCCTCAAGTAGCACCAGGGGAGATTTAGGTTAGATATTAGGAAACACTTCTTCACTGAAAGGGTTGTGAGGCATTGGAACAGGCTGTCCAGGGAAGTAGTTGAGTCACCATCCCTGGAGGTATTTAAAAGATGTGTAGATGTGGTCTTAGGGACATGGTTTAGTGGTAGATTTGGCAGCGCTAGGTTAATGTTTGGATTTGATGCTCTTAGAGGTCTTTTCCAACATAAATGATTCTGTACAACCAGCAGGCAATGTATTAGCAAGGTGCAATTTGGTAGGCACCAAGTAGTGTACAAAGTAGTATCTTCTACTTACAATCAGTGACTAAATATGTTCAAATAAGGACATTTAACTCTAGTTTTTAAATCTATTTAACTCTTGATTTATAGTCGAGGAAATGTAAAAACATAGCTTTGTCAAAGGGTGGTATTGAAATTCAGGACCTGCATTTTAACCTGAAATGCTGGTAAAAAGGGGGAGTAAAGGATGAAGCAAATGTAATTATTTTTCTTTAGAAGAAGAGTTGTGATACCACTTAACTATATAGTCATTAATTTAGAACTTGCAAAAGGCCTAGTGACTATGAAAGCATCACAGAGTAGGATCATCCACTGCCCATCAAAGCAGTTAACAAAGAAAGATAAAACAGAAAAACAGAAGTAGAAAAGATGACACCATTAGTCTCCTACCCTTTATAGAAATTTCATGAATGAATAAAATTCTGAAATTGCTTTTGTTTAGTAATTAATGCTACATAGGGATTGTATAATCCCCTAATTCACAGTTTAAGAAAAACCCAGGTCATCTGGTGATCCATGTTCATGGAATTAATTATCTTCCCATTCTAAACAGATATATACTTTGGTATAGCTTTTGAAAACCACTGTGATTCCTCTCTTTTATCTCAAGACTCTGTGCACACAGTTATAAGTCATTATGGGACTAGTATAATTAACTAAAATGTCATGAAATAGTGACAGTATATAATTTTTATCTACTGGAGTGCATTCTCTTATTATCTGTTCATAATGTTCATTAAAATAATGACAATGTGCTTGAATGCAGACTAACTCATTTTTAACACTGATAGGGATGGGCACAGTTTTACTTAAGGAAACCATTTCCATGTGTCACTTCAAACTTCTCTTAAGTGTAGCTTCTTTCCTACCAGTTCATTTTTGTATGTACTGATGGGCTACAGTATCCCCAAAAAGGCAATTAGCGATTTCTACATATTCTCTCTTCATTAATCTGAGTCTCTTAGATTCCCCAAATACTACAAACTTCAGAATATCAACCCAATACACTAAGGGATTACCCTTTCTCATCATAAATACTCTCAAGCGTCCAACTGGTATTTCAACAACCAGACAGAGCTTTACAAATTTAGCCATGCCCCATAAATTGTTAAGAAAAACAGAGAAAAGTAAAATTTTTAATTATCAGAGTCAGTATTTTAAACTAACAATGTAAACAGCTGCCCCAGTCTAATACATTATTCCTGAAGTGAGTGTGAAAGTTAATTCTCTTCCTCTAGCACTGCAGCTAATGGACAAAAAAGAAAATGGGTACTTTTAACGTGGGAATGGTATATTTGTGTAGCTGGTTACTGCATCTTTTAATTTTTATTTTCTAATCATTACTTTTTCATCATTTTCAATAGTATTGATGATACTTAAATTTCACTGTTTTTTACTGAGGATTTTTCCAGGTAATTTTAATTGTATTCTTGGGTATTGAGTAGGAAGTTTCCAGAATTCCTGCTTATAGTCATTCATCTTGTTCTCCTGTTTTCCCTAACTCTTTGCTGTATAAAACCAAGCAGTTTTCTTCAGTCTGTGAATAAAAACTATGCCCTTTGCCTATAGTATGTAGTAAGTGGTGAGACATGCTTAATCAAATCACAAATATTAAAGTGATAATACAAGTGCCTCTGCATTTATAAAACATTCCCAAAGCACTTTATGTTCTATGTGCATGTTCTGTGTACTCTATAGGATATCTGTCAGCGTTGAGCACTTTACTTTTCAGTTACTACAAAAGATACTTAAGTGGTAATAAAAATGGCCTCCTGAGGCTGAACTACTGCTACATTTGTATATATCACCCTAAAATCAAAGCCCAGCTTCCTTGTTCACACTGGGCAATAGTTTGCTCCACAGATGATGGAAAGAAAAAAATTATACAATGTGCATACATCTGCCAGGAAGAGACTGGAAAATTTAAGTTACCATTTATTTATAATTGACAATGGCTTCATTGGAGAAAAGTTGGCGATGCATTCATTACCTCTAGCTTGACCAGCTTATTATGAAACCTCAATTTTACTTTACTCAATTTTCAGGGGAGGAAAAATAACTACTGTTTTGTTTGCAAACAATTTCTACAATAAAGTAGCAACCTCAGATTCACAGAATCAAAAAATGGTTGAGGTTGGAAGGGACCTCTGGCAGTCATCTGACCTTCTCTAGGCTGAACAATCCCATTCCTCTCATAGGAGAAATATTCCAATCTCTTCATCATCTTAGTAGACATTTACTAGGCTCTGTTTAGTATTTCCATGTCTCTCTTGTGCTGAGGAGCCCAGAACTGGTCCCAGCACTCCAGGTGTGGCCTCACCAGTGCTAAGTAGAGGGGAAGGATCACCTCCCTTGACCTGCTGGCAACACTCCTCCTAGTGCAGTCCAGAATACCATTGGCCTTCTTTGCCACAAGGGGACATTGCTGGCTCTTGGTCAAATTGGTGTCCACCAGGACCTCCAGGGCCTTCTCTGAAAAGACACCTTCCAGCTGATCGGCCTCTAGCATGCACTGGTGCCTTCTTTTTTTTTTCATAACTCCCCAGGGTTGATCCTTCCCAGGTGCACGATTCTGCACTTCCCCTTATTGAACTTCGTAAGATTCTTCTCAGCCCGTTTCTCCAGCCTGTCCAGGTCCCTCTGGATGGCAGCAAGACCCTCTGGCTTATCACCACTCTCTCCCAGTTGCATGTCATCTGCACATTTGTTGAAGGTACATGCTGCCCCATCACCCAGCACATTAATGAAGATGTTAAACAGGACTAGACCCAGTTTTGACCCCCCCGGTACCCTGCTAGATACTGGCCTCCAACGAGACTTTCTGACACTGATCACCACCCTCTGGGACTGGCCAGTTCTCAGTCCACCTCACTGTCTGCTCATCCAGCCCATACATCAACAGCTTTCCTCTACGAGAGAGCATTAAAAACCTTACTGAAGTCAAGGTACACAATTTCCACTACTCCAATAAAGAAAAATTCTCCACATATCTGCTGCATTTTTACAATGGCACATAAACTTTAATTATATATTTTATGCAGAGGTTCATTATCACATTTTTGGCTGCATACCTCTGAAACTGGAAAAAATGGTACAAGAAATCAGCATGAAGACAATCAGATAACTTCATTCTATCTGGAGCAATTCCTTTAACTTTAATAAACTAATATTAAGTAACTCAGAATGCGTTATACAGTGAACATCTGCTGAAAAAAAATAGGTAATTCACATGCAAGTGAGATGGTATTTTCTAGTACCACTGCATCTCCTTTATTCACAATTCAACTATTACAAGAACCAGACAATAATTATAGTGAAATAATACAATTGGGGAACATCTTTACTATGTAGTATCTTTAACTAACAAATTTCCCTTAAAGAAAGAAAAGGTACATGCTGACTGTAAGTCTTATAAGACAACTCTACAGAAAAAGAAAAAAAAATGGTTTAGCTTCATATAATACTGTTATAAGAAATCAGTACTGCTTTCAACAGTTACATAATTCCTCCCTGGATTCTTCCATTTATACTTCAACAACGCACTCTGTTTTCTTCCATTGCCAAATGTTTTTAAAGTCCCTCTTCTATTAATCACTAGGAGTGTTTGCTTGGACTGATCCTAGCTGGTTTAAGCAGTTCCAGAACATCATTTACTATCAATATTTTATTTTTTCATCTGGAGAAGAAAACCAAACTTTTTTTCCTTGATTGTTTCTTTCAAGAACAATGAGAATGACTATTTTAAAGCAGTTTTCCTCTACTTTTCTTCTACTTTTGACCAACCAGTGAAAAAAAATTAATTCCCCAAAAGTAGCCTTCAACAGCTACTAAATATAATATATATCTCTTGAGAATAAAAACATATTAAGGTCTAGGGGTTTCATTTCCAGCAACTATTCAAACACTAATTAATTGTCCTTTTTTTTTTTTTTTTTCCTAAAGAGAGTAGAGAGAAAATCTGGCTATTAATACTGACTATGAAAAATAAGTCTCCCTTCTCCCTTGACACAAGATATAAGAGAATGTTTGATGAAATTAACAGTAAGTACTACCTGTTTAGAGAAGACAGAAGGGAAATGTTTATATGCAGTGTGCAATGAAGCATAAGGCATTCATGATGCAGGACTTTAAAAAACCTCTAAAGTATTTCTGGATTTAAGAGCAAGACACTTATTCTGACAATTCAAGTATTTACACTTGCAACTATAAAGTTTAGAATAATCATCTGTCATCATTCAAGAGACAGAGCAGGTCTGGAAACAACTCCTATTTTATAGAAAGAAAACGTCTGCTTTGGTAAAACACTAAGCAACCTGCCAGGAGCAGGTACATACAAGGCGGTACATACATTCCCCTGAAATGTAAATTACAGATTCCAGTGTAAGAGACAGGGGACTGAAACATAGTGGAGCAACATCTGTATCCAAAGTATCTGACTGCACATTCCTTTTAACCACCAAAAGCCAGAAAATATGTTCTAATTACTATAGAGCACCAACTCCCAGTGCAGGCATTTGCATTTTGGCATACTGTTTCTTTAGCTTAGCTTTGCCATGATGAGGCTCAGGAAATGAGCTGAGGTGCTCTGAACAAAGGGTAAGGAAGAGCTGCAAGACCCCACCCATGTGTAGGTTCTTCAGATAGAGCAAATATGGGAGGACAAAGAATCACAATATACTTCTTCCAGGTTTTGCTAAAAACTGAACAAAAACAAACAAACAAACAAGCCAACAGCCAAATAAAAAGGAAATAGAGTTGCTACTATAAATTTCCTCAGCAACTTCGTCCACTCGTATTCTCAATCCATTCAGTGGGCTCAGAGAAAGAACCACTATTCAGGCCTGTTTCTTTGCCATCTCCAAACATCACCTGCATTAAGCATTTCAACAAAACCATGCATATGATTTCATTTTCATACCACCCATATGTTTCTTACCCTCAGAAACACAACAAAATATTTTAATTCTTTAGTTTTTAACCTTTAAGCTTTTAACCTTTAAGGTTTTCAGTCTACTTAAAGCAACACAAAAGGTCAAGGTACTTTGTGTGAAAGCCATTTTTGCCCCAAAGCCTCATATATATATAAAAAACAAAAATTAAAATAATAATAATAATAATAATAATAATAAAAGCCTAATTTTGCTGCTTCTTGATTCTGGAATTGATGATGGCATTTGAGAAATGAAACTAAATGGATCTCTATTCTGTTATTAGTTCAACACTTATTCTAGTGCCTCTTGTCCCTTAGAAACAGCTGCATTTCAAAATATTGGCCAGATGAATACTTAAGAGAATGAGACTGTATGTTCACAGTCCCCAATGGGCTTACTGTAATAATTCTGCAATAAAACCACAGGCCCAATTCTTAAACACAGCGCAGTCACAATAAGAAATTTTGCAATAGAGACAATTACAGGGCCATTATAGGCAAATGAATTACAATCTACCAGGTTCGTATGTTTCCTTGCTCTTTTGTGGTATTCACAAAGGCTGCATACACCTCTCTGCTTTGTGCTATCTATACTGGCACCCAGTTGTGAAGGTTACATAGCACAGCATTAAGGGACTCTTAAGGGACTAAGGCACAGGGAATTCTTCTAATACACTACAGCAGTGCTCTAGTGATTATCTGCACCCTTGCATTTGTAACCTAAGTTTGTTTATTGTTACGAGCCACTGTAGTAATAGGGTAATAGCCATATATGATATTTGTGCCTTCTGACTCATTCTCTGTGCATAAGAAATTAAACTATAAGAAGCAGCTAATACTGCTTCTGTTGATGCTAATGCTTAGAATGCTTCTTTTACTGTCAATACTTTGTGGATGGCCATGCCCATGGTCACCTAAGGACCTTGCTGAAATGGTAAGTGATGGAAACAGTGACTGATATAATAATCACCTACATAACGATGACACTGATGGCCAACTTCCCATATATTCCCTGTTAAGCACATTGCATTGACAGAATGATGTAGTCTGGTCTCTCTTTTAAGAAGGAAAGTGCAGCACCTTCACTCCTATTCAGTCTTCTCAAGCATCCTCCTTGAGCTTACAATGACTTGCAGACTTGCTTAACCAGAGGGGTTCTGTCTGTATTTACTAAATCCTCCTGGATGTTATGAATTTGTTCCATTACTTCTGCACTTGCACAATTTTTACCAACCACAACGTCCTGTACAGTTCCAAAGCTGAACTATAGGTTACATGAAGAAACATTTCTAAAAGTCCATTTTAAACTTGCCACCAACGAGCTACCTTTGACTTCCTCAGTGTTAGTATTGGAGAAGACAATGCATAGTTCCTCCCTTCACTTTCCACTCATGATTTCAAACACTTCTTTTGGATGCTTTGCTAGTCCTCTCTTTTACAGGCTGCAGAATCCGAGTCTGCTCCCATATAAAATCTGTTCTATATGCCTGACCACCTTGTTACCCTCTCTGCAAACAACACTCTTTGTGGCAAACCCTGCCATGATGGATCACTGTAGCAGCACTGGGAGAAACCATAATGGTATTCACAGCAAATAAAGTAGACTAGTTTTTCAACTGTGGCTACTCCATACCTAAAACATTTAAAGTAGACCTATTTATGCTTGAGGCTGCTTCTAAAACATTTCTTTATTCAAAGTGAACTACTTAAAGCTAATATTGTTCCACACATCCTACACAGGAATTGAAAAAACAATCTTCAAAGTATAAAATAAAAGCATATTCTATTTTCAGTAGGTTGTTATTGCTTCTCAGTATCAAAAAGCAGTGTTTTAGTGCAACATTAGGAGGTTTAAAACAGCAACCAATTTTCATTAGCTTTTGGCAACACATTATCAGTCAGAATGATGTCACATGCTTATATTTTTAGCACTGCAGTATGTGACTTTTTGTGACATAGACATGAATAAAAAGCATGTGTATAAGTGAGCAAAAGGTTGCGATGAAACACTAATGATCTGAGCCCCAACAATAATGTCTAATTCTGCCAAATTGCAGGAAGTTTCATAATTGAAAGGTATGAATATACATTCGAAAAAAAAAGTAGGGGCTTAGTCATTCAGTCTAGGAGGTACGGTAATAATCAAGATGTGGTCCAAATAAGTGCATTGGTTTATTTACAGAGAGACTTTGAAGATAACTGGTTAAATACTTTTTCTGTAGAGAACAGTAAAACCTTTGTAAAATGTATATCTATAGGTAGATATATGTTCATTTTAACACTATGCATTTAAGAGGCTATTATGCTAAACTTAGAAAAAATACAGGAATGCAAGTTAGTGGGAACTTGAATAAATGAGAATACAACAATAACTAAAAACTGTAATTTCCTAAAAGCTATCTTACTGAGTCATTCTAAATAATATATATATATATATATATGTGGTAATAGTTGGCAATGAATCACTTTTCCTGATAATAATAATATCAAAGATTAAAGAAATGAACCCAGGATCTAACATGCTGGAGTTACCAAACATAATGAATATGTGCCTGCCCACTGTGCTGCTCTAAGTGACTACGGACAGGTTTATGGGGCAAAAAATATTCACCCAGACCTCCTCTGATGGTAGAACATTCATGGTGCTTGGCCTATAAGCAAGTCTGAACAAAAATATACATTTACATGGCATCAGAAAGAGCAAAATATTAGCTCTGAGATCTGTTTTTACAGCTGAGCAAAGACTATGAAGGGATGAAAATAATTTCATGTCTCCTGTCCTGATAGGACTCACATATACTGCCTGACAACCTCTAAAATGCAAAACGTCCATCTATTTCAAAATACTAACTCAAAGAATTCAAACAACATGACCTGGGATCCAACATGCTCTTCTGGCCCCACCAGCAGGTCTGATGAGGACTGCTGGCTATGATGGGTCAGTGAGCAGGACTGGTAACTGCAGCACAAGGTCTAAAATGATCCTTTCACTAGAAACTTTCATAGATTAGGCCCTCTGGAAGTATAGGATGCAATGGATTTAATCTGGGATCCCACCTACCATTGAGTTTCTGCAGCTTAACAGTCACTTCATGCCAACTGAGCCCAATACATGCCTCTGAGAGCACACACAGCCTGTGGCAAAGATAGGACAAAGCATCACATCTGACATCTCAGCCAAGGGGCTTAAGTTAATGGGCTTTACCTTGCAGCTATCAGTGGCTGTAAATTCAGCTGGCTCATCAGCTGGGGCAACAGATGAAGCTGCAGGAACTCCATGAATAAGTTGAACCTGCAGATTCTATATGACGCAGAGTGCCCTCAGCCTCCTTGGTCCTGACTTTATGGTAAACATTGTGACTGCAAAGGAGAAGACTGCCTGCAAGAGTCAACCAGTGGCTATCACTGGGAAATAAGACAGAAAAACACCACAGTCGTGGATGACACAAGAAAAATGGATAGCCAAAGCATCTGCTTTTCCAGAAGGAATGCAAAAGATACTATCGAAAGTGCCAATTTTATATGGAAGCATAAAGCCACCCTCTGGTAATTGTCATAAAGTACTAGAAACTGGGAAACCCTTGCCTCTTTTTTTCAAAGAACACAGAGAAAGCCCTAACAGTGATTTTACCAGCCATAAGTACCAGCTGCTTCCATTTTCAGATTTAAAAAAAAAAAAAAAGATGGTTTCACTTCAGTTTTGTGATCACTTTTGGGTTTGAGTTTTTATGTAAGCTGTGTGATGCTTTCAAGAAAAGAAGAAGAGAAGCAGGAGCAGCTGGTATCTTGAAAGGAGGAATATAAAAAGACCTGCAGGGCTTTTCTGTAGGCACAATAGAAGCCCCTGAAGGAACGACTACTCTAACAACAATATCCTTGACTGTCACTTACCACAAGTAAAACTGTCAAAACTCCACAGTAAGCATTTTTAGGAGCATAGTCTCTTGGCTTCACCTATCATTCTTGGTCTTACTGAAATAAAGACTGACAAGGCAAGCAAGATTAATTTACTTTTGTTTGTATGGAAGGGCTGTTGTCACAAGAAATTAAACAATTAATACACAAATAAACCTCTACAAGCCCAATTTCCCAAGATAAATTATTAAATAAAGCCACAATGTCAGCTCTACTTGCAGTTTCTAAGAACAAAAGCTCACCAGGAAAATGATGTGAGATACTTTTGTTTTGCAAGACTGCAAGGCTGTTTGGCTTTCTGTTATAACCGTATCAGTACCTGCTAGCAGAAATGTAGGTATAACTGCCAGTAGAGCTGTACATCTTCCGAGTCGCAAAATGACAGCCCTTGTCAACCTCTGTGACAAGCAACCCAGTGAGCAGTCCCCACAGCAGCACATTTGTCATAGCTACACCAAACTTATTCATTCTTTCACAGGAGCCACCCCTATGCTATGTATCAGAAATTTACATCAGACATTGAAACAAGTGGAGGATCCATAACAAAAATGCCCTCGCTTTTCTCACAGTATATATCTTCCATATTTCTTATAAAGTGCAAACAACATATTTCACACTTTTCCCCTCTCTAAGGTGGATAGTTTTGTTGTTTTTTTTGTTTGTTTCTTTTGTGTTTTTTTTTTTTTTTACTCTTGAGGATGTGAAGTTTCATAAGGATGGATCCTTGCTTAGTTAATAACTCCAACATTTGCCCATTTCCCTTGAGAAACTTCAAGATTACTATGTTCCTAACTGGTATTGAGTTTTTGTTTTTCTTAGGTAAAAGTGTCAAAATTGTTTCAAATCATTTTTGGGGTATTATTTAATAAATCTAACAACAACATACATCTGTAGTGGTTGCAGACCTTTCCTGAGCTAAGGTGCAGCCTAGTCTTGGCACTCGTACAGGACCATACGTAAAATCCAAGTCAACTTGTAAAGTCCAGTCCATTTACACAGCTTGCATATTTTGCTGTGCTTGGTGCTTCACATAAATTTACTAGATTTCAAGGCCAAATGAAACTATTATGGTCATCTGATCTGGCATGTGGCACAAGCAGATGCTTTGGTTCTTCCAAAAGTGCAGTGTTATAGCCCTGATGTGAAACTTTGAACAGCAGAGCTCAGTGCTGTGCCAGGTTTTCAAGTGATTTGCTGAGTTCTTCCAATTAACAGTCAAAATAACAGCATATTTTTTCCAATTGATTTTCAGAAGTACAGAATGCTAGCCAAACATCAGTGAAGGAGATAAAGCATATGCCAAGTAAAATATATGCATCCATTTGAAAAGCAATAAAACAATTGATTATTCCACTAACTTTTGCACTTCCTCGAAAAATCTTAAATATTAAAAGAAAAAAAGAAAAAAAAGCAACCCTAACACTTGAAGTCTAAGCAAGTTTTGAGGGCAATATATTTCACTTTAAATACAAGTAAATTGAAATATGAATAGATTACTACTATGCTATTATACTATAACTACTATACTAAAAAGGGTCAGGCTCAAAATAACAAACAGGACAGGCAGATCTTGAAAAGACATTAAATGAGAGGATTCTGACAAACCATGTTTGAATAGAGCCAAATGCAGGATTATAACCCTAGAAACAAAGAATGCAGATTATCACTACACCACCGAAGTAGAGTTTTGGATCACAGCAAAACAGCAATGTGTTGCCTCCGCAAAAATGCCCAGCTCAAACTTGGTTCTACAAAAGTGGCACTGAGGTCAGGCTCAACTTGGTTACCATCTCACCTTCTCATCCTGTGTGGCAAAAAATCCCAAGCAAATTGAAAACCTCCCTGAATAAGCCAAGAAGGTGTAACATAAACATAAATCCAGTGGATGTCTTTCTTTAGATAAGTTTAAAATTAAGACAAATACCTTTCTGAAATATGTGTGTTACGTATGTATTTCAAGGTTCATTACAAGTACAACTATGCAAAGTACAATCACTTCGCTATTTAGGAGACCAAACATGATGAACTGAGCCTTTATTTAACTACAAAAGTCATAGAAGTTGGTTGCTCAAGGTCACACGGCAAGCATGTGACAGAGCTGCTTCAGATAGCCTGAACTGTAAACCACTGTTTTTAATTATTTGAGCAGTGAAATAATTTTAGAATGTTCAGAGGTATCTTGGAGGCTGTTTTCCATAAGAAAATTATCAAAATCATTTTTCCTCTTCCTGCCATTTTCAGATCTGATACAGAATTTTACATTGAAGCCCCATAGAGCTTGCTGGCATCATAAAAGAACCATGTATTAGAAAATAAAAAATAAAGATCCATGTTTTTAATTTCTTTAAAATACATTTTCCTCTGCATGGGTCGTAACTGCTCAGCATGTTATCTGTACTCTGGTCTGTTATCTGACCATTAGCTTGGCACTGACATGTAATGCAACTGAAATACTTCAGAGCAGGCTACCACAGGACAACGAAGCACCATGCAGATAAACTGGTATTGGAAGCAGAATAGCCAGAACTCAGTGTTCTTCACCCAGGCTTGCCTTAGATATGCTCTACTATCTTGTTAAACATCAGAAAATTCAGCAATAGGGAGTAATTCAAAATTCCTAATGAGTTCTCTTCTTTTGTGTTAAACATGAAGTTCATCACATACTCACCGTTGCAAACCTACAAAACCAATGCAAGACCCAAACCCATACCTTTGCAAATTAATCAGTCTTTTCAGATTGTACTAGTCATAGCAACTTCAAAGCTAAGACTGAATAAATAAACCACTTTCCTCCTATTGGCAAGCAACAATTTTGAGACTTGATAATAAGGCAATATACTTTTGTATATTATCTCTCTACCTTGATTAAGAACCTTTCCTCTGGTTTTGACTCTAAAAAGGAAAGAGTGCCATTTAGTGGCCAGGTAGATTTACTGCACCTTTTAAACAGCACATACTGTGCACTGGTAATTATATTAGTGAGAGAATTACAAATGCTAAGAAGTAATACCGTTATTAATATTGTTGTTATTACTTGATGAAATATTGTAAATGTGTTTGGAAGGGAAGGATGATGTTTTATTTAAAGCATGACTTGGAACGTGCACTTAATCTTTTTGTGCCTTGGCTGCCCTGATAAGGAAGAACTCTATGTGCTTTCTCCTACACTCCAAACGATAATCTAGGCTATAAATTTTATGAATACAAAAGAGGATGCTGGGAAATTCTGTAGGTGCTGGCAGGAAGATAACTTGAAAATCTGTTTCAGAGAATAAGTCATTATGTTATAAAACAGCATAAGATGCACAGGAAATAGGAGTAAAACACATTACTGATCTCCACAGGATAACTCCATCTGTAAATAAAAAGTAAATGTCCAAATTCACCTGGAGTTTTTTTTTGATTCATCAAGCTCAGGATTTCTGAACCCAAGGTGAACTAGTTAAATAGAAGCAAAAAGATGAAAGCTCAATTCTCAAATTGCACCATTTGTCAAAGCAGATGAAGAGCGTTCATGAATATGGAAGACTGGTTGTGCATCTGTGAACGCAGCAGAATCTGGCCTAATGACTATTTAAATAGTGAGAACACATTCACAGCCTTACGTTCCATCTTCCCCTGGGAAATCTTTGATCTTTACTTCAGATGTCATGCCAGAGGCATCCACGGAACTAGTCAAGTACAACAGATCCTTTCAAAAATTAGCATATAGTGCAAATGGACTGGATTTCTAGATGTATCTGAAAATGAAGATGAACCACTTTTCTTCTAATCTACAGTGATTTTGGAGACATCTTTTACCTGTAAACAAATACCAGAGAATCTGGTTTTATATAAAATCATCTATACCCACCAGTGTCCACCACTTACGTCCAAGAGACACTGGTCTCCTTTTCTATATATTTATGTAGGTTGTCACTAAAGGATGGCACAGACAAACACCACACATACATTCATACACAAACATCCAGGTTCTGCAAAAATTGCAACCTACACTGCAAAGCCGGATAAATTAGCTTCCAAGCTGCTAAAATGTAGTAGGCGTAATGGCACTGTTCCATTCTCATCCAAATGTCAATAGCCTTCACCTCCACAACCTAATTTAAAATACTAGCATTCATTGGAAGAAGTCCCACCAACTTCGAGTGTACTCTAGACACCGGGGCGCCAAGGTTATCCTCATCTTCAAGGTGAGAGTGACTAATGTGATCTACAATATGCTTGTTTTTTTTAATGTATTTACTTGCACTTTGTTGTGCATGACCACCAACCCTAGAACCTCCTTCTGACTAGTTCTTAGAGCTGCTGTGTATAAGAAGGTAATTTACTTCACTCTCTAGTGAACAATTATACTCTTAGCTGATTGGAATTTAAGAGCAGGCCTAAGATTAATACTTGACATTTGTTGAAAGCCCTCCAATTTAGAAACAAGAATTAATTGGAAGTTACCCAATATTTTAAATATCACATGTATTAATGAAAATATAATTTCACTTCTGAAAAAAATCTTAGATATGAATTTTATGAAATGCATTTAATCTACAGTTACTATAGTATTCAAAATATAATGATACAATAATTGAAGGAAACATACTTAATACATCATTCTCCTTAAAAGCACCTCTCATAACTGTCTTACATAATTAACTTGTTGTTTCATCAGTGGCATTTGAACCTGCTAACTGCTTTATGCACTCAATAGCATGAAAAAGCAGGAAAATCAGCTATCTAAAGTAATGTTATTGCATATGAAAGAATAACTCCTCCATTTCAGTTGAAATATCTTTCCAGAGCTCTGCAGTAAATAAAAATAAAACAACACTACTCAGATGTGAGATGACATGCATAAAAAGTGTTAAAGTTGCTATGCTCAGGCCATCAGCACCATTTTGGAGTTAAAAAGCAGGCAGTGCATATTCTAATAAACAAAACTTTCTCACAATATGCTTTTAGTTTTTCTTTTAGTTTTCTTTAATATGATCAGTTTCTCTTTACTAAGGCACTACAGCTTTGGTTTTAGATATACTATCTAATACAACAATATAAAGCATAAAATACTGTTATGCTTTCCCTGGGATTCCCCCAGCTGCAATCCCCTGGGATTAAACACTTGACCAAGGTTTCATTTGAACACCACTCCCTGTTTGCCTTTGTGTAACTGTAAAAGAAACATGGACAGCAACGATTACATAGAGAACTGCTATCCACAGATGAAAAATGCTATAAAAGACCAATATATTAAAATTTGATATTGATACTACTTCTGAATTCTGGACATCTATTTTGATTTTTAGATCTACTAATGGGTTTGTTACTCAAATGTGTTTTTAATATGAAGCAATATATTAAACATTTTACTACCTGTCAATGTGGAGCCAGCGGAGAGACTGTTCAATTTAACTACCAAATGATTCCCAGAGCTGTACTGTCAGTATTAATGATGTCGGGCCACAAACATGAAAGAAAGGAATGATTACTTACTTTACAGAACCGTGATTCCTTGTGATAGAGTAGGAAGCACAGATTGCACAGTAAGGTATGGTTCACTGCAGCTTCAGATTGGATATACATAGTCCTCCATGCTTCCCAAGCAAGGTCAAAAATGGCAGAAGGACCAGCAATCCTCCTCAGTCCTTGAAATTCAAAGATGTAACAAGTAGCTGAAGACTGACAACTATGTTTGAGAGTCAGGACAATTGTGGGATCAAGGCTGACCATGAAAATCTCAAAGACATACAATAGCTGTGGGGTACACAAAACCCTCCTTCCTTAGATAACTATTTTAGCTATTCTACTTACTAAAAAAATCAGCTGACAAGAGGTATCTTTTCAGGATGGTAGGAGTCAATATTTCTGGGTGCATCAGTCATAAATAACAGTCCTCAGCTTGGTGTCTGACCTAGCATCTAAAACCAAAGGTGTGGGTAGTTTGAAGCAATTCTGCGGGTCACAATTATGTAGCTCTTTGCATTTTTCTGATGTTGGCATAGTCCTGAAGGAGGAGTCAGAGGAAACACTTTATATTCTCCCTTCAAGAACATGTTGAGAGTAAGAGGAAAGCAAGTAATCCAGAAGAAAGCTGTGAGATATGATAGAGTCTCCACTTCAGTACACTCCGTGCAAAAATGGCGTAAAGTTTAAACCATCCAGCTATGCCTTTAAAAGACAAGGAAACACATTGAAAAGGTGTATACAAATTGCATCTAATGTAAAACTTTACATGAAATCCAGGATACAGCTACTGTGCTCAGCTGCTGTTCTTAATAGAAGTTTTCCACAACTCACAGAGGAACACGAAGATGTGGAGCTTGCTGTGGAAGCTAGCAGGGATGAGGTCCCTGTGCTGATGTACAGAGAGCTGTAAAATCAGTTACCCCACATATTAGTTCTGTTCCATCCTTCTTTGTTATGGAATATCCAACTTAAAGAAGTCAGGAATATAAAGAGAATGAAGAAGTATTTCTAAATAAACTAATAAAAAGCTATTTGAAGTTCAGCTCACAGAAATGTATTAGGCAATTGCCAGGTTCCACACTGTTGATGTAAGGCTCAGAAAACAAGGGAGGTAATGACCATTTTGTTTTTTATAGCATCTCACAGGACAATGAAAAGTCACAAGAAATGTCTGGGGGCTAAGACACTGCTACTGATAACAATCTGGTCACGTGCATTTGCACCGACATGCAGATATATCTCCAGTGGCACATTCCTGAAACACAGCAAACTACAACCATCTTTTATGGTAACATACAAACACTGATACTTACACAATGTCTCCCAAATGAGTAAATGGGGGAAATGATGAACTGATTTAAGAGAGATTTTCAAAGAGCGAGAGGTCCTTTGATTGGCTCCATAGTAAATGTTGTCTCAGCAAACAAGCCTCAAGAACCTAATGGGTTAGTGCTGTCTTCCAGTCGCTAGCTTCTTTGAAATCTCAGCAGGAATGGTGTTTTGATTGCTAGAGCTACTGAAAACAAGGGCAGAAAATCCTCTTGATGCACTGTCCAATCTTCTAGTGAATATAAGGCACCAAAATAAACGCTTTGTTTTCATAAGTGCCATACCAAACAAGTATCACTTTCATCTTCAGAAACTGAATGTTCTTTCTTTTAGAAAAGTAGTTCATTTATTCATTTACAGAGATTTGCTAGTGTTAGTTTGGACTCACGCTAAGAAACAGAGAAAAGTCTACAGCCAGGATTTCAATGCTACCAAATATATTTCTGAAGGCTGAACTGCTGTTGCCAGACTTAACCCAGCAGAAATCCCAGAAAACAACGAGGACTGAAAGGGCAGCAGGACCTACCACGTGCTGTAGTAATGTTCAGTTGGATGTGCAGTGCCTGGGCTCTGGGATGGAAGAAGCCTCCACATGGCTAACACCCAGTCCTGCTGGCAGGTGAGACGGGTGAACACAGTGCTCACTAGGAGGTAAAGCAGGGGTGGGTGTAGGAATAAATCCAGCTCCCAGCCTATCCCTAGCCCCATGAGCCAGCTGCCAGAGCCATGGTGACATGGGCTACAGGAAATTTCTCTGCACAGTTGAGCAAAGGCAAATAAGGGGTCAGCTATTATTTTAAGTTTACAGTACTTCCTGAGGCACCTCTGGAAGAAATACAAGTGCTGAGCTGCTTTCTTACATGTAGCTTCAAGTGAAGTCTCAGTCTGGCTCCTGTTTGTTTTCACAGGCTTATCTGTGACTGTGAGTGAAGTTGGAAAATATATGACTTCAGTGTATCAATGAAACTGGAAGGCAAGGGCAAAATACGAAAATCTGCATTTTAAAACTCTCAGCACTTTTAGGCTAAATTATTTTTGACTATTTGAAGTTGGCCCAGTTTGGTTGAGACGCCTGACAGCAGAGCCCTGTGTCTTGACTAAGGTCTGTGTGTTGACATAGCATGAATGACAACAGTAAACAGAATTTTATGCTTATCAGAACTACCTTTTTGTTGCTAATGATGGATGCGAAGCAAAAATTTACCAAGCTGCTAGAAAAGCATATGGGAGATGTTTATCTATTTAATAATGTTTAATTTAGTAATACTTAATAATAGTTATGATGTTTAAACACCTGTAAGTTTATAGAAGTTTTACCTAAAGAAAAAAAAAATGAATATGAAAGCTTTTTCTAAAATAAGAACATCTGGAAATTGTACATGCAGTCTACACCCATGCATGCATATCATGACTAGAAGGCTAATATTGGGCACTCCTGTTAACAGTGTATTATAGATGCTACCCCACACCTTAGAGTAATAAATATGCTGAACAGAAAACTAAGAGCCCAGTTAACCTCTTCTTAATAACAAATGGCTAAGGAGAAACAAGTACATGAGAAATCTCACAACTGTGAAGGAGCTTGTTGGGAAAAGGCTCTAATTCATATCTTGTACGTTATTTAGAATACTTAACAAAAAGAAAGTAATTTATTCCATAAATCATGTGATTCCTTCTTTCCCATACATAATCAGCTCTATAGCTAAATGAACTCGCAACCTTCAAAACACCAGATACTTTGGGCAGTGGTCTCCTTTTAGACTGTATTTCTGTATACCAAAGCAGGCAACATCTTATTCCCTTTCAAAACAGATTTCCCCAAATTGCAGTGCTGCACTTCTTTTTTTGTTCCTCTCTCTACAAAACAGAAGGACCTATTCCCCTCCCAGACATGGGAAGTCTTGATTTTTAGGAAAGTATGACTGCCTTTTTCAAACAAACTTTCTAATCTCTCACTGAGCAAACAAAGTCAAGGGCTGAAATCAGTTTAGATGGAATCTCTTAGAAATGTTTCTACAAAGAAAATAAAAGTACTTCCTACATTACAAGCTCAGTTTGCAGGTAAACTATTACCATGCTGTTAAACAGGTATTTCACAGTTTTGATTATGGAGCTCCATTCCCTTGAGAAGCATTTTCACAGTTTAGTTACTTTGTTATAGTATGAGAACATTGAAGTCCCATGCAGTGGAAGTCACCCTTGAATATAATTTGCAGGAATGAACTGTCATGTGTGTGAATTAGTAATGTTATTAAGACAGGAGTATTTAAACAAAAGTATTCAACTTCACAAATTTTGCAGAGCAAAATTTACATTTGCACAGCCCTAACTTTGCATTTTAAATAACCAAGAAATCAATGAAGAAGTAAGCAGTCCACTTGAGTGGCTTACGCTGTGTATTAAGGTGCACATTCAAGTGGGCAGCTATTTCAGAAAGCTCCATATCCCATTCAAATCAAGTGCAAAAGCTTAGTAATAGTAATGCAGCAAAGAGCGCACAGAACATACATACGCTGCATTTTATACACTGAATAAAAATACACTAGCAAATACACATTTCTGTGGAGAGCTGTGGTCTACTTTTCTATCTGAACATGAAGAACAGTTTGTAAAACCACAAAAAAAAAAAAGCTGTTTACTTTCCTTGTGCCTTTAAAATCAATTTCATATTCAGTTAATTGATAAACCAGCTCTCAGGGCCCATAGCTAATCAGCACAGTTACTGCTAATGTCAAAAAGAATTTTGACTCACTAAGAAGAAAAACATGCTCCCACCTTAAATTTTAATTCTTTTTCTAATCTTCTAAATGTCTTACAGGCTTCAGATATGTACCACTGCCTCTTTGATACAGCATGCACATACTACGGAGACCTCAGGTTATAACAAAAATCCCACAGGTTCTAGAAAAGGCATAAACAGGGCCACGATCCTGAAATATAACAGGAATGATTACAGAGTTATACTTCATAGAAGAATTTGCTATTTAAGAATCTGATTATTCTTTATTAATTAGTTGCCAGATAGAGAGAGATTATCATTCAATTTCCCAGTTACTTGTTTTGATTATTTTTTTTTTAGCAATATGACCAAATCTATTGTTGCTCTAAATGCAATACTCTTTTTCATTTCTGTTTTCAGTGGCATAGATTTTTAGGTGTACTGATAAACATTCATATTAAAAAGCACAGCCTATATAGATATAATGACCTTGTTACCACGTTACTAATTACTGATGAAATTAATAGTATATAAAATTTTAAAATAATTATATAATAAGCTGGAAAAGATTAAACTTGCTGACTTACAAGGAAATAAACCCAAGCAGAACTGTGCTGCCTGTAACACAGAAACACAGGTCAGGTACAAAAACAATTCAACATGCCAACTGCATGACTTGGATGCTGGCCTCAGAGTACATATGAACAACAATTTTCATGGAGGGTCTGGAGAGAAAGGTAGTCATAAGAGTACAGAAGTATAGGATACAGTTTCT
Source organism: Cygnus atratus (assembly GCF_013377495.2). NCBI lineage: Eukaryota > Metazoa > Chordata > Aves > Anseriformes > Anatidae > Cygnus > Cygnus atratus. The sequence goes on from NC_066365.1 coordinate 11,090,835, forward strand.
CTACATTTTGTAATATATCATCATACAATTGAACAATAAAAGCTTTTCCCTAACACTTGAGAATGCAATCAGAGTACAGAAAATTATATGAGGGATGAATTTGGCATTCTGTGCTGTTATCTTAATGTTTTCAAGTAAATAAAATATTGAACATATGCCTTACTATAAAGGAAAAAAAAGATCTGGATAAGTTCTGCAAGATCTTTTCTACAAAAAGAGTTTCTCCTCTCTATTGCTAAGGTCTCCCAGGTAAAAACAGGAGAATGGATAAGAATGGAAATTGTCCTAATCCAGACAAGAAACTATCCTTTTCATTATAATATCTACATACAAGAATTTCCTATACTTCGAAATCAATTTTTATGAAATAAATAATCATCTCTACTGTATTATAGTGTGTCATCCTTATCATCCCACGTGCAGGTAGACTACAGTCATAGGTAAAGTAAAAAATAAAATAATTAAGAATTCCCAACTTTTACCAAAGCATGCTGCTACAGTATTTTTTCCTTGTGGCCTTAATTCACAGATTCCTTTCAAGCCCTTTATAGCCACTGAATCACTGCTTTCCTTTTTATCTATATATTTCCAAGCAATCCTTGTAGTTGAAAATCTGTATTTGCACTATCATAAAAAATATTCCTTGATTAAGAACTGTTTTCAAACACTTTTTTAAGCTCTAAGCCTTTTTAAAAATACTTAAGCAAATGAGATATCACAGCTAAAGTGAAAGTATATATTGAAAGTATATTTTGAATGAACATAGTCTCTTTCTGACAAAATTTGTGCATCTGACAAAATTTGAGTGCAGATGAAGATGCTAGTCATAACAGAAAATGGATGGATTCCTAAATCCATCACTGTTGAAATCAGAACAAAGCCCAGAGTCCAAAAAGAGAGACTGCATCTCACTGAAAGTCAAAAGGAAAACCCTGAAATAACTATGTGATTTTATAAAATAAGACAGGTCAATTAGATCTTGCAGTACTAACCACAACAGTATCTTTAAAAACCTGGATGGAGACCCTCAGCTGAGGAACACTGGAATAACTCAAAATGAGCACTAATGTCTTACATACAAGTGTTGCACAACATGGCTGTTTAATTGATCCTCTTGGTAGCTTGGGAACAAAAGTGGTATAAAACATCCATGTACTGGAAGCAGAAATAGCCTATCTAGCTAAAGCAGAGATGTACAATAATACATTACAACATACAATACAATAATCTCTGTGCAAGGTCAACATTTCTTCACAGATATATGAAATTGGAGAAGGAGAGGTCACCCTTTCTTTGGGTGATTCTCTTACTACTATACGTGTTTGGGGAGTAAATGCTAATTTTAATTTTAAGTAACAACTTCTGAAGCCACCATTTATTACCCAGCTCTGCAACGAAAAGCTATCACCTTAAAATGCTATAGCATCAATTATGCATATAAATCACTACACAAAGGACACACAGTTAATTTTTAATCATTAATTAATTGTTTGCTGTTTTCATTGCAAAGACTCAGGGCTTAATTAAGTACCACAGGAATAGTCTTTCATGTTTTCTGACAGCCAATGTCATAGATGTAAGTGTTCAGAGACTTTTTTCTCCTCCTCCCAATTAGGCTTACATCCTCTACAGCCACCATGCCAATACAAGGCACTTAACAAAGTGTATGAAGAACCACCACACTGAGCAACACATGACAGAAAAAGCTACCTGCAGCTGACCACTCACCACGAGAGCTCTTCCCTTAAAAACTCTGAGTACTCACTCAAAACATTACTCACCTTTGTAACACTGTGCTGTAGCTATATTCCTAATTTTCTATCTTTTACAGTTAAAATATATTGAATTTGGAGATCTGGGCACTGCCAGAAGCTCGCTGCACTGCACCATTCAGGTAATGTATTAAAAGAAAAAAAAAAAAAGTAAAAAAAGTTACAACTTCTCTTACAAAAGAGTACATGATAAAACTATGCAAATCAGCTATACATGAAAGACAACTCCAACAACGGAAGTGGTAATTAATTTAAAATAAAACAATGAGGCACTGTGAAACTAAGGTGAGATTGTCCCTGTACGACATCGGTTATCTGCCAACCATTTCCAAGCCAATATACTTAACCTGGTACAATTTGTCATACAAGCAGGATGATAAAGTCTCAAATAAAACTTTTCTGTTTAACTAAAAATTTCATACAGGCAGTTAACAAATACAACTCTCTTGCTCTGGATCATCTGGAAGGAATCTTATGTCCCTGTTTTGCTTTTCCACACTGTAGTTGCCTATGTGAATTCTTCAGCTGTATCTAAGATTTTTTCTTACAGTAAAATTACCAAAGCAGGCATATGTTAAAGAGAGGGAATTGTTTCCTTTTTTGGATGTTATTACTTATTTTATGTTTTATTTTATCATTTCCAAGCAGTGGAGAACTGTAAGGATTATGGCAAACAAATCAAAATGATGATTTCTACCACAAAGAGGCTGCTCAGTCAAAAGCCCGTTAACTGACATAATACTGAATGAACAATTACCTGATGAACATACAATTGTGATGTGCATGGGCCCAGACGGGTAATTTGCACAACTTAGCTATGGATCTTCATTCCCTCTAGAAGAGTGATGATGTTTCTTAGCTTTAATATGCTTTTCTAGAGTCTCTGTCTTCATGAGACCAGCAGGCAGATGCAGGAGTCTATGCTTTCCACGGGTCTTGAGTTCTGTTATTATTTATTTTCCATGTAAACATGGAACACTTTGGGAAATATGCTTCACTGAGAAACAGCAAGGATGACAAAAACAAGTCTTTGTTTAAAAGCAACAGGAGCACCAAAACCAAACTATTGAAATTGATGATCCTAAAGTTTATATTTAGGCACCTGTACTTAAACACTGATGAATATAGAAGCCAAAAGACTGAGAGACAATCTTCAAATTAAAGTGCAAATTTAACTGCCCAATGCCAAGCCACTTGCTTTCTCTGAGAGTTCTATTTAAACACCAACAGATATGTGAATATTTGTATTATTTATGGGACTGACATTACTGAAAGCATCATCTCAGAATGACACTATACAGAACAGTCTCATGAGGCCCTGGATTTATTCTCAAAATGATTCTAGAGCAAATATGCTCCATTTATTGCTAAAACATTTTTCTTCTCCCTCGTGGCAACATTAGAATGCTTAACATAGCCTCTGGGTTTCTTTTTAGGCTAATGAATAATCGTTAATAAAAATCAGTAGCAGCTCACAGTTCTGCTGATTGAAAAAAATGTTGATTACAACCAAAAAGAAAAAAATAGCTAACTTTTTCCTTTCTAAACTCTTTCCTCCATCAATGAAGCAAAAGATCAAACAAAGTTTTACAAATCTGGACATTCAGTTTTGGAAGAAAGTGAGCAGATCAAAATCAGAATACGCTACAAAAACTACTTTACTGAATGAGAAAGTATTTTATCCAGCCATTTTCCTTACGAAAATAAAGAAAACATATTGCTTCACAGAAGTAAAGAAAGAAAAGGAATGCAATGTGGTAATTCCTTACCTTTCAGAACTATATCTCTGTGACAATGATGTTTAAACTAACAGCTGATTAGTAACATGGCAGTTTCAAGATCACCTATTTTACTTGTTTTACATAATGTAAAGAGCAGTTTAAATACCAATGTTGCCTAGATTAGGGAAAATAAAAAAAAATATATATATTTTTTCCTCTCTCTAGATGGAGGGGAGTGGATTTCCAAGTAATATGAGTATCCCTATGAGTTTTAAATAAGTATCTGTTACAGATAATCATTAAAACCCACATTTTTGGTTAAGAATTAGGATCACAGATGTAAGAAACACAACAGCGGAATTCTAGACATGTCTGTTGATTCCCTCATCTCACTGTCTACATACCTTCTGCATCACTTCAGGCACCATCTGGATCAATGAATGCTAGATAGAAATCAAAATAAGGAAAACTCCGAAATTTGGAAAACTCTCAGGGCAGCAGGCCATAGTCTCATAAATGAGTTAATGCAAAGCTAATTGGAAATACACCACAGGAAACAACCTGTACTGGCAGGAGAAAGGAAGAAAGCAAACAAAAATAGGCCAGATGAGGTAAATAGCTCTTTCCATCTGTAACTTCTGTGTTATCCAGCCCTACCAGGTAAGCTGAATGCATGTGGTGAAGTGACTAGCAGTGAAAGAGGTAAAGCTGGCATGTAATATTTCGACAATAAACTTTAGGGTTATTTGCCTACTGCTGTCAACATGCAGTTTATGATAGTTGGAGCAATCATGACAAATTCTCTTTCAAATACATTAGCATTCGCTGCAGGTATTTGGAAACAACCTAGTAAGACGTGGCTTGTTAGGCATAGCTGGAGATTGAGTTTCTCTCATATTTAGAAAGTCATCTCCATAACTGTTCAAGTTAGCAACTTAATTTGCTTTGAATTTAAAAATTAAAATTAATGGCGAAAAGAAAAAATTAAAAAAAAAAAACACTTTCAGCTCAATTTCAGGATAATGAACAAAAGCTGCATACATAAACAACAAAAGTGGTCTACATTTCAACATTGCACAGTGATCTTAATTCTACAACAGCTCTTCAAATGGAATTCCCATTTCAGTCAATTATAGACTGTTTACTCCATTGCTTTTTGATTCTTCAAACACCACTGGGTTTAATTAATTAAACAAATAGGCAACAGTTTGATTAATCAAGCACATATGCATAAGCCATTGAAAAATGAGGATCAAGGAAACTTTCCTAGCAACTTGAAGAGGCTTTGCGATCAGGCTCTGTAAGATCACATAAATAATGGTCCACCAGAAAAAAAAATAAAATAAATAAATAAATACAAGATAAAGAAGGAAACAAAGATTCTGAAGGCATGTATTCAAATGATGCTATCAGTAAGTGACTTCCTGTTAGACATGCCAGCTGGTTTCTGACGTGCTCCTGAGCACTGGAAACCGAGTTGTATCTAAATAATATACAATTTTAAATGCTGTTGTGATTTATGAACCACAGAATCATCACAGAATGATTTCGGTTGGAAAGGACCTTAAATATTACCCAATTCCAACCCCCCTGCCATGGGCAGGGACGCCGCCTACCAGACCAGGTTGCTCGAAACCCCATCCAACCTGGCCTTGAACACCTCCAGGGATGGGGCAGCCACAGCTTCTCTGGGCAACCTGTTCTACTGCCTCACCACCCTCAGAGTAAAGAATTTCTTCCTTAAATGTAATCTAAATCTACCCTCTTTTAGTTTAAAGCCATTTCCCCTTGCCCTGTCACTCCACTCCCTGACAGAGTCCCTCCCCAACTTTCCTGTAGGCCCCCCCTTTAGGCACTGGAAGGCTGCTGTAAGGTCTCCCCAGAGCCTTCTCTTCTCCAGGCTGAACAACCCCAACTCTCTAAGCCTGTCTTCATAGGAGAGGTGTTTTAAACTTAAAAATGGTAGTGGCTTTAAACTAAAAGAGGGTAGATTTAGATTACATTTAAGGAAGAAATTCACACACACTTCTGAGTGTGGTGAGGCACCAGCACAGGTTGCCCAGAGAAGCTGTGGATGCCCCATCCCTGGAGGTGTTCAAGGCCAGGCTGGATGGGGCTTTGAGCAACCTGGTCTGGAAGGCGATGTCCCTGCCCATGGCAGGGGGGTTGGAATTGGATAATATTTAAGGTCCTTTCCAACCCAAACCATTCTGTGATGATTCTAGGATCTCCTGAACTACATTTTAAGGAAAACTGCCATTGATCTTGATTTGTCTTAAAATGCTGTGTTGTAAACCACAGAGGCTCAGGAACTGATTCACTGACAGCTCAGACATCTGAGCAGAGAGCACAGGCTTAGCAGCAGGACAGTCTTCAGTAACAACTAAATCACAGAGTAGAGCAATGATTCTAAGTATCTAGCTAGTAGTAAAATATATAGAGAATGTTAATATATAATAATGTTTCCATGCCCTTCTATGTCTTCAAATATATGCAATTTCTGCAAGTCAGATGGGCAACCAAGGCAGAGTCTTTGTAAGGAGACACTGGAATTAAAAACAAATGGATGTCTCCCAGCAGAAGTGAGATTGCAATTATACAGGACCAAAAGAAGAACTGAAATAATAGCATAATTTAAAAATTCTAAATACAACCCATGGTGTAAGAGCAACATGGAAGGAAGAAAAAAAAAAAGACAAAAAAGGAAGAAAAAACTCTGAAAATTGAGAATTACAGTACACCAAAATGACTGACATTAATTATTGACAATGATATGAAACTGCAATGCATGAAGACATATTCATCCTACAAAAATTTTTCACACAACATAATTAGTCTACATTCATATATCAATAATTGACAACACTTATTTCTTCCAGCTAAGTGGCTTTAAATGACTTCATATGAAACACAATGAATGTAGGTTACTATGGTGATCAGTTTAATTCAGGAATAATTGGCTTATATTTTAAACAAATACATTCGATTCTTCAACCTGAGGCTCAGAAAAGATTTAGTAACAGCTTTGAACTTCAGTTTTCCTGCTTAAAGCCTATGATGTACTTAAGAAACTACAACCTCCTCAAAGTGAATAATGCATTTAAGATGATCAGACCACAATATTGAATTATGTATAAAACCATACTGTTCTGCCCTTGACTTCTTTGCAGAGATATGTGAAACTTATCACAAAAATTATCATGCCATTTGCCTGTAAATTGACAAGACTGCATTTAACGGACTAATTTTCAGGCATGGTATTTCGGGCTGTCATCTCCCCATCACAACATAGTCCATATCAGGCCAGACCATTATTCAGATGAAAAACCACATGAAGAGCAGGAAACGCCTATGGCTTAGGGACTGATTCTGTTGCCTTGACAAGACCAATGGCCCTCTGTCTCAATATTGTGCAATAGGATATTATGCCTTTTCATATTTATGGCATAGGAAGACAGATGCTTTGGTCATTAACATAAGCCCAGCACTACTGATTTATTCCAGAACTAAAGTGATTTATACTGGCTTATAAAATCTGTGTTTATTGGCCGGATGAAAGATGTCAAAATATTTTTCACACAAATAGGGAGGATGCATTATGTGTCCTTTCAAGATTTCTGTACTTTTTTTTTGAACCTAGAAGAAAATATTTTTCCACTTCTGCAAATAAACTGAAGTTAGCAGTATAATAACTAATAATTTCTATAGTGGAAGCTTCTAAATGCAAATACTAGAAGATACCAGGAAAAAGTATAGAGGACTTACAACCACAGGATCCAAAAAAAACACCAAACAACCCAGCCTATGATTGGGTATAGGACATACCCATCCAGTGCAGATGATAAAAATGGCTCAGTTTTTTCATCTCAGCTTTTCATCTTTTTTGTTTGTTTGTTTTTATTTTATTTTTATTTTATATTTTATTTTGTATTTTATTTTATATTTTATTTTATTTTTCTAAGAATACAGTTAGTGATATAATTCCATTAATGTTGCTTGTGATGGTATAAAATGTTTGGAGATTCTTCAAGATAGATGGCTTTGGTTAAAATATGGATGCATGTACAGAATAAATACTTGTGAACTAAATACATTTAATACACTGATACAACAGGCTTTGTGAGAGCACACATATATTTGCCAAAGCAGAATGACAGTGCAAAGCACTGGAGCCCTTGGAACAGCACCTTCTTAGGTGCAGGCTGAATTACACAGCCTGAGGATGCAGCTTTTGAGGATCCTCATTGCTGAAATTTCAGATCAGAAACTCCTGTTTGCTTTTATTCACTGTCAACCAAGATCCCCATAGAGAATTTTGTTTCCTCATCATCACTTGTAAAGCTGTTTACTTTCTATTTTGTTAAAAGTAAACACCACTTGCAGAATCACAGCAGGAAAAAAAAAAAAGCATAACAAAACCTTTCTTAACAATCAAGTTAGTATCAGAATCTTATTTGCAAAACACTTACTCTAAGTTATTGAACTGCAGAACATATTATAGCACTCAGAATCACGGTATATAAATATCAATGAAATAAAGAATGCATCCCAACAGGATCTTTATGAGACAGATAAATACTAATGAGTAAATAAAATAGGGTAGGTATCTTGCAAAGAATTAAATAATCTGTTGCACATGTACAAGCAGACCTCAACTTTCCTGAATCGGGCCTACATTCTTTTCCTGTAAACTGTTTGATTTATTTCTGCTTGTCCAGAGTAAGGCTGCAATTCCATTACAGTTTCTGGGAAGACCATAAAACATACCAGAAGAGAAGCTGTTCAGAATACAATAGACGAACATATAAGTGGAAAGCTAATGGTGGTTTAATTTAGGATATTTATCAAGTAAAAACAGTTGAAAAATATGTTCATTCTTATTTGTTAATGTTTACACTGCATCTACCCGTATCTTGTAAAAAAAAAAAAAAGAAAATAAAAATCCATAATCTACATATATAATATATAAGATACATATAATATGCATATTATATTTATAGAGAGAGATTTATCTCCTTCTCACCTAGTCTTTCCTTTCTTCCTCCTCAACAAGCAGAAGTCCAGCAAACAATGTCGTTTTTCTGTCGGTCTAATTATTGATTTCTGGGCTGAAGGTACTGCGGGGAATCCACAAATCTGTATGATGCCCTTGAGTGCTAGATGCACTGTTAGAATCTCTCTGAATTATGTGAAAGATATATGAGATCTCACATTACCAGACAGTTTCCTACTGGGTACAAATGCGAAGAGGAACACGAATCAAAGTCACTCTCTCCAAGGTCACTGGAAGTAAATTCTTTCATCTGACTCAACAGTCACCTATTTAAAATGATGGTACTTGACAGAAGTAAACCTCTCAATGATATCTGGCATCCATTTGTTTTAGTTTATGTAAAATAATACATCTCTAAGGAAACTGGCTAGCCTACACTAAAAAAACACAAACCTGTGAAATTCAGGTAATTCTTGAACCTCTCCTGTTTCATTAGTTTTGAATCAACTCTAATATCATAAATCACTAGGCAATAGACCATGGAGGACAGTGTGAGACAATAATATAATTAAGTGATTTTGCATTTGAAAAATGGAGGAAAATTAGGTCTTTACCAATGTATTTGCCAAGTATATTTTGAAAAGCAAAATGTAATTCTGCATTTATTTGGAAAGTAAAACCGAATTCCTAACAAAAAATATTTATTTAAAGCAGATCTGCTTATAAAATTACATTGATAACACATTTTTGCTGCTCTCAAAGCCAATATGCACATAAGAAAGTTTATGAGTACCTTACCAATCTGAGATTTTTTAACCAAAAATGTTGAAAAACGTCATCAAATATAAATAATGTATTTAATATCATTTTCCCTTCTAAACTACATCCCAAGTACTCAGCACATGATAGGGGCATTAAGAGATCCTTAGATCGCAACCACAAAATCCCATTTTTTGTATCAACAAGAGAAAACTTACTCCTTGTAAGATGAGTGAAATTTAAGGTTACTTCTCAATTAGAAATTCTAAAAGACTCTGACATGGTGAACGAGAACATCCTTTTAAAAATGTGGGTTGTGTCACCCACAGAGTATGTGAACTGCTTTTGTTCCCATTTTCAAGTGATAAAATGTACAAGCAATAATCAATCAGTAGTGACTCAGCAGTGTTGCTTTGCTGCCACCTGAAGAATTAAGAAAATAAAGACTTTCCAGTGTTTTCAGCCTACAAGATGGCTTATTTCTGTAATACGATCTCACATGAACGTAAGTCTTCTCAGGATAATACATGATATTTTTTTAGAATAAATCCCAGTTAGGAAAAAGGATTTTCAAAAAAAAAAAATAAATACAGGAAACAGGCTGAAGGTATACAATATAGTGTATTTCTCCCTATGCTATTTGCTGGGGAAATAGCAATTACACCTTTTAAGTTACTATGCTATATTCCAAGGTGGAACACTTCAAATATCGGATAAATATTTCTACCTCCTGTCCTCTGCTCAAGTAACACACTGGCTATTATTTTTTAAATACTTAGGTAAACTAAAAAGGTGTGAAAAGTTATCAGCTTATTCTTGCAATCTGGACAGCTATACTACACAGAATGTTACATATGAATAGCAAGAAAAAAAAAAGCACACAAAAACAAACAAACAAACAAAAAAAACACTGAGTTTGTTAAAGAGCAGAAGGCCAAGTCTGGCTGCATACTGAGTGGAGTATGAAAACCTGCAGCAGCACATGAGAAATTATAGCTCACCACACTCTTGACAATCAAAAGAACAATGGCTTCACAGATTTACTTCTCCCGTAAACAGGCTTTATCTAAGCCACTTTATTTCTGCATCCATATGCACCCCATTTACTGCATGTAGGAATGCACTGCAGCATACTTATCAGATATAGAAAATACAGATAGTATTTTGATTTTTTGCCAAATCATGACATCTGATACTGAAACAGTGAGTGCTCCATAACTCCATAAAACCACTTTAATCAGTATGCAACATCTCCATTAATGAGCTGATTACTTGTTCCCTAACCAGCAGGGCAAGGAGCAGAGGTTAAAGCACTTACTGGCACAGACCACATACTCAGGCTTACCTCCTGGTAAGGTGCCGTTAGAAGTCAGTATATATGGCCTCCCCATGTTAAGACAGAATTGCTTTTCCAGAAATTGTAATTTGACTTTACAACACAAAAGCTCTTTCAAAATAACCTGAAAAGTACAGATCCCAGGTGTGAGTCAAGGGTGACCTGTCAGCTACCTCATACAGAAGTGACCTCGCAGTCCCTTTCTGTGACACGTTCCTGTTGCCGCCCTATCTACTGCAGAGACAGAAGTAACCTCACAGCCACTTCCACAGTCAAATTCAGGAGATCCTGAGGTAGATCTGTCAACTTTCTTGTTCCCATGGGACTAGCGCTCACCTTTCTGGGTGTCCTGGTTTCAGGTAGGACAGAGTTAATTTTCCTCCTAGTAGCTGGCAGGGTGCTATGTTTTGGATTAGGATGAGAAGAGCACTGATAACATGCTGATGTTTTAATTGTTGTAGAGCAATGCTTACACCAAGCCAAGGACTTTTCAGCTTCTCGCTCTGTCCTGCCAGCGAGCAGGCTGGGGGTGCAGCAGGAGCTGGGAGGGGACAGACCCAGGACAGCTGACCCAAACTGGCCAAAGGGGTATTCCATACCATCTGACATCATGCTGAACAATATATAGGGGTGGCTAGCCGGGGTGGGGGGGCCGGCTGCTCGGGGATAGGCTGGGCATCGGTCAACGGGTGGTGAGCAATTGCATTGTGCATCACTTATTTCGTACACATTATTACTATTAATACTATTATTATTATTATTATTATTGCTATTATTTTTCCTGTCTTAATAAACTGTCTTTATCTCAACTCACAGGCTTCACTTTCCCGTTTCTCTCCCCCATCCCGGAGAGGGAGGGGGGAGGGTGAGCGAACGGCTGTGTGGTGTTTGGCTGCCAGCCGGGCTAAACCACAACACTGGGTTAGAGATTAGCAAAGGTTTAATGAGAAGCTTTGGTGTTCTGTGGGTATCAGGTCTGTGGTTAGGGTATGGGCAAGCTCTGTGGTTTAGTGCTTTTTTAGGTCTGCCAAGAACTTGTCTATGGTTAAATAGAGCATTTTAATGCTATATATATATATATATATATATATATATATATATATCAGAACAATATATATATATCAGAACAAAACCACGACATCATGTTCTTTGGTTTAGAAGGAAAAAATCAAGTATCCTCCTTAGGATTCCTCCACTCAGACTAATTCAGATTTGTACGAGCCTGCTTATGTGATCAAGGCTAGAAAGAAGGACAATGCTTCAGTTCATATGAAACCTAGACTGCAGCACCTTCTAGACTGAGTTGAAGCAGGATCAGTGGAACTGACCACAAAAAGAATTGACATTCGGCCTAACAATTTCTCCTGTTAGACAGAGAATATTCAGACACTGTATTCATGGAAGAGAAACAAAATGAATTTATTTAAGAAGAGAGATAGCGAGGGAGCTAATCTCCTTCTAAGAGTTTCTGCTTTATTAAAGAACCAATCTCACTTCACTTCTTAAACAGGAGCCTAGCAGGTTAAAAGGCATGCTGAGATTTTAAATGAACTTCATCTAAATGAACCTTAAATAAGTTATTTTTGTTGAGAGTTTTCTCTTTCCCCCTACATAAATGTTTTCAAAGTCTCTTCAGACTACTGAGTGTAGCAAACTAGCAGTGATTAAAAAAAAAAAATCCTCTTAAAAAATATTTATTAGGAGTAAAATGTTTATATTACCTATTACATTGCTTGGATGATTAAGAATGAGCCAGGACTGTTTCTCTTATTGTTTTGGGAAAACAGCAGTATTTGTACAGACTAATCCCCACCTTCGCAAGGATTTTTTTTCTGGAAAAGATATTAACATTTTAATTTAAATAAGCATACCGTGTTTCTCTACCAACTTCAATTTTCCTTGCAATATGTACAACAACAAACAATTGTAGTATCTCCTGGTCTTTTTTTTTTTTTTTTACATTTCCATGCCTGGAAACTACATGAAATTAAGCAGCTGGATGGCATCATTAAATTTATTTGGGGGAAAATAATAATTAATCACTTAATACTACCTTTTGTTCTTCTAACCTATGCTGCTATTACTACCAAAATTCATCAAAAATTAGTGCATATATTAGCTATCTGTAACCATACCTTCCTCAGCCAGACAACACAGTTTGGTCTTGCACCATACCTATTAGCAATACCGTACTCGTAGTTTTAGCCACATCATCATTGTATTTAAAACAAATAATGGCAACTAAATAGCTACAAGATTCTGTCTCGCAGGGGTCACTATATGATATGAATCCAAGCTATTAGGCCAAGGACACTTATGAATAAGCTTAAATCTAAGTAGTATGATCCCACTGACTTGAGATAGTTATGTGTCTTAGGCTTAATACATGCTTAATGCCCCACTAAGAAGCTTTCAAAGCAAATTCTGTTCAGCACAGAATAATGACTGTTTCCCAAAGGAAAGATGCGGTTTTTTCTACATACTCTGTGATACAACAGTAACATTTTTCCCATAAAACAGTGAACATGCATATATACTAAATGAGTAAGGACATAGAAGAGATCTGAATTTATAATGAACTTATAAAAATAATAAATAAAAGTACAAGTGGTAAATGTAAAACATGTTGAATCATCCTGGATACAGATAGGAATATGAATGAAACAGCAAACACAGTGACCTAAATACTGATGAGATACCAAAATTTCAAATATATTTTAGCAGCAATAAATATACGGACAGTTCATTCCTACACATAATTAAAATGGAGGCTGATCTCCAAAGGGTTCTGCCAACTCCAGCATGCCTAACCTATAATTTATAAATACAACTAGCTTTATTAAATAATCGTGGTGAATCTATTCCACAATACAAGAAACAAAAAGAGTCCACTGGGAGATAGGATTCTCCATTATTGTATCAGTAAAAATCTTGCAAACTTAGCTAATGTCTCAGTTGTGTAGACTTTTAAGCCTACACAGCAGCAAGAATTACAGTCATCGACTTACAGCTTCAAAAGAGAGTATTTAATGAATACACTTTTACCTGAAATGAGGAACTAACGGAAGGTTGAAAGATACAGGTTGTCTGTATCATACCTCAATATGCAACTTGAACAAGAATGTACAGCAGAAAGATGCCCATTAAAACACATTTCTTTTTAATAGAAAGCAAGCAGAACTAGGTCAAGAAAAAGACTAAAGATGAAGAAATAAGATTTTTGCATGACACTTCTAAGATGAACTGCATCTATAAAAGAAGAAACTCAATTTAGAGGCTAATGTAGCTATCATAATAAATCCAATTCACATCTATGAGAAGATGCTCTGCATATTCCAAGAAAGGACAGAAAGCTGGTTAAGAAATAAGAGAGAAATGACATGCTACATATGAGTTAGAGGGGGATAAAAGCAAAACAACCTCACTTGTATTAAGAAGAATGTTACATGACCAAAAGTGTCTTCTTTTTTTTTTTTTTTTTTTTTTTTTTGCAGATTCAAGATCTTGGAAATACAGATTCTCACACTGGAAGAAAGTTCAGCCTTTTCAGTCAGCTCCTCTGGCCCCATAGTGTTCCCACTGCCACCCTTCTAGCACCTGCCACTGAGCTCACAGAATCACAGAATCACCTAGGTTGGAAGAGACCTCCAAGATCACCAAGTCCAACCTCTGACCTCACGCTAACAAGTCTTCCATTAAACCATATCACTAAACTCTAAATCTAAACGTCTTTTAAAGACCTCCAGGGATGGTGACTCAACCACTTCCCTGGGCAGCCCATTCCAATGCTTAACAACCCCTTCAGTAAAGAAGTTCTTCCTAATATCCAACCTAAACCTCCCCTGGCACAACTTTAGCCCATTCCCCCTTGTCCTGTCACCAGGCACGTGGGAGAATAGACCAACCCCCACCTCACTACAGCCTCCTTTAAGGTACCTGTAGAGTGCGATAAGGTCGCCCCTGAGCCTTCTCTTTTCCAGGCTGAACAATCCCAGCTCCCTCAGCCGCTCCTCGTAAGACTTGTTCTCCAGACTCCTCGCCAGCTTCGTTGCCTTTCTCTGGACTCGCTTGAGCACCTCCATGTCCTTCTTTTAGCGAGGGGCCCAAAACTGAACACAGTACTCGAGGTACGGCCTCACCAGAGCCGAGTACAGGGGGACAATCACTTCCCTAGCCCTGCTGGCCACACTGTTTCTTATGCAAACCAGGATGCTGTTGGCCTTCTTTGCCACCTGAGCACACTGCTGGCTCATATTCAGCCAACTATCAACCAATACTCCCAGGTCCTTCTCTGCCAGGCAGCTTTCCAACCACTCATCTCCCAGCCTGTAGCGCTGTTTGGGGTTGTTGTGCCCCAGGTGCAGGACCCGGCACTTGGCCTTGTTGAACTTCATACAGTTGGCCTCAGCCCATCGGTCCAGCCTATCCAGACCCTCCTGCAGAGCCTTCCTACCCTCAAGCAGATCGACACATGCACCTAACTTGGTGTCGTCTGCAAACTTACTGAGGGTGCACTCGATCCCCTCATCCAGATCATCGACAAAGATATTAAAGAGAACTGGCCCCAGTACTGAGCCCTGGGGGACTCCACTAGTGACCAGCCCCCAACTGGATTTAACTCCATTCACTATGAGCTGATTCAATGGCTCATTATTCTGGAATTCCAGGAGGAGAAATCCTCAGGAACCTTTCTAGCAGGTTATGTAAGAATATTGTGAGACTAGATATACCATGCAACACACCTCTCCATCACTTGTTATCCATATTCCCTTTGCTGTGGGGAGAGCAGCACACAAAGCAAGGACGCATGCTTGTATTACAGCTAGCTCCTACTTATGATCTCTGCAGTCTGAAGAACATATTCCTGGATTTCATTCAACTTGTTGACTTCTTTTCAGACTAGAGGCACAGAATAATACTTCTGCTGATATCTGAAGGCCAGGAGAGTTTGGTAAATTCTTTGAAGTCACTTGCTGTATATCATTCTAAACCAAATTTAAAACAACTTCATTCCATACTATGCTATTTTTCCCAGAACTTCAAGGTGAGATTTTCCTGAACCATTTTTCCTTCTATCCCTATATCCAGATAGAGCCAAAGAAAAAAAGATGGAGTATGAAAGAAAACAATGAAATTGAGCCTTAAAATTATTCCATGTTTTATTCATGGGAAAAATGTATTAGAAATACAGAGAGTTGTCAAAACTATTTTCTGTGAAATTAGCAGTTTAGGGGAAAAAGCACAAAAATAATATTACAACACAGCTGTACTTTCATTTTATCTACTGCCTCATTTTCAACCTCCAAATGAGTGTATTTTTATGGTAAATTGCGTTTTTTTTATATAAAGAAAAACTGTGAGAAAAACAATTGGTCAAGTCAGGAAGATCTTCAACAGGTTAATCATGTTGCCCGGGCTTTTGACAGTCAGCAAAATCACAATCATTATAATAAAGAGAATTTTGCCACTAGCACTTTTTTTCATGGAGATTTCTCTGGTCTTATTGCCTCTGTAGTTTCAATAACATTTGTAAAGATACTCCTTTAATCTTAAGTTCTAAAAAAAGTTTATGAATTGTGTTTTCAGGGCTGAAAATATTCCAACAGGGAAAAAGAGAATGAGTATGTTACCCTTCCTGCAACCAAAAAGAACTACACTTATTTACTGTCAATTTTCTGTTTTATTTCTCACCCTTGCAGATTCAGCAGTTACCATATGAAAATAAATAAATAAATAAAATACAAAACAAATAAATGAATAAAACCACCTGACACTATTTCTGAAAAGTTGGGAGGGTTTTTTTGTTTGTTGGCTTGTTTGTTTTTTTCCTGAAGACTTTGTACTGTAAGAGGAACTCAGCATGTAAAACACTGAAATGCCCCGAAGAAATGCCTTCGGATTTTCAGATGTGTCACGTGTGCCTGCACTGCTTCTTGCACAGGCACACAGCAGCACTGGCTGAGGGATGTGGTACAGGACTATACCAAAAAAAAAAAGAAGAAGGAAGAAGAAGGAAGGAGAAGGAGAAGGAGAAGGAGAAGGAGAAGGAGAAGGAGAAGGAGAAGGAGAAGGAGAAGGAGAAGGAGAAGGAGAAGGAGAAGGAGAAGGAGAAGGAGAAGGAGAAGGAGAAGGAGAAGGAGAAGGAGAAGGAGAAGGAGAAGGAGAAGGAGAAGGAGAAGGAGAAGAAAGCTGTGCTCTTCTGTTAAGTTCTCATCACATTTCTATTTTGGCAAGAGTCATTCTTTGTAAACTTACAAAGCGGGACAGAAAAAACAGCACTTAACATATTGCTTACACTTTACCATCTAAAAATGTAGAATTGCTTTAAATAAGACAATATGCTTTGATTTGTCATCATGTTTATTATTGCATTTATTTTCTGCCTGCTGATACTATTAAGGAAGATGTTTCATCTCAATAGATGTATAAAATCAAAGGAACGAAGGAAGGCAGTATGACTAATTTAATTACTTTCCTGGTTCTTTCAATAAATGATGGCTGAGCATAGCAATATGAATAAGGATTTGTAACTAAATCTCACACTGTAATTATGAAAGAGCAGGAAATTGAGATACAGATTCTGATTCTAATTGCTTCATGATAACCATGCAAATGCATCTCACTCAGAGTATTCTTTCATGACCCTGGAGTTCAGGACTCTGCTCTTTCACCTTTCTTGTCTATTTATGAAGGAAAAAGCTCTTGGCATCTAAATTATTGGTGTGGTTTCTGTGTGATTTCTGTGATGATGATCTTCTAACTGTTCCATTTAGGTGAATATTATTTACAAGCGCATACCATTATTAAAATTTGTATGAGCTAGAAAGGAACTTAACTTAACATTCATTACTTGAAAATATCAGTTGTTTACCCCTCTTTACACAGAAGGAAAAAAAAAACGAAAAAGAAAAAAGAAAAAAAAAGAGAGTGAAAAATACTATTTCTTCAGGAAACTGAATATTTTCAATGATCTACTATAAATGCTTAGCACAGGCCAATTATCTATAATATCTGAGAAGCACAGCTAAATGCCTATGCCTATATGCCTCCCATAGAACTAGGCACATTTGCACCTCAACATTCAGATGAAACACACTGAAAGAGTTTTAGGATAATGTTAAATTGACAGTACTTTTATGCTGTGATTTTTTCCTCAATTAAAATTGAATGATATGACTTCATTAATTTACATAAATAATGGAACAGAAACAGGACTCTCAATTCAGCATTTTTTTCCAGAACATGGATGAGGGTGCTCCAGGATGATGGTAGACTAACTTTATCCTAGTCTATGATTTCTATCTAGTTGCATTCCAATTTAGTACTAACTTCTTCTCTAGTGCTTTTTTCTTCCTCTCCTTACTGTCAATAACTTAAGCTTTAAAACTCCTAATAACACCATTAGCCACAAACATGTAATGGTTATTTTTGACTAACACAAATATGCCCTTCTAATTTGATAATACTACCTACTCTTTCATTGCAAAGCCCATAAAATCCATTTCCTATGTGCCTGGTGCTCCTTCAGAAGCTATAGATCACAGTTAAAGAAGTTTAGAAGACAAGTTTTATATCATTTCCCTGGAGACCTGAAGTTACTCCATTATTGTGCCAGATTTATTAAACAATGCTTCAGGGCAAAATGTATAGACAGCTTTGTAGAAAAGGTTGTTCCAAAAAATACAAAAATCCCTCTAACTTATCTAGCTATGGAGAAACTAGTTACAGTCTTTTCACAAATAGCAGGATGCAACTCTCTACTACATACATGTAAGCTATGCTGAAAGCTGAACATTCGATGTAATATGCGTCATCCAGCAGATTGAAGTCCTGACTCTCTTGTAATGCTACACTCCCTTCAGAAGTTTCGTGGACAAATAGCATGCTTCTATTCAGGGTGTTCTTCCCTTGCAAAATTAAAAACCAACAAGAACTTGCCCTTTTAATTAGGCTATCTGTATAATGATATAATGAATGAAGTGAAACCACCTATTATTTTTTGTCATGTTCATTATTAGTACTGATTATCTTTTTATTACCATCTTGTCTAAAATCTCTCATGACAATGGAAAGTGCTACTAAGTTAAATAACCCAAGAACCTAATTTTATCAGAGATGCAGAGGTCTTTGTTAATTTACTCTCACCATTTTTATTTTGTTCAAAACCTGTAAATATAAACTACAATATTATTACACACAGGAATTGCAAGCAGAAAATGGAAATGATGGTGTCCTAGTTTAACCTGTTATGCAATGTATACATCTCTAAAGGGTGGCATTAGAGAATGATGAAGCTTTCAAAAGATCTCAAGGTGTTGGGTACCCAGTTCTGATTAAAAATCAAAATACGTCACTGTTTTTATACACTGAGAGATAATTTGTTGCCAGTGGTATATCCATGAATATTGAGACAGAGGGAAAGAGAGAGAGAGAGAAAGAACGTTTCCTATTCTATATTTAAAACACAGATTTAAAACACTGCAAAATTTGCTTTCCTTAAAAGGACAAACAAGAATGGATTACACGAAAGCCCTCTGTCAGACACTCAGAGACAGTAACTTCTCCTTGGGAGCGGTACATCTGCTTCACTATCACTCTTTGGAAAAACATCCAACAAGTGATATTTGCCCCTTCTGAGATTCTGTGCTGGTGTCAAGCACCAGTAAGACAGCAGCTAATGAGACAGCAGCTGAGGCAGTGCCAGAGCTCACTGCCCACACTCCTTCACAGCAAACAGTGATGACTTCAGGCTTCTGACCCTTCCCTTGGCTGAGGACTGGCCTCAAAGGCACACTAACCTTCCACGTTCGAAGCAAAATGCTTAGCTATTGCTGTTGGTTTCAGTGAATCAGAGCTGATGCACAGTAGCCAAGGAGCAGGCAGCTGGGGTTTTGTAGACAAGATGAACAGCATATTTTTCTATTCCTTTATTATATTTAGAAGATGCTTCACATTCACTATCAAGCACATTTATTTATAGTTTACAGTTTGTAACTATCTCTGCTAATGACCTACTACCTGCATTGAATTTTTCTGTACTTTTTAATAGCATCTGCATTTCCTCCACTGTTGGTCAAAAACAAACAAACAAATAATCAAACAAACAAATAAAACCAAAGGGAACAATCTGAACTGAAAGTTCAGATGAGCAATCCTATCCTCCATTAGAATTAATGTAAATAATTAGTGCATTTAATTAATTGACACAGGACTAGCTCCAAGCCCGTCACAGAATTTTCATACAGGTTGTTCATCACATTTAGAATAACTCAGCAACTACCTCATATCACTCCGTCATTACATCAGCTGTTAGGTTTGGCAGAGTACTGATGGCAGTTGGCCTGCACGCTATCTGGATTTAAAAGAAATACCATAAAAATTCCATTTACTTTTCTTTACTTTCCACAAAAACAAGCACACTACATTTTTGTTGGAGACATTGCTAATAAATAACATGTTACTAATAGATCATGATCTGGTATGGTGACAGCAATTTGACATTTAAAATAAATATGTTTATGTTCTGCATTCATTTCAAAAACCAAAATGCTGTTTCTACTTTATCCTCAGAATTCTGCAAAACTGAATCTGTCAAATTCATAACTATAACTATATATATAAATTGATATATGTATATAATTGTTTTCTATGAACACACTATTTGTGTTGTGATGCAGTACTCCAACCCAACCCTCTATGGTTTGGACCTCACTAGTGTGCATCGGATAAAGATAATCTAATAAGAATATGTATCAAAGGTAGAGCCCATTGGTTCTAATCATCTCACTGAGATGTGACTCTTCCTGCTCAACAATTCTAGTGATACATTTTAGACATAAAGAGTATCTATTTAATAATTCTTTTTATGTTTTATTGGGTCTACAGGAACATGTTACATTGTAAGAGAGATATTACTACATCAGAACTTCACAAGCTCATTCTTTACAGTTACATTAACACTAAACTACACCAAGAATAGGCCCTTCTTTCTGAATACCAACTAATAAAAGAAAAATATATATATATGTAAGGCACATCTCTGTCACTGCCACCATTTTAGAAGTTATATGTCTGTCCTGGTTTCAGGTAGGACAGAGTTAATTTTCCTCCTAGTAGCTGGCAGGGTGCTATGTTTTGGATTAGGATGAGAAGAGCGCTGATAACATGCCGATGTTTTAATTGTTGTAGAGCAATGCTTACACCAAGCCAAGGACTTTTCAGCTTCTCGCTCTGTCCTGCTAGCGAGCAGGCTGGGGGTGCAGCAGGAGCTGGGAGGGGACAGACCCAGGACAGCTGACCCAAACTGGCCAAAGGGGTATTCCATACCATCTGACGTCATGCTGAACAATATATAGGGGTGGCTAGCCGGGGTGGGGGGGCCGGCTGCTCGGGGATAGGCTGGGCATCGGTCAACGGGTGGTGAGCAATTGCATTGTGCATCACTTTGTACACATTATTACTATTATTATTATTATTATTATTATTGTTATTGTTATTATTTTCCCTGTCTTAATAAACTGTCCTTATCTCAACTCACAGGCTTCACTTTCCCGTTTCTCTCGCCCATCCCGGAGAGGGAGGGGGGAGGGTGAGCGAACGGCTGTGTGGTGTTTGGCTGCCAGCCGGGCTAAACCACAACAATGTCAAGTCATGTTTTCATGTATGTTGGATCACTGCTTTATAGATAAGGCTGAGGTATTAAATCCAAAATGGCTAAAGCTCTGACTGAAGACAAATCTCTTCCAAAACTTGTACCAAACTACATTATTCAAATCTATTCAGCAAGCATTCAAGTAGCAACATGATAGATGCAGCAGGCCAGCCTGGGTACACAGCTAATCAATATTGCATTCTTGAACAGCCATTGCATACTTTGGAGCTCTATGTGGAGATGTGGTGCGTGTGTGCTTAACACCCAGTACTGTGAGGGCTCCCATCAACTTCAGCTGGGCTGCTCACTGCAGATCCCAGGTGTGCACATATATCTTTGTCTAAAGATGTAGCAGGGCCAGTCTTCTGACACCTACAGCAAATAGTTAAGAAATTACACAAGACCCTGGATAACTATGCGTTTGTGAAGTCTTAGAAAAGGCTACTATTTACTGCAGTCATATTTGAACAACACAGCTAAACAGACAACACCAAATACTTTTTTTCAATAGGCTATGCACAACATAAGCACACAACTCATCCACGTGAATGTGTATTGCTTTAATAAATTCTCCACTGCTTACATCACTGAAGATAAAGGTCTTCATTATATATTTGAGTAATCAATACTTGTAAGTTATGTTTCACCAGGGAAAACAAAAATAAGTAAGGTTAAATTAATGCTGTCACTTTCTATAAACAGGTCATGGTTTCCCGCTATTGAAACTGCTAACTTCTTTAGTTTACAACAGGAAATCAACACTGTAGCATATTTTAAAAGTCTAATTTACTTAGAGTAATAAAAAGCCCCTCTCAAGGCTCATCATGTATGTCATATTATGCTTAGCTTTAAACACTCTAGCTAGAGAACTGTATGCAAAAATCTCAGCAAATCAAGTTGATTAATATTCTGCATTTGTATGCAGTAGTGCTCTCCACTCACTAAGTATACATAAATATTATTTTATTAGATTTCAAAGCAATTGTGCTAGGTGGGATAATAAAAAGTCTCTATTTTACATTATCTTTTTCAGCAATATAGTCTTAAAAACAAAAGGAAAAGAAGGAAATTACTACACTAAACTCACTAAAGGAATGGTCAGAAATTAAGGATTCCGGACTTGTAAAGCCATGCTTAGACTCGCAGAGCACAGAATTCTCCATTCAATGTAGGAACATCTACACTAGGTTTGCAGGGATCTCCTTATCTTCAGTCATATGGTTAGATGAAAAGCTAGGGAGAGTTTTCAATTTCTAGTAGTCATCACAGTTCACAGCACCTTTCTGAAGGAACTCCATTTCATGAGGATTCATGAGGATGCTGCTGGAGGGCAACCAGAGAACAGAACAAGAACACAAGCACAAATTTAATTGGAGTAATAAATAAATAAACAAATAAATAAATAAATAAACGAAAGCAAACAAAAGAAGGGGCAAAAGATCTTTGCCTCTACATTTCTACCTTTCTACTTCTACATTTTAATTAATACACAGTTCTCCTTTTTGGAGCAATGTTCCCTTGCCTGTCAACTGGCTTCTAGCTCCTGTTTTAAAATTCACTCCTTAATACACATTTCTCCCAGAAAATCTTCCAGCAGAGTTTTATTTTCTATTCAAAATCAGTCACCAAAATTAAAGGAGATCAACACATCATAATTGTTTCATTAAATTATCAACTTACTGTCAACTTTGGTAGAAAAATCAAAAGACGTATCCTCAGCCTATACTACTATACGCCCTAACAAATACTATTCCTTTCAACCACAGCAGATAAACAACAGAAATCATTGCAAATCTGGCTTTAACTAATATATTTTTAAATCTCTGGGGCTCCTAATGACAGTTAAGAGACTTTCTCAATTCGCCATTAACCAACTCATCAACTGTATTTACTAAGTGTGGCATTTCACTTGAGGATTGCTATGCTTCAATGTTAGAGCCTGCTGCATATAGCCTCCTAACCAAGGAACATTTTTTGATATTCAAGTCAAGATGTCATGCTAGCCCTTATAATCATGTAAATTGTCATTTTAGAGATTTTTTCAGGCTCTTGAAGAATAGGAACTTGCCTGATTCATTAGTTATCCCTCAGTAAGAACTGAAGAACTGAATTCTTTTCCAATTACACCTTTTCATATTTCAACATATTTATTAAATTACCAAGCAGAGCTTCTCTTGGAACATTTCCCATTATAGTAATTCCCCACAGATTTTCTTATAAGGAGACAAAGTGCAGTGTTGGAGCACAAGTAAATTGTAAGATGGCTGTAGGACTGATGGCTCTAACCTAATAAATGTTATTATAAGAATTAGCATGTAGAACATAATAGGATTTTTTTTGCAGTACAATCACATTAGTGTTGGTAAGTTCGATTTCCTGAAGACAATAATGTGAAGATTTCCATGCAAAAAGCAGCACATATTTCTCTATTTTCATGTCATATTTTTATACTAATCAACACTCTCATTTTGATAACAGACCTAAAAGCACTTGCATTAATTTCCAGCTGACTACACCTACAGTACAATACACGTGAATGTCACACATATAGAGCAACTTAAGGAACTTGTTATGAATATAAACAAATATTGCTACAAAACTGTTTAAATACATAAAGCTTACATAATGCAGGGATGAAACCTATGTATGGTGTACATACCAACAGGGAAAATGAGGTTCACAAATCTTCATGGCTGGGATTGTCTTCAATGATTTTTGGTGAAGCAAGCCATAGGCAAGCCATTGCCTTAAAGAAGCTTTTACAAAAAGCCCAACAAATCAACTACTCGCAAATACATGGAAAATTATTTACTCTGGTTTTCAGAAGAGTTACATGCTGAAAGAATTAAAATAACCCCTTGCATTAAATAAATCCTATTAGAATAAAAAATTCTAATATTGGCTTATCTTCAGCATGATATCTGTATCATGTCTCCTTGTGATTCTATGATTGTATAAAAAGGGCAAGATTAAAGATCTTTCAGAAAATATATATTGTATCTCAGTTATCTGCATTAGCTCATATATGCACACCCATAAATTTGATCACTTCCAATCTCATGACCTTACAGAGGTTTAAAGCTCTGTATTTAATTATTTGTATAACTTGCATATGACCACTTGATCACTTCTATATTAAGCTGTTTATAAAAAAAAAATGTCTTGAAAATATATTATAATGTATTTGAATTGAAAAAGGTCAGAAGAATGCTATTTACGTATCAATGGAGATGGCTACTGGGGGAAAACAAACAAACAAGGCCAAAACAAACAAAAAAATAAAAACCAAACAAACAAAACCAAAAACAAAATAGTCTGATATGGTATTACTAAAGAGAATTCTGGTTGAAAAGATTTTATCCTGGAAGTGGGCCAGAGCTTAATATAGCAGTCAGAACAGCAACCTGTCAAAAATGTTTAGATGGCAGCATCTCACTTCAGGACTTTAAGTACTTCAGTAGTAAGTTGCTAAAAGTCTCTGAAAATCAAGCCTCTTCTCTCCTCACTTTAATATGGATTAAGACAATGACTTTTAAGCGAACACATATAACCATCTTGGGCCAGATCCTAAGCCAGTATAAACAAATACATCAGCTTTATCTGGTGAAATTCGGTCACCCTATACTGTGGATTTTTCTTCCAATTCTTTCAACTATTGAAGAAAACAAGTGATAACTAGGCCAATCCTAAATTTTCTGCAGCTAGCACCACCACCAGACAGACAAACCACCAAGCAAATGCTATTAAGAAAAACACCATTGTGTTTAAAGACGATGTGTATACTGCAACAAATGCGTCTCTACATTACTGCTCGGAACAGAAATGGCTACCATTCTTCAAAGGCCAACGTAGATCTTTCCATTTTAAAAGCATCTCATTTGCTCTGGATAATGAGCTAAGAGTAGAAAGATTATGTGTCATATCACATTTCCGTCTTAATTACTTTTCCACAAAGAATAATGTAAAATAGGCATTATGATCCTAGCTTTTCCAGAACCTGCTACAAGTCTTTATAATAATACACTGGACATAACCTTTCTGTCACCATTAATTCAGTCCTTTAAAATATCAAAAAAGGAGGAAAACGCACATGAGGCAAAGCACAACATGTTAGGAAAATTTATTTATGGAAAATGATTCTGCCAGTTAATTTGTTTCCAACAGGCCCAGGGAATAAGCAAGTCTAAACATTACAATTTCTTACAAAAAGCAAGGCTGGTCTCTGGAGCTTTTTGACCCATGTTTTTTCACCCATGAGTTGACTTTCTGTAACCACTTAGCAGCATTATTCATTATTGGTTTAAGAGGGCCTTTCGGTGCAGTTAATTTATTGTACCCTCCAGCTTCCTAGCTCTTGACGATTTAGGAAACTATGATCATACACATTGCTGTTATAGCCCTCCATACTCTCTGGCTACTCTGCTTTCTACCAAATGCAATGGAGCCCATGTTCTGTTCTATAGGTAGATATGCAAACAGGTTTAAAATGGTATAACACAATGGTTAAATACAAACTTCAAGAATTATCATACAGAGAACAATGGAAACGGGAGCATAATTCAAGCAGCAATGGTTTGTCTGTACTCATTTGCCGCATAAATTTGCATCAAAGGAGGGAGCAAAACTGAAAATGGTACACACCTGCAGGGTCATCTGTCATAAACCCACCTCCACATGAGTCTTTATGAATGGGCAGTGTGGGCATTTCCATGTGTGGATGAAGAAGTAAAGGGTCAGAAAAAAGCAGGTGAAAGAGAGGGTCAGAGATATTCCTATTTATAAGCATCCCTGTCATAATAGGGTATCAAAAACATATATCAAATCATAACAGAGTACAAATTCAGACCTCTACCTCTGATTAAGTATAAATCTCGCACGCTTTATACTTCTCTTGAGTCCTTCAGAGCTAGCAGGACTTCTACTGTTTATGGGAAAAGGAACGCAGGATTCCCCACTGCAGGTGCCATGACTTGGGTAATCCTATTGTAAAATTGTTCTGAATACATTGCAAGTTCACCTTGGCTATTGAGATTAATCAATGCAGTGCAACAGTGCCTTAACCAACCATGAGTACGTACCAAACATGAGTGAAAGGATCAAGTTGAACTCATGCCTGAAGACAAGGAAGGCTTCTTTATTTGAAGCATCTTATTCTAGCACACACAAAATCAGGTTGCAATTATATCAGAATGGTAACTGCCTGGTGGAAGAAGTCATTCTAAACATCTAGGAAATCAAATGGGTCAGCCCTTGATGCTGTGCAGATGGAATTCTTCTGTATCTATAAAAATGTCTTCCCTTTGATAACCCACCCATATGAAGACTGAATGCAGTATATGAGAGCATCTTCCTGGCAAACAGCACAGGCATTTAGAAATCATACTAAGAAATGCATACTGCTCTTCCCTTCTAAGAAAATGACTCTTTGCTATTTCGAAGTAATTGTACTGAACACATTTTCATCATATTTCTAAAATAATAGTCTCCTTGAAGATAGTCAGTATTTATCCATCTTACCAGAATGATGGTGATGTTGTTCTTCTACGAACTCCAAGTCAAGCATTAGGTCATCTTCATCCAACTCACAGGAACCCAAGTTATTCAAAACATCCTAATATATATTAAATTAAAAACAAACAACAAAAGAAAAATAAGCATTTAGACAAATGGGTTAACCAAACTCTTCTACACAACAGAATGAAGACTCAGACCTGGAAAATATGTTCAAGTTGCTACGGGAAATTTTTCTATTAACTTTGGACTAGTGAGAAAATGTATGTAATAACCAGCCAAGTAGGCCATGTATTTGTTATGTAAGTAGGACATGTATTTGTCACCATTCCCTGTTTTACAGGATCTTGAACATTTAACTGAAAAAAACAGAAGTAATGCTGTCTGTATTACTGTTTTTTTTAACTGTTCAATGATACTTTTTGCATTTTCCCGAGTTTAAACATAACTGTTTGTGAAGCATAAATGTTATTTTCAGCACGATATACAATTATCACTATCTGTCTTTCATTACATTTTGGCATTGTCTGCCAATATTATCAGAACAGAGATTTACTATTCTATTTATCCAAGACATAAAGAGATACAAGTTCAGAATAAACAGCAAATTCAGACATGAACAATCAATTCATGAATTTTAAGTATTCATATGGGTAGTAAAGGATTACAATGACAGAGAAGAAAGCCTGACTGTAAGGTGTAGATGCTTAGGTCCCCATTCCCTCTTTGTAATTCCTTTTCTTTGCTAAGTTTCAAACACAGACAGGTAAGGGAGGCTTATATAATTCAATCTTTGGAATTCTTTTTTTTTTTTTTTAAAGGGGGGTGGGGTGTCTAAAATTAAAAGAAACTCAAGATTAATTTTTTTGTGCTACACTTTTCTCTCCAAGATTTGCTTCTTGGAAGATAAAATAAGCGATTATGCCTCAGGTAGACATCTTTACTCTGCGAGCTTATAGTCCAGCAGTATCACTGTTCAGGTGTCATTTGTGGTCACGAAATGGCATTCAGTTTGGCCTCAGTAAAGCCCTGTTTGGACAATCATTACTTGCAGCCATCCACAGGACAGCAATCGGTCTCCAAGCAGGTGACCCACAAACAGAGACAGGTCCATAGCGGGAGCCCTGGCTGAAGACAGCCTCTGCTCTCAGCCACTCAGAGAGGAACAAAGCAAACTGCTGGTAGCATGGCTGCAGGCAACCCACACTAGGACAGGTCATCTATTTATTGTTCTCCATTCCTATGCTCACCACAGGCAGTTATGGAAAACAAGGAGAGGAGGTGATTGTTTTCTCTAGTCCCTACCAATCTAAAGTTGCTATGCTCAATGGATGAAAATAGAATAGTAGTATCACATACTGTCAGGTAAGCATTTCTTCTGACATGATAATATCATGACATTCATAATCTTCTCCACA
Source organism: Cygnus atratus (assembly GCF_013377495.2). NCBI lineage: Eukaryota > Metazoa > Chordata > Aves > Anseriformes > Anatidae > Cygnus > Cygnus atratus. Next base: position 11,118,996 of record NC_066365.1, read on the forward strand.
GTTCCAATGTCTAATCAAAAATAATACACGCATGCTCCAGCTAGTATTTTGTTTGAAAATCTACAAATGATACTACAACAGGTATGATCCATAGTCTATTTCACAGAGAAAAAATTCAGTAGACCCCCCCTTAATATGTTGGCACCCCAGACATCCCTTAGGCTGCCCTCTCAAATCTAAACCAAGGGACACTGGATTTCAGCATGCAAGAAGCCATGAATCAACCTGTTTGGGGGGCTAGAGATTGCTACAGAAATCTACTGTAGAGAAAGCAGAGAAATATAAGAGTAGTATACCTCAAACTAGCAAAAGCCCTTCCTGACCTCACTTCCAACAATAATTTTTTATGTTGCTTCTAATTCTTTCAAGTATTTTTCCCCCCATAAGAGGTGTCAATTCTTATTCACACTCAAAGCTTACACTTATTCAACTCTTGAGTAATGATTTCTCTAAATTCTGTTTTCCACTATTTCAGAAACAGTGTACAGGCAACATAATAACTTTTTTTGCGTTCTTTCCCTAGCTTACTGCTAGCATGAGAATACCTCTTCTGAGATGCAGAACCCATTGTTAATGCTGTTATTACATTTATAAATGCTGTGCACAGAAAGTGAGAATTGTCAAGTGGAGAAACTTCCATACAACCAGCAAGCAGTGCTGTACAAAAGGAAAACACCCATCACATGACCACTACAGTCACATCAAGCACAGAACATCTTAATCCCTTTATCTTAATGTTCAACATTTAACTCAGAGATCTGCTAGCCAGCATTCTTCATAGTAACTATTTCTTTTCCCCAAGGTGACAAAATGTAGACATTCAATAATCAAATTATTTATTACCATAGAATACAAAAGCATAGAAATGAAAATGCAGTGTGCAGATGCAAAGTATCAGGTTATGGTATCTGATACCTGTGTAGATACATATTTATCTAGTCTGCATTTATGTTAACATATAACAAAAACCCAAAGTAAAACCAGTTTTCTGATATTAAAAATAAAATAATTAAAAAAAAAAACCTGTCTTTTCTATTACATGAAAGTGGGAGAACACCTATTGCTCAATGTTATAGATAACCCCAAAATTAAATAACTTTTGAATCACTGTTGGAGCTAGTGAAATACCAAAGACTGCAAATCTCATTTAGGGCTTATGTGTATCCGGTAGCAGCTAAGTATCTCTCAAAATAGCAGCAAGACACTACTAAATTTTTTTTTTCTTTTCTTTTTCATATATTCCAAGAGACATGACTTAACTATCTCTAGTCCAACTGTTTTTACAAGCTGTCTTTCAAAAGGAGAATCAAGGATTATGGCAATTTAAGAGCAGAAGATCATAATGAAATGGTGTCTAAATAAATGAAGAGCTTTTTCTTTTATTTTTAAATTCCACTTTTACATTTAGACATTACTAGGCACTCAAGGTTGACCAAAATGATGTATTAAACAACTCAGAGAAGGTACAACATATCTTGTTTTATTGTTTTATTACTTAGTAAAAGCATTCCAGCAAAAAAGTCCAGAAGAACAATCCCTGCAATTTTTAAGCAATATCTAAAAGTTTTTCATGCCAGTACTGGTTAAAGGTAGAATCACGTAGCACACAGGTTTGTTCTTTAAGTTGAAATTATTATTTATATTACAGTTGACCAACTGAACCCATATTGATATTAATGCTAAACATCCTTTGAGGAACCATAACAATAGCAATGAGCATGATTTCATGCTAGTTCAGTATCTCCTACTCCTTGTGCAATAACTCATGCATTGTCAGAAATCTTGTGAGATTGCCTGCAATTTCCTTGCAATCACTGCAAAAATGTAGTGATTCACAGGCCTCATGTTCTAAGCTGAAGAAACTCCACCAAGTAATACGAACTAAAAATAAAAAGGTTGTATACAAGTTTCCTCCTGCATACAACTGCCTTTCAGGAAGGCCCTTGCTTCCAGTAACCTTCAGAGTGGAGACAAATCATGCCCCATCTCTCTGTTCTTGTCCTTGGCTGGGAAGTTCCCCTCTGTCCTGCGAGGCTGGTGTGCATCATGCTCCTTACAGCAACACCTCTGCTTGTCCACCTGAGGTCTTCCCCATGCAGCTGTAACCCCCTTGTCTCCCCTTTCCTAAGCCTCTCTGAGTGTGCCAACAACAGTAGACAAGATAAAAGTGATAAAGAAGAGTTTTATTCTGATGCTTATTCTTATCAGAGAGGGAGCTTCTCTATCTGCTAGATGTGTCAATTCTGCCAGTTCAGTGGCTTCCTTCTCATCATCCACCATTGAGGAGGAACATCTGCTTGCAAGGAATCACTCCACAGATGCAAAACAGGTACAAACAAACTCATGAATGCATAAAAGCACACCCAAGCAGAGGAGCATTGGTAAAGTTCTTACTTCTGCCTTCACAGTAATATTTTCTGAAAATATATAGGTATAAAATATAATAGAAGGCCCCTAAAAGGACCTGCTTAATGTCACAGTTCAGCAGTACCGCTCAGAGACATGCCAATGTCTTCCACTCCTATGCCTCCTAGCTAGGTTCCATCACTCCTTGCAACTCCTTTGTTGATATGACAATTGGTAACAACTGTAATTTCTTAAGCTTAATACCTCTTGACCCTCTCCCTGCTCTCCCCCTCACTACTGCTACTACACTCTTTGAAGAGCAAAGCAATTAAATGAAAAAAAAAATTAAATTAAAGATGGACTGAGAAAATAAAAGAGAGAGATGAAGCCCTAAACCAGCATTCAAAGTGAATAGTTTTAAGGCATTGTTACATAAAGAAAAAGAAATGAACATTTCCATCAAGGTTCCAAGGAAAGGTTTGTTGTCTATTTATGGTGACATATCATTTATTTATTCCAGAAGGTAAATCGTTTAGCGAGGGCAGAAGCTCTGCAGCAAAACCCTTCTTATTTACTTTGTAATAGCCCCTTTATAAGCCCTGAGACATATTTCCTACTTTTGTGTCTGCTTCCCACTTGACTTCTAGCCCCGTTCTGCCTTTAAAATGGATCAGGAAATAACATGATGTTGTTTTTTCTTCCAATTTATCTAACCTTTTCGTATACCTCAGTGCCTCTCCCTCTGTGGTGGTAGCATTAACAACTACAACACACCCCTGCACCAACACAGGCTGATCAGCCACTGTGGAGGCAGCACTCAGCAGCATCTGCTTCCTTGGGCAGAACCTGTATGCAAAACTCAATCTAAAATAACTTTGAGCACATCTCCATCTGGAGTCTTTACAGGATCTTTTTGCTACGCCACTCAAGTGCACATAATCTAGTGTATCTATTCTGACCTCCATCGCTGTTATTTTAACAGACCAAGAACTAAGATGCAGAAACCCAAAGGGACCTTTCTTAGTTGGAATAAGAGCGGAGAGAAATGGACCAACATTATCTGAGAGAAGGTGTGAATATACTGAAGTTACCATTTGCCCATCTCTCAGGTGTCATTTTTCCAGTTTTCCTGTTCAAGATGGGCTTCAGCCCCAGTTTACGTACTTCTCTTTCTAACTTTGACATGGTGAAATACCATGGCTATGTAAACAAGTTTACGTTTAAACAAGAATTTAACAATTATATTTAAAATATTAATAATTTGGAATAAAAAGCAGTAACTTGTACACTGCTTTTGATAAATGTAACAGTACATCTGTTATTTGATGGCTGTAGCAGAACATAGCATTAACCCAAGAATATTTCAGTAGAATATTTCAGTAACTTTTCAGTAAGTATTTTTGCATTAAAAATTCTTTCAGCAAAACAAAAGGTGTTTAACAAAAGGTGTTTTCCATCCAACCGTTAGGCATCTTACTCAAAGCTCATTGGCACCACTGGTATTCAGTTTAGTTTTAACTGGGTCCAGATGTTCTTAATCAAGAAATAGGACCTCAGACTAGTTTTATTATAAAACATATGCAGTGATTTGTATGGATATAGCTCAGGAATAGCTGAAACATTCCAGGAATAGAAACATACTAGAAATACAAGTCCTTCCATCCAGGCAGTATAGTAAGTTTACCCAGGATTGCTGAAGGAGGCTACCTACCTATCTTAGTTCCTTCCCTATCTCTGTCTTTCTCTCTTCCTAGTTTCCTTTCTTGTATTCACTCCAAGGAAATCTTAAGTGTAATATATGTGTTCTTGGTCCTTTTCCAGAACAGTAAAGTATTTCAATATTTTTAGCCCTATTCCAACCTAGAGTCTACAACTTCTAGAAAGTTTGAAAGCTGCAATAAATAAGAAAAGATAAGTACATATTAAATTCCCAACATAACAGATCTCAATTCTACTGTTAGGCTTAATCAAACAACAAAAAACAAATAACATTTTCTTTATGAAACCCCTTTTATTATTGTTTATTATTATTATTACTCCAAATAACCAGTTTAAACATATAAATAGCTAGTAAAATTTCTGCTTATGGAATTATACTATACTCATTTAAAAACTGACTACCCTAATATTCAAAAGTGACAATAAGACATACATATGAATGTACAAATACACTGAAGCATATTATTTCATCAAACAATGCAATTCAGTTCCAAAAGGACCTTGCAAAATCATATAAATTGCACAACATACATAAACAAGGTAGGGCAAATCCATGTAGAACTGAACGTTAACAACTGTTTGAACAATTACTGATTTAGTAATTCAGTATAATTCAGTATATTAACTAATATACTGAACAATTGGTTGTAGGTGTGAAATCTGCTCATTTAGAAAACCCAAAAATCAATGGAACCAAATAAAAGATTCATTTATTTATGTTTACACTCATTTTTATTCTTGACTTCTCTCTCCCATACCATTGAAATAATAAAGTAATAGCAAGGTCCTAACTGCAGCTGACACAGGTTCTCTGCCATTACCAGCACCTTCAGAGAGTTCAATGCATTATTTTGTAATTTTATTCTAATTAACATGCAGTCCATAGTCAATATGGTGTTCAATAGCTTGTGTTTCCTTTCATTTTCTGTGCTGGTATCCTGAGGGAGATTCAGCTCTGACAAGTTTTTTTGTGTTTAAGCAAAGGGATGTAGGCTGTTTTCTGATCAGTACTTTTGTATATTCACACAAAGGTTGCCACTGGGACCTGGCATTTTCCCATGGTTTTCACGGTTGTATTACACAGGTGACAGAGATTTCCATTTCATTACAGTATGGTGATATGCCAACAAAATCTTGACTATTGCTTGGAGATTGTTCAAGACCTTTGAGATCTTGAGGTCCAGTAAGCAACTTAATGCTGCTACAAGACTGAAACGCTTACATGTTCACAGTTACTCAGTTCATAGATATTTGTCAGACACATATGGCTGAAGATGCCACCCACAGAAGTCACTGAATGCTAACTTGGGCAATACGCACAATGATACAACCTTACTATTATGAGCTTGAATATACTGAATACATTTTGTTAACGTTGCTTTTGATTAAGCTTTACATCTGTATTCCTGAAGAACAAATGTCAGACTAAGACCTGAATTCATGTCTGTGTGTGCCTATGTAAAATACTGCTACCACAATTGAAACCAAGAAGAGGAGCTTTGGTCATGGGAGTACCACTCTGAAACATAGTTCAGCAGCAGCAGCTACATCCTATATGGACATATTTTAGGAAATCCCTAAAATCCAGGGGAGTAACTTTTAAAACTTTTTTTTTTCCTGATACAATAGCCCATGTCTCATTTTCATAAGTGATTATGTGAGAATCACTGGAATTTCAAAGATAGTTTAGAACTACAAGAATAAAAACCACTTTTCAAAAAATACTTTGAGTTCTGTTTTGTCTTCCTCTCTCCCTGTGTTGGTCATCTTTCTGAATCATACTCTTCTGTGCTATTGTTCTTAACCATTTTCTGAACACAGATTTTCACATCTTATTGTCTGGTTGTTTTTTTTTTTTTCGTGTTCTGTTTTTTGTTTGTTTGTTTGTTTTGTTTTGTTTTTTTCAGAATATAAGGGCTTACTGCTCATGCCTCCCAGTAGAAATGAGGCACTAAATGTGGTTTATTAAATTCCTCTTTGAAAGAAAAATAGCCTGTTATTATATGTATAGTACTATTTTTGTATTTAATATTATAGATTCCTTTTTTTCCCTCTGTAGAAATACATGTGGAAGGCTATTTGAGATCAATGCTTTTGAAAGAACACAAAGAAAACACACTCTAGGGAGAATAATTTGATTCTTTTGTAAGAACATATGTATGGCAATTCACCTGTATCTACTCAGGGTCACTGCATATCTGATGCTGGAAAAGATCAGAATTAAATATTTCAAGTCTCAAATGATTTCTAGAGATTGCCAAAAGATAGCACTTCATCAAAATTGTACTCTGCAAAGAAATGTGGTGTACAATCAGCATAAGAATGAAAACTCTGAGATATACTCAAGGAAATAAAAGACCTTGAGCTATTTAAAGTAATGTTAACTCCTAGAACCGTACCTGAATAATTCATGGACATAATGAAGTATTTCGCCTTCTGCACTCTCCCACATACTTCAAAAGGAAAATGAAAATACATGAAGCCTTGCAAACAGAAACCCTGCCAATGGTATAAACGTCTCTGCATCAAGTGTAAAGTTTCTGGATAACTTTCATATACCAAGAGCAGCCTAAAAGTATTCTTTTCTTCTGAATAGCACCACCAAAAAAGCTTATTATTCCCTAGTCACATATGTGAGAGACATTAGAAAAGGTAAAAAAAATACATCTTGTAATGGTTGGCAAGAACAGTTTTTTGTAGCTAATGTGGAAATTCACTTATAATGTAGATGAATGTGCCCTTCAGACCCAAAGACAGAAGATTATCAGTGGAGAAAATTGTCCAACTACAGAGCTCAGATCCATTGTACTGCTCCTCAAAATATTTTTTGCACACATTTCTGGCTGTGCAAGGGAAGCATACCATCTTCCATCCTACTCTTGTTTCTGCCCTTTTGATTCTCTTTGTGCATTAAATCAATTTCTGCAATGATGCTCCTTTTGCCTGATCGATTATAACTAATAGACTCTCCTAACATCTCAGTTTGCACTCACCCATATGGGGTTCACTCTGCTGCACTACAGCCTTCCTGCTGAAACTACAGAAATGTAACACAACACAAAGCTCGAGCACCTCTGGTGGCAGGAGCCAACTGTGCTCCTGTCAGGCCATATGCTATGGAGTCAATCAGGATCAAATCAGAGGGAAGTGACATCTACCTTCAGAAGTTCATGGGTGAAAGAGTTTGAGCAAATAACATGTTGATATACAGCACCAACAGTCACTCTACCGTATTAACCAACTTTCCTGTCATTAGAACAGCACATACATGAACCATACTTTAGGGTACTGTGATACCCAGAGGTGACCAGCACCTTCCTCGCCCTCCCATCATAGACCTGCAGCTCTTCTTCCTGCATAGCACCTGGAGCTGCTGCCAGCCCACCTAAACACATTTTCTGCTGTTTGGTCATCCAAATGCTACAGTACTGATGAGGATAATGTGCAGATGAAAGCCAGAAGCGGATGACCATACTATAGTACTGATCACAGTGAAGCAGCGTCATCTGCTTCTATGAGAATACTTCTGAACACCAGTGGATTCACCTTTGCACATGTAACCAAATATACAATTAGTATTTTACTTGCCCTGCATTCATATATATGTATACAAAAATATAGAGGCAATGACCAGTGCATATGATTTTTGTAACACCATACCACCACTAAGAGTGTAATTAATAAGAGTGCATAAGTAACTTACAACAAACACATCAAGCAAAGGTATATAAATAATAAGCAACTCCAAATATTCAGAGACTTGTGGCATAGTTGCACAAACAGTGTACAGCAAAACATGCAACCAAACAGCCTGCAAGATAACAACAGAGGAGGCAGAACAGGCAGGAAAGGTATGTGATGGAACAGGGCAAGTCCTGGTTCCAAAAATAAGATGACCTATGGGAGAGGCAGACAAGGTCCTCACCCCTTCTTTTCGGGGAGGAGGCTGAGAAGCACAAAACCACCAAGGATGAGCAAGGTATGAGCATGTATGTGGAAAGAAGAAGCTGCACACTCAGGTTCCAGTTTCCAACCTCAGAGAGCGCGGGAGCTCGGCTGCTGCTGCCTCAGTAAGGGAGATGCCAAGAACCATAACCATCAGCAGTACCCACACCCTGGCAAAACTGGACTCATTTGCCAGTGTCTAAACAGCCCCATTATAGCAACCTCTAATTCCCACACTTGCAAACATGTATGCAAAGGTTCATATACCCATTTGCAACACATGGGCTAGCTGCACAGGCAAACAGCTCTTAGAGAACCAGGAGGGAACAGATGCCCTCAGCATTTAAAATTTACTATTTTTTATGTTTCTATTAAAGTATTCAAATGAATCCATCTTCAAGTCAACTACTAGATAAGAATCAGTTCTTGACAAAGCAGCACTCACTTAACATTGAATTAACTGTCAAGCAGTAGAAGAATATCAAAGCAAAAGCCACATTTAAAATGTGTACATGCTTCTGTGCACCAGAAAGCTTGAGATTTGAGTCTGTGAATAAAAGAAAAAGAAAACAAAAACATTTCAGTCAGAGGCACTCTGTTGCTTGTTTGCCATTTTTTTTCAAATAATTCTGGAGTGATGAGGTTCACTTTCATTGTATCATGACAACTGGATTTTCTGTGTTTGAAAGAAAAAAGGTGTGGACATTTTTCATACATCAATCTCTAATTTTCACTAACAGAATTCTAGAAAAAAAAATCTGTTGTTGAGAAAATATAAAAATGCATTTAAAGAAATGCAATAAAGCTTAAAATGACCAAATAAAGCCTTAATAGATTTTTTTTTTCCCCAGTCATACACACGTATGCTTTTCTCCCAGCAGATGGATACATCTGCAGCACATAATTTGCTTTGTGGATTAGTTACTGCTTTTACAGCTTTTGTAATAGGCAAAGCACTATGCAAGTGTTCTAGTACAGTCATTATCATCATATAGCTTTGGGAAAGTTTTCTACATCTCCTGTGCCAGATTTTTGTGCCAGACACGGAAAAAGCTCCTTAGGTATCTCTGTCCTGCATTTATATAGAACACAATTCAGACTGTTCTGTATTTGCATGTACTTTAGGGATGTGTGTTCAACAGGTCATTCAATGCATGGATTGGTCAGGTAAAACACTAAAAACACTGAAATTAAACACATAACTTATGGCTAAACCTTCTGGCAACTAAAACTTCTGGCTCTGTCCTGACAACACCCAAGTCAATGTTTCAGCCAACATCTAAATAGTCAAAAATCAAACGTAATCAATCTTGGAATTCATTTTTGGCTTTTCTTTGCCAGTAGTATGCAGAGGGGGGGAAAAAAAAAGAAAAAAAAAAAAGAAAAAAAGGATGTAACCACATTATTAGTGAGGAGTTGGAGTTGCCCTCCCTAAAATAGAAACATTTAAATTCAGGGGATACAAGAGGCAGAACCTTAGCATTTACAATCTTGATAATCCACCACTGCTCTGAAAGGCAAACCGTGGCAATTTCTTTAGAGAATGTTGTTCTTTTGACAAAACACAAAAGAACAATTCCCCCTCTGCCACCATCCCCGTTTGTCTGGCAGAGACAGTGGAATTTAGGCTCCATTTCTCCAAACAAAACCAACATTGCTTACAATGTTTTCAGTATTTCTGAAAAGCAACGCAGAAAAAGGTATATGCAAAGGTATAGCAAGCTCAAGATTTGATCTGTTATTCTTGCAGGTAATCTTCCCACAAAAGGTCACCGTTCTAGTTGTGTCATCACAACTCTACTTGTGATGGAGTCAGCAATTTTGGACGCTAAATGAAGACAACCTATTTTACAGCTTGAACATTAATTTATTTCTAAGAAAAGACCATAAACTTGCTACGTATGAAAAACTTAAAAATCTCCTAAATATATGTTTAAATAAATATTTTTGTCCAGTAACAGGAAAATGTAATACTTTTTTCCTGACAATATAAGCCAATTTGAGACTGAACCTTCTGTTTCTAATTCTAATTTGTAGCCTGTAATATTGGTGATAAATCACTAAAAACTGAGCCCTTTAAACGAAACCACAAGTGAGCCTTTACTATGGCATCATTAATGCAATAACATAATAGATATGCTATTGCTAATATTATTTGAATTCTTTCTGTTTCCTTGGTAACTTTGGCCTACAGCTGCTCTGGTAAACAGGGTTTTAAATCATTCTTTGAGAAAGGCTTCTGCTGAAATGTCATTTTTCCGCTACCAAATATTTTCCCCAGTTTCTTTGTTCTGTTCTTTTTCACAAAGAAAAACTGTAAAGGCAATTACTGATTTTTTTAGTTATTGCAGTTGAATGGGCAGTGAAGTGGGAACTTGAGGAAGCAAGGCGTCCTATAACAAGATTCACCTAATGTCAGCATCTGCAGATCAAAATATAATATTCCACTTTGGAAAGGTACCTAAATCTCAGAGAGACAAAGAAAAAACAATCCCTTGTTGGACATACTGCAACGCATAGATTTTACAGGCTTTGTTACTACTCCTCTGTACTTTTAAAATTTTAATGCTTAAAAGGACTCTCTCAGTACCTGTGTGTGCATTTTCTTCCAACAAACATCTAGCTCCCTAGACATTAGAATGGAAGAAAAGCATGAGTATCTATAGAACGAGTGTAAAGCCTTTCCCCATGATTTATACAAGTGTTTAAATTGTATGGGTAAGGTTGGTTTGCCATGCACGTGCAGCTTAAGAAACAGAAAACTATAAGAGTATCAGTCACCTGGCTTTTATATCTGAATTCACAAATGGCCAAACCAGTAGATTCAGCTGCCAGACACCTTACCAACCAAAACTACAGAAAATTAACAGAACCTGTTTGTTGCCCCTACAAATTTGCTGATGAAGTCAGCATACAAATAGCTTTCTAAAAAATACACACTGGGTTTGCAACAAAGCAAAACACAAAACCTATTCTTCGTTCTGCTTATGGGTCTTTTCCTGCAATTCTATTTCCATTTATTTCCACTCATTGTGTGGCTTTGCAGTTTAAATGGCATCTGCAAGATTTCTCCGACGGTGCCCATTCTTCCCATAAATTTAACAGAAATACTGTGCATATAATATAAAATGGCAATGAAACAGCATATTTTAGGTTTAAAAGGACAATGAATGAAAATATGCACTCAATAAGCAAATTACTTATTCATTGAAGGCTCTCTGGGTTGCCATTAAATATCATGTATCAAATCATAGAATTCTTCATCTTAAGCACACAAATGTGCTATTTGAACAAATGGAGATGGACAGCTTATTACACTAACTGACAAGTTAGATGTCAGACCTTAGAAATTTAGGAAAGGCTTAGCTTTACTAGAAAGTACTCCAAAGCCCTTTGCCACTAATCAACATTTACGGAACTTCAGCACAGAAAGCAACTGAAACTCTTTGAGGTCACGGTGACACTGTCAGAAACTTTCTCAAATCATTACCAAAAAGGACTGTCATTATAATGATTTTCACTTGCCACTAATTCCCAGCTGCCTAATTTAGTAGGGTAGAAAGCAGTCCCCCCAGTACTAATTGGAATAAATTTTTAATTTAATAGTCTAATGCGTTCCCGTTTTTTCTTCTTTCAGTGAATCAATGCTCTCATTATTTGTTAGTAGCTAGGCGCTGAATGCATACTGCTGAGAGGCCTAAAATAAGACAGCTTCTTGGTCAAAAGTCTAAGTTTAAAAAGAATCAGCAATACATACATCATAGAGTAGGTTTCTTTAGAACAGTTATTATTTTCTTTTAGAAAGAGGTGAAATTCAGTCTTCTCTTTTGAATAGAATAGCAGTATGTATAGGTTCAGTTAAAATAACGCTGTTGTTTCATTCCCATTCCCATTCCCATTCCCATTCTAAATAGCCAAGACAAAAAATGCAGACTTGCTCAGCATTAAGAACAGATTTTTAACCTATAATGTGAATAAATAGGATTCTCGTGGAATAAGCTTCAGGAGGGCCATCGCAACAAACTCACCTGGAGAATACTTACTAAGACAAGATATTCAGCATGTAAGAACACAAACTTGATCCTCAAATTTATGCTAGAAAAACTTGAGATTCTTAAATGAGACATGTCCTCAATGTCTTTGTAGTCAGGACATTACAGAAGAAATTGAAGTATTATATTAAAAAAAACTGTCTTAGGATGGCAGATTGCCTTTATTTTCAAATGTTTACTAGAATGAGAAGGTACTTGTAATATACTTCTGAGTATAACACTTCTATAGTACTTGTACTATACTGACATCACTGCCAGTAGAACTATTTGATTTTCTCCAGTGCTGTTGCTTTTATCATAAAATAAGAGGAAAGTATAAAGGTAAAGATGTTTTAGAGATATGCAGTAGGATCTACATAAAGATTAGATACTATTGGATGTGCCGAGCAAAAGATATCTGACCACATTATCAATGTCGATGCCTTCTACAGTCTTAATTCTGTACGTATAGACTGGATTATGCCAAAAAAGAGATAGGGTTTTCTTTCTGCTTATTGGAGCAATAAAGCAAATATAATAAGTGTAATAAAGCCAATGTGTGTAAACGCTGGACTAGTGTTCAGTCCTACTCAGTACTATTATTTCCAGCACTGCTGTGGAAGTGAGCATATACTTTCATAGATGACAACTCATTAGCCTACTTTCCTAAAGGTTGATGTCATCCCATTGCATAAACACATTTTGCTGTTGTTGTTGTTCTTTTCCCAGGAATCTCTGAATGTCTTTACCTACATCAACTAAATTGGATCGGAAGGTGACAGTCTTAAAGGCAAAATGCTGAAACTGAACACAACAGATATTTGGATGGAAGAGTGAGATTGCCGCAGTGCACCTGCTAGGAGTAAAACTGCTGTACAAACTCATACATTACAGAATTGGTTATGAAATATGAAATAGCCCATGATTACAGAAAAATTTTCAGATGAACCCTACATCTTTCTTTGATCCTGACATTGATTAATCTGTCCCAAGACAAAATCCATTTGCAGTCAGGTTCCCCTCTCTCAAAAATGTACATGTGCTTGCTATACAATCAAACAGTATTATGGAATTACTTTCCATATATTAATTAATACAGACCAATTCAACATCCCGTTGCTTTTAGGAGATAAATCAGAGAGAGGTGAAATTATTCCACAGACTGAGACTCTGGCTTCCACTCCAGCCTCATGTAGCCACACCAGGCTATTGTTTAATCTCATCATAGTGTTATTTGAGTAAACTTTCACCTGGTGGGACTGTCCATAAATAGATAGATAGATAGATAGATAGATAGATAAATTACAAAAGAAAGAAGGAGAGATTGATTTCCTTAAATTGCCTGAGACTCTTAGACAGGTTTGTCTGTGTTGCCATATTAGCTGCTGAACCCCATATCCTTTCTTATAGCTCCTGAAACGATGAGTATGTGCTGCCATAATCATGTGTAGCCTGCTACTAACAGAAATTGGAGGTTTTTCTTCCTTAATATCACATTCCAACAGCTCTCCAGATAGGTGAGAACCCAAAATTGTTAGGAAATTATACACAGATTATCGTACTCAGAGATTCTCTGTGATAAAGGTTATGTGTAAAGACTGCAATTGTATTATAAAAGCACGATGATTGACACTGACTGAGGAACAGACATGGTCCTTTGGTACAGTCAAACTGATGCTTTGACAAAGACCAGTTTGTCTGCTTCAGCAACACCCATCACCACAAACACACAATTTCAGTATATTCCTCCCTGCTCTGACTCACCATGAAGGGCAATAGCCAGATAATAAAAGGTATAATGAAGAGCAAGGCCTGAGAAATGGCCAATTAGTTAGGACTTCAACCTCCTGAAATAGCTGTGCCACGTAGACACAACACTATTGACCAACTGACAAAGATTTAGGAGTACAAGAGGCAGACTTTTGCAAGTTCTGGGCCAGGATACAACAACAATGAAAAACAAACAAACAAACAAACAAAAACTACTCTCACAAGTATGAGCAAGATAAACCAATTTCTGTTTTCATCTGCTCTTTTAGGGATGAGAAAGGAAACAAAAATTAAAACTCTATATTCCCATTCTACTGGTGGCTATCTGGGTAAGACTTCATTACTGCTGCAATGAGATTGCACTGTTTCAGTTCCAGTCCTGCACTTCAGCCCCAAGATAACCGCTCTCTACAGTGAATAATTTTACAGCGTGTACTTTCGTTTTTAAGATGATGCTTCTGACTATCACAGAAGTATGAAACGCAAAGATGTAATAGTTGTGTTGTTTTCCTTTCCCTCAGGATGCATATGAAGCCAGGACTGAAAAATTTGAAAACACAGTGTATCAAGGAAAGTCTGACATTCTGATCCCTTGGGAAAAGCCCATTTTAATCTGTATGAAAGTAAACATAAAATAAACATTATTTTAAAAAATAATAATGAATTAAAAATTGTGTGCAAAAAGATGTCGTCATTGTCTGCAAAAGAGTTCTTCACATACCAATCACGAACAGAGTGGTAACTGTTCATCTATATGATTTTCCATGCACTATCTAAAAAAAAAAGTAAAATATAACACTAAAGATTCTTTGCCATTTTTAAATATTAAACAGAGAAAGGCTACCTATAAACATGTATTTGTCAAGAGCAAAATGATTCTTTAAAATTAGCTATCATTACTATTTTATATGGTTACACTAATTGACCCATGGTTTCTGGGCCATAATTAACCAGCACTCAGACTTACATGAGGCTTTGAATATTTTGCCGTAGAAGATATGCTTGCATGGGCCAAAGTAGCATTCTTCATATGCTCCACTTCCTGTATGGGATGGAATAAATGTCTAAGGAAAAGTAGATTTCATGCCTTTTGGAAAAAAAGCAGGTGACAACTTTTTACTCAATGACACACGCTGCTTAAAAAAAGGCCTAAAGCAGCTTGGAAGGGCATTTGCAGGGGAATTCGTGCCAGTGTATAATTTTCTTTGTTACATATCTTGCAAAAACCTTCTGAATTACTACAGATTATATTAAACTTGTATCTTTATCTAGTTTGGATATGAAATACGAAAAACTTGTCAACTGGTTATATTTTGCTTTAATGTTTTGAGTTTGACAAAGCTATAAACTAGGACTTAGGTATTAAACCCAAGCAGAAGCATAATCTAAAGGAACACCAGTCAACTGAGAAACTGTTAGTTTTGATACACTTTCTGCACTTTCTGCTTCATTACCTCACATAATCTCTTCAATTTAAAAGTAGTTTCCTCTCCTACTTCTCGTCTGTCTAGCTCATTCAAATAGTAACTCTCAGATAAAATGACTCTGCAAGTGACTTCACATTCAGATTCAGCTGGAGATTTAGCATGGACAACTGAGATCAACAACCCCATCTCTCTGCTCCAGCAGTCCTCTAATTTATTACAGTGTTATGAAAACACATGGGACAAGCAATCAATCCATTCTGAACTTCCAGAAGTTACCACTAGGAGTGTCAAAATACATTTATTTTAGTTAGTTAATCTTAGCAGCCTGTGATACAAACATTTATGACCCAGGAGCAGTCACGTCAAAGTCTGCTTTCCCAGCCAGGAAAGGAGCCAGGTAGAAAGCAGAGGGCTAACTGCTTCAGACATAATAGCTTATTTCACTTGCAGCTTTCTACGTCTATGCAGAATGCCAAGTTTTACTTCTGATTGGTTGCTTTATGCCAGCGTTCATATGATAAAATAACATAAATAAGGTCAAATTTGCCTAATATTATATGAAGTACTATGAATAGTACTTCATATAATATTATATAAAAAAAAATTCACAAGGCATCTTTACTTTCTTTTTTGCAGGGTGAGTTTAGCTTATGAATTTAGCTCATGAAATTTAGCTCTTTCATTCGCAGACAATGTCTATGTGCTATTATATAATTCTTTCCTGAAATGCCTTGAGACAACAGCAACAATACACTAGGATTTTATTGTTCCTTCCAGGTACTATTTGCATTTCTACTGAGCAACAACTTTGAAAGCATGACAAATCCAGTTATAAATCATGTATGTTAAACTTCACACTGATGAAGGACTTTTGTATCGTATTTTAATGAGAACATTATGGGATAATATGCTTTAAAATAGGTTTGGACAAATTACTGTGTAGTAAAAATAAATGGAAGTTTTGTTTTGTTTTTGAAAGGTGAAAAAAATAAGAGAAGGTGTCTTTTTCTTCACTTAGCACTTCATACCCTCTTTGGAGCTCACCTCATAGCAGAATTACATTGCTGCAGCTACTGCCTCTGCTGGATAGTCTGCAGAGTTTGAGTAACTCAAAAAGCAACAAATTTCTTTTCCACCCTCTTACTGCTTACAAAGGCAGAGGGAAAGAGTGCTGAGCTGGCCTGTCAATCACAGCATTTGGAAGGCATTTCTCTGGCTCACCAGGTGAACTGCTCAGACATCCACAGTGCCTTCAGGTTTCACTTCCCTCAGCGCCACACACCATGACTCTGAAGTTCAAGCCTGACGCCTGACCGTACTGAGGTGTAACATAAGGATTTGACTGGTCAGAGTAATTTATCTGTCAGGCTTGTTTACTGGTGGTTGATCTCGGGTACTTCTAATCCCAAGGACAACACACTGCATATTTCATAACTTCACAGGTTTACTGCTTTCTGGCTCTGACAATAATATCAGCAGTAATAAAAGCTAAAAGAGTCTTTCCTGTCATAGGCCTCAAATGCTGAGAAACAGTAGTATTTCACTTGCTTTTCTCCCCATGCCATAATACATTTTTCTGTGCTACAGTGTGGTATGCTTCTACCAAATGATTCCAAAGCATTATCACACATAAATTGTTTTCCTTATTTTGTTCAAATAACTGTTTTAATTGAAATGCTTATCTTTCATGCTATAGAAAAAATCAGCCTTCTACACTGAGAAGCAGAATCACTTTACAGTCACATTTACTGTTACAAAGAAGGCTACTGCCACCAAGCGGCTAAGAGAAAAGTAAATGTGTGCATAAAACTATTAGCTTTTAAAGGAGAGCTACAAATGTAGGTAGTGATAGGTTTAGAGGGGAAGATGTATGAGGAGCAGCTGAGGTCCCTCGGTTTGTTCAGCCCAGAGCAGAACAGGCCAAGGGGAGGCCTCATAGCGGCCTTCAGCTCCCTCACGAGGGGAGCGGAGGGGCAGGCGCTGAGCTCTGCTCTCTGGGGACAGCGACAAGACCCGAGGGAACGGCACAGAGCTGGGACAGGGGAGGGTCAGGCTGGGTGTTAGGGAAAGGTTCTGCGCCCAGAGGGTGGTCGGGCACTGGGACAGGCTCCCCAGGGCAGTGGTCATGGTACCATGCCTGTAGAGTTCAAGAAGCGTTTGGACAACGCTCTCAGACATGCAGTCTGATTTTGGGTGGTCCAATGCAGACCAAGGAGTTGGACTCCATGATCCTTGTGTGTCACTCCCAACTCAGGATGTTCTATGATTCTATGAAATGTCTTCATGAAATACACCAAGTCTGCAGAAAGTTTGCAGATCCTAATTTTGATGCATCTCCCAAAAGAATGATCTTGAATTGGTGTCAATGGTCTGTTTGTGTTAAAAAAAATAAAGTAATCAGAAGTTAATTTAGAGGCACAACAACAAACAGACATTCCTCCTGGATCACTGAAAGAGACCACGTATTGATACCTCAGTGTAATTGCCTTCAATTTTAGCCTCAGGGTTCGGTATCATTAATTTAAACTATAATGAAGAAGCATACAAATTTAAATGTTAATGCTTCCCCCAATTTAAGTACATCATTACTGCTGTTATCAGTGACAGACCTGATACCATTGGCTTTCTTCTGAATTGATTCCACATGTAGAGGTCCCAACTGCATTCTCTGCTATACTTAGATTTCAATCAAATCCATGCTTTCCTTTTAAGTTAAAAATAACAGGATGATACGGTACTGCCTTTTGCCCTGTATATATACACTTTATATTTCAAAATTTCACCAGAAAAAAAAAAAGGGCAAAAAAAAAAAAGGGAAAAAAAAAAAAAAAGCTTTTAAAAAGCGATTTGAAAAGAATTATACTAAAAGGATTTTTTTTTTTTAATCCTCAGAACAACGTCTACTTAAAAAAAAAAAGTCTCCTGAGTTCTTACACTGGGCATAATCTTGTTATGAGTCCGTGGCCCTCTCATAGTGATTTGAAGGTACTATTAAAGAAGACACACTGGCAGATCTTCTGTTCTCTCATTTTCTCTGAATTATATTTTAAAATGTATAATAATCATAACTTTTTGTACTCATATACATTATATCACAGTTATACATTATACTACAGAGCTGTTTTATAGCTCTCTGTTCCATTATCAACAACATAAATTGTTCAGGATGGCAAACACTTTCAATTTCATGTGATACACTTTACTAGAAACATGGAGATTTTCTAGCACCAGTTGATAGTTTCAAACACACAAAGCTAAGAAAAAATAATGTCGTCATTTTTACATACTTGAACTCCTTATACTCATCTCAGAGGAAAAATAACAGTCTCTTGCATAAGCCATCTTACTGTACTCTAAGTCAGCATTGGGCAAAAAGAAAAGTTGTTAAGGATTGTTTTTATTTTTCAATACTAGGCGGTAGTTAAAATCTCCATTAAGTTAACTCTACTCATACATTGTCTATGCACTCAGAAAAAAAAATAAATCCTAATTTAGTCTATGCAGTCTAATTAAACAATCTCTCTGCTTTTAGCTGATAATACAACACAATGTGATAGAAATGGAAGTAGAAGAAAGGCTCTGGTAGGAGCTAAAAGCAACCTGCCAGGAGTGTTGAGGAGGTTAGCAAGAAAACCTCAAAGTAGAAGCATGGTACAAGGACAGAAGATAATAAAGACATATGTTGAAGCAAGAAGTTCAGACTAGGTGTAAATATAAATTCGTTACCCATGAGGACAGCCACATACTGTAACAGGACACTGAGCCTGTGTAGTCTCCAGCTCTGGAGACTTTCAATTGCTGTCTGGATCAAGCCATAAGTAGGCTGGTCTGATCTCATAGCTGGCCCTATTGTGAGCAGGAGCTTAGACTACAGACCTCCTGAGGTCCCTTCCAACCTGCATGATCCTATGATTCTACAAGAAACTATATGCATAAGGTTTCTAGAGACATGAGACGTATCCTCCTATTTGATATTTTAAATAAAGCTGTTAAGAAAGAAAACAATAAGAAAACATCAGAAGCACAAAACTGCAAGCAAGAGATGGATCTCCTGAAGCAGTATTGCCAAAATAAGCTTTTCTGAAAAAGAACATACTGTATCTTACACAGTATGTGCTTTTTTGCCCACTACTGATAAGATAAGAGATGCTTTCACAGATACTTCTGTTATTGAATTCATGTTCAAGCAGAGGTTGCCACTTGTAGAAGCCCAGAGACTTTCTTGGAATTTATTCTGTAACATTTAGGCAGGTCAATGAGATTTCTTACCTAATATTATCCTCTCAATGATCTCCAAGAAATAATTTGCAATCTTACGGACATCAAATATTCATCCTTTTATTTCACTTACTATCCTCAGACTCTTTATGTTACAGTTTTTTAAATTATTATTACTTTCATCAATTATCTTGTGTGTTTAGAACTAAGAGAAGTCCTTCCTTAACTACTTGTGTGTAAAAGCTGTGAAAGCTTGACTTCTAGTTGGGGAGCTGTTGAACCTTCTTAGTTCCTAGCTCATAGCTGGGGGTTAACACACAGCAATTGTAAACACAAATGAAAATTTTCTGCTTACTTGGTGACACCACAGAGAAAGAGAAATTCTTTTGTACATTTAAATAAACAATGAAAACATCTTCTCTGTTCTGTGCTTCTTTTGATGTGCAAGGCATTTTTCCAGGTCTGTGAAAAAAGTCTCTTTTCCATAGTCATACTTTAAAATCTGAGTTATGAAATTACTTTATGGAACAGCTGTTTCTTACTATACTATTACTGACTTATAAGAAAAAAAGACTGGATTTTGGTAATTCATTCTGAAGATCAGTTTTAGTCTTTGGACAGTAAATACAAATGAACTGCAGAATTCCCTTTGTGGAATTCAAGTATCTATTGATACATCCACGGGTATATTCAGAGCTCAAATTAAAACAAGTCCACAGTGCAGTACATGCTCTGCAAAAACAACTCATTGAGTTTGCTATTTGGCAAACACAGCAAAGCAATCAGAAGTTTAGATGCAGTTTCCCTCAGATTGTCCTGCCATCCCACAGACTTGCAAATTAAACACTTTCCCAAGACCACAATTTTCAACAATTCTTTATCCACAGACAGGAGTCATGAAGTTCCATTAAAGAAAATTTGACTCTTGGAACATACATTTTAATCTTTAAATCCATCTTAAAATGCAAAGTGAATCAAATTTCATGTTTATTGCACTGGAACTATGCATTAACTAACGGAGGACAGGAACAAGACCAAAAAACATCCCTTTTGAATTTATTCACTTATTAAGTAAATGACTGTACCAACAGTGCAGTCTCCAAGGAAAGAAAAAATAACAACATTAAAGGACTCGAGGTAAGCAAGCAGTAGAAACGTGCAGCTCAGCAGATGTGTGATTATTCCAAAGCGTTTATTCTGAAGTACATTTGTAATTGAGTATCTCAACATCACTGCCCTTCCTAGATGTTTTAGATGGGCTTCTTCCAGTGAAATATGTTGCATGACTTCAAGTAAGTTCCCATCAGTTGGGAATTGTGTCTGACAGTTTTACTGTGCAAGTCAAGGTCCCATTCTGACACTCTAGAATTATAAGGAAATCCCACCAGAAAGGATTTTTATTTTATTTTTTGATAAAAGACACGGATGAACATTTTCATTTAATTCCCAGAAACTAAAACAGTCACGTAAATTCAGTGAAATATACTTTCTTTTAGAACTAAAAAATTACAGTCTTCCCATCTCCATTTCACTTCAGCTGGATATTCAGCCCTTGCTTCCTCAAATTCTTTTCAGTCCAATGTAGCTATAAGCATATACATTCTTCCTTTCTTATTTTCATGACATTTTCCTTGCTGTTTTTTTGTTTGTTTGTTTTCCATTTAGATGTTCTTTATTGACAGCACAAACACAAGCTTGCTATTTTTAAAAGTGAAATCATAAACATGCTATGCAAATCCAACATGAACACAAAACAATTCCATATCACTAGGAATCAGATCATCTGTTGTTTTTTGTTTGTTTTTGATTGTTTGTTTGTTTTTGTTTTTTAAGTGTCGAAGGTCTTTATAAAGAGGACATGGATGCCCCACAAATTCCACACCAAACAATTTGACTATATGGAATCGTCGTGTAAAGTTCCAGTTCTGACTGAACTTCATTACTATCCAATCTCAGTACCAACAGAGAGAGAGCACAACGCTCTTGACAAATATATAGCTTAGCAGGCATTAATGTTTTGTACTTCTTCCATTTTTCACCTCAGATCCCGATAATTCAAGATATGCACTACAGTAAAAAGGCGGCAGAAATACTGTTCTTCTCAGACTCCCAGGGGCTTTTATTGACATAGCATAGTAAAAAAGAAATCAAAGTTCTCCATTTCTATGGTACAGCCAGTGGATCAGACTGCCTTCCCCTCTATACATTCCTATCAAAATGGGCCTCTCACCAAGTTTTGAGTTGAGTGGGGGGAAAAAAAAGTATTGTACTGCTGTTTCAGACCAAGATACACTCCCAGTGAAAATACTACCTAGGTATAAAAAGTTACACTTTCATCATCAGTAGTTATCACAAATATAAAAATAAGACAAGGACTACCTCCTTGCCTAGCAGATGTATCAAGGCTAGGGGAACAAATGACCCACATATAGTATTACATCAGTATATCATTAAAGTGAAGTTCGGATCTGAAATTAATCGCATTCTCATAAGGTGGCATATTGACTAATAAGAAAAAGTATTTGCTGGAGGCAGCAATTTTTTCCTATTAGTGATGGTTCTGCTCATCCCAATTATTCTAACGAGCACCACAACACAGTATTTAATCTAGGTTAGAAAGATAAAAGAAATAGAAAAAGAAATGGTACACAGCAGGGAGAACACCTGTACCAAAGCGATCGCCCATCTTAAAATACTGGATATTTTCCTTCAAACTTGCAGATAGCATATTCAGTTAATACTAATACATTCGTTCAGTTAACTAAGCTGCAAGCTACTTGAGAAATTTATTGCTGTAGGACTTTCAGGCAATCATTAAAAAAAATAAATAAGAGATTAAACTTACAAGGTAGTGGGGGAGGGGGTTCGGGGGGGGGGGGGGTGTTGTTAAACACAACTTTGTTCCTTGAAACATTTTGTCAATGGTTCTTTGGGAAGATAAACGATAACAACTGTATTTCTCAACACAGGGCCTGTTATCACCTTGCCCCCTCGTTAAGAAAAGAATGAAAACTTTTTTTCACACACAGGCTCACTTTCAGAATGCTTTGATTCCATCCACATGGCTTTTTCTGGTTGGCTTAAGGGTCTGCAGTAGCCAATGGGATGCACTGAAGGCAGAAGGCATTGGTGGAATTTAAGATGACTTGTCCTACCAGTACCACTTGAAATATATAAAGCCTCAAACCAGAAGATTTTGCTCCTGGAAAAAAGAGAGTGGGATGTCATCAGTTTGGGGAAAAAAACTGACACTTAAGAGCTTTCCGCTAGTTTGCTGGTGTGCTGGCATACCTTGATGTGTGTGTAACTGAAAGAAGTTTGTAAAATGTTACTGAAGGAAAAAAACACTGGTTGCTAAAGTTAAAAAAAATACATATCTCCAAGACATTTCCAATGTAGTTGATAATTGTTATTTCTGGACATTTGAACCCATGACAAATCCATATAATTTAAACATGCATGTATGTCCACACTAGCTACTATAAAACTCAACCTTTCATATGCATAAAGCTCTTCCAGGCAGGCAATATAAGCCCAAAAAAATGATGACAATGATGCTACTAAATGAGAAAGATACTTCCAGTTAATGATGACTTCATAGTGCTTTCAATGAGTATTTCAGGCTCTTGCTAATTCTCTGTTGTTGGCTCCTTTAATAACAGGATTTTTTCTTCCTTCAGTCATGCAGAGAATAAATGAACTGCCTGTTGAAAATCCTGCATCTTTTGACTTTGTGCCTTCTACATACATCAACCTTACCTGCCGGCAAGTCATGCCAAAGCTTCACAACTGCCCAGAGAGCACACAGTACATAACTTAGTGTTGTTCATGGAATCAGAAAGACTAAAGCACAGTAAAGGCAGTTACTAAGTTATGTCTGCTACCCAAAGACAGTTTGAAATATGCGTATATAATTTCCAGACATTGCTTATACACAAAATATGGAGATTCCACAATACCCTTAGTTAAGCTAGCTCAGGTTTTTACTTCACTTTAACTATTAGAGAGCATTTCCTAGTACACATCCTAGACTCTCCTTAGAGCAAATTAAGGCAATTACTTCTTGTCCTAGCCATTTTGGATACAGAGAACATTTTATCCATCTTTCCAGCAGACTTTAATGTATTGGAAATTAATTACTACCTCCTCCTCACACTGGTCTTCTCAGGCTATTCAATGTCAAATCACTCAAATATCCCCCAGGGTTTTCTTTGATATTTCCTCTTGCTACGTCACCTCATGCTTCACAAATTTTTGATATATGGGTTCCTTAACCAAACACAGTACTCTCTGCTGAAAACCAAGTTCATATTTCTGCATCACAGAGTTGGGAATCATCTCTTCCAAGCACAAAGAGTTTTCCAGTAACAGCTATTCTGAGTTACACAATTTTCAAGACCATGTTTAAAATACCTCTCTCTACAGTATACTCTATGCACCAGGATACGGATATTAAAACTTATACAATGCAAAATATTTTTTCCCGTTCAGAAGCTTGAGGACTTATAGATTCAAAGTTTTACACTGAACAGGGGTCATACAGCACCACAAACTGAAGTATCCCCTTAAAATGCCTGGTAAACAGGCAGTTTTCAACACAACTTTCATCCCCAGTGTTAGAGCTCCACCACTAACCCAGTGCTATATGGGCTTAAAGAAACTGAGAGCTATCTTCACTCAGTAAAAACATCTTTGACACCTTTGCACTCTCCATAAGCATACCAATTATTTGAAGTTCTTCTCAAAAAAAATAAATAAAAATACAATAATAATAATTAATAAACAAACAGCAAAAGCAAGAAGAGTAAAAGGAAACCTATCAAGAAACATAACAGCACAACAGGATGAAAAAGAAACTAATAGATGAAAAAGAGAAAGCATAAACTAAAGAACAGATGTATTAAGAGAGCTGGGATGATAAAGACAGCCTTCACCTCATGCTCTCAGCTGATTCAGATGAGAAATTTACTATCTAAAATACTGGCAGATGTTCAGAGACATCAAGATCCATCAGGGAAAAGCCATGGAAAGGTACCCAATTCCTTTTTATTTTTGTAGGTATTCCTAGACTGCCACCCATGAATCTTTCTCGTGACTGTAGCACCAGTGAGACTAGAGAAAGTGAAGTTTTAATAATTTCTAATTTAAATCCATTTTCTTTTGTCATTCAACTTGCCCAAGCCTTTCATATTCAGAGACAGTTATTACCAAGCTTGTCTATACTCTAGTGTAAGTTTATATTGAACTAACAATAAAAATGGGATATGGAAGATTGCTGGTACTAATGGAATTACCAGCTAAAAACTAAATATAGACATTTCAATACAAAAGGAGTCTGTGTATGAGGTATGGGAGGGATGTACCAGCAGAGGAGCTTACTTCCACTTCTCTCTTCCCCTTCTGCTACATATATATTCCCCAGCATTGTGCCTGGCTTTTCATATTTAGACAGACTTCTCTCCTTAATATAAGTGCAGGACACACAACCTCCAAGGGCTCACACTGCCTAACAGCAATGTGGTTTTGTCTGCTAGACCAAGTTTAATATAACTGAAAAATACGTGTTCCAAAAACCACTATTTCATGATTTGTGCCTGAAGCATCAATATTTTTGTAGCACTTTATTTACCCGCAACAGGCTATATACAGCTCAGAAACAGTACCTTGGTATCTCTTCACCTATAAAAGTGTGTTTTGTTATTATACTGGTGAGTGAAAAACTAGCTACCTCACAGTGTAATATACTCGGTACTGCAAAGCCAAATGTGGGTTTCTCATCTGTGGTTTTGCAGTCCGTGCTGATCCTCAAGATTAGAGCAGAACCCAGTCAGAGAAGATTGCTCTCCTGGTGACAGAGTTTCGTTAACTTGATCAAGGGTTGTATTAAAGCATTAAGTAAAACCTTAAATCATTGTCTCTTGCAGATCTTGCAGACACTCACACACCTAATGTATATTTGTATGGGGAATCAAATTGAGAAAAACAACATATGAACATACAACAGCAAGTAAACCCATATAAAACTGCTTGTTATAGCAGGTCCTAAGCTTCTCACTAAACATGCAGTGTTAACAGCAAATTATTTCTCCGTGGAGAAATTTGAGTCGTCTTCCTCCTCTTTTTCTTAATACTCCTCACTTTCTTTGTAAAAATAAATAAATAAAAGGCAAAAAAACCTAACCACTACAGATCTATATAAATTAGTGAAAAATGCAAATGCTCTATACTGTCTATCTGTCCTTACAGTATTACTTGGATATTAATTATTTAATGTCCATAGGTAAAATGATCTAAAGATAAACAAAATAAATTTAGTATTGCAAAGGGGAGGAGAGAAAACCACCACGTGTTTGCCATTGAAGTACTGCTCACAACAGTACTGCTACTGATCTCCATTCAAGTTATTTATGTGAAAAAAAGGTTGATATAGTAATCTGGAAAAAAAAAATCACTCTTCCACTTTGAGCATAAAGAATCAATTAAGCCTAAATTTATGTTATATTTATACAGAGAACAAGAAATGCAAACGTCACTAGAAAATAATTATTAAAACAACAACAACAAAACCTTGTACATTCTACTAACTGTACCTCTGACAATACCATGAAATGTTCTAACTGAAAAAAATACATACATATTAATTAGTTAATCTTCCTGGTACTTTGCTAACTTTCTCCTGTAGGTCTGCTTTGTCATATTTACTTTGCATCCATGTAATTTTTTTGTTTCAGATAAATAGCATAGCTTCATCATAACAGTTCAGCCATACCTACAGGCTAACTGGAGATGGAGTTTTCATTTTCAACCTAGAGATTGGATGTGCTTGGCCGGGCATTGCACCACAGACCTCATTTTTTTTTCTCTGGTAATATAAAGGCAATAAAGCCAGTCAAGTTAATGGAGGTTTGTACTACAGTAAAAACATGTAACTAGGAGCACAGGGCTGTCTGGTTAGAGGGTTGGTCATTTCCTAAGTGCCACAGGAAGTTCATGCAAAGACATTTTTCTTCCTAGATGAACGAAAATCTGCAATTTTCCTTAAACAACTCACGAGTATCTCCTTCATTCGTTAGAATATCAATATTTTAAATAAATGTTTTCCTGAATAAAAAAGAGATTTCTGTTTATTGCTTGCAAGGCTAGCAGGAAAAAAAATGACTTTCCTCTTGAGAAATGCCACTGAGCTGAAATGTCAATAGCCTCATAAAACAAATTGATACCTATAATTGGCTATGACATCTTTAATTAATGGAAAATGAATTCTGAATAATATAATAATAGCTTTACTTGCTGAATCAATGTTTTGAAGTGTATTTCCAGTCTAAAAACATCAGAAATCTGTATCATTGTATCAATAATAAAATGAAAGATAGAACATGAAGTACCTACCTCATAATTACAATCATACATCTTTGTTATCTTCCCTTTATCATGCATGTATACACAGCTTCTTCTGATTCTATTCATTACAGCAAAAAGCAGAAGTCATAAAGGCTTTTAGTTCTTGCACACATTCAGATGAAAAGGACAGATTTTTCTGTCCTTTTTTAAGAGATAGCAAAACTTTAGTAAAATATCTTTCATCATCTTATGCTTCTGAGGAGATAATACCTCATCAGCATCTTCACAGCCAGCAGGATGACTGCATTATTTTTATTTTATAGATGGGGGGAAAAAAAGAAGGCATTTAAGAGACTTAGCTAAAGCTCAGCCACTCAGAGAGGCTAAGGAAGAAACTCTGAGCTAACAGGTCCTTGGTCTCTTCACAAACTACAGTTCCAGGCATAGCAATAGCAAAGCAAAGTTTTTCTTCAACAAATGTGAGCTCAAAATATCTTCCCAGGTTTTATTACTCTCCTTTCACCATGGTATCTAAAAAAATCAATAAAGACTGATTCATACCATATTATACCATATGAACATTGAGTATAAAAAACATTATTAATAATTACCTTCTCTCAATTACAGTAAATAAAGCTATCCTACCCAAAGATCTAGAGAAAAATATCATATATATTTTAAAATGGGCACAATATATCAAGCATGCCATAAGCTTTGTACACATAGAAAGGCAATGCTGTGACTATAAAAAGTCTACAAATTAAACAGGTAAGATAAATGGGGCTCTTCATCTCTCCTAGATACAGAAAACAGAAAGGAAAAATAAATGTGAATGATTAACAATGTTCCATTAACGACTCCAATGGAATGTTCTGAGTGATAAAACTGTGAATGAGGAGAATTTAAGCAAACACTGACTACAGAACTTTCCAGAAAAAAAGAACAGTATGATTTAATAACCATATTATAGTTTTCTTCTTATAAATTTAAGCTTCCATTTTATAATGCATGTATTCATGATAAGGAGCCAAGCATTTGCATTATGTTCTCAGTGAACTGTAACTGTATGTAATGCTATGAGTATTACTGGGGATGTAGCCAACTATGCAGAATGACCATCAACGTCCTTTTTCTTACATATATACACTTGTTTCTTGAAACACCTTTATTTGCAGTTATAATACATTGCTGATTCTTCTTCCCCTCTCACACAGCTTATATTGCTGGAGGAAGGAATTTATAATTCCTAAAGGTCCTATTTATGAGTTGGTGACTTGCAAAGACCTACAACCATTTGTCTTCCTTGAGAATGTAATGGGTGAAATGTAGTGTATCAAGCCTAAAACAGATTTCACCCTGGAATCAGTAGGCAGGAACATTGAAGGACATGATGTAGTGCTATATAATACTCATATATTTAGAAATAATTCCCAAAGGCAGCAGCAAACCAAATTACCCTAATGCATCAATCAAGAGAGGGAAACAAGTAATGCCTGTACTCTAAATATGAGGCTGCTCGTTCTTTATCTGTTAGTTCCACATTCTTTCCTTTTAGCTCCATCTGTATTTTCAGCTTATTGGGTAAATTGAGATAAACATTATTCTACCATTAAAAGATCTAGAATAGGAATCTAAAAGATTCCTATTCGCAATCCCAGTAATCTTCCTAGTCTTGTTGCTTCCTTATTTAACACTCAGTGAGGGGTCAATGGCACAGCAAACATTCTTCATAGTAAGAACACATTCTTCCAGCAGAAGTATTTACCATAACAAACCCTTTTCAGTCCTTTTGCAAAAATGAGAAAACTCTTGTAATACCATAGGCTTTCTTGAGAGCAAAGCTACTTCTCACTTTTTCTGATCCCTCTTTACTAAAGAGTATGCTAAAAAAATAAAAAAAGAAAAAAAAGGCCTTGCAGTACTAGCTTTAGAACGGATTTTTTTTTTTTTTTTTTTTTACTTTCTCACGCAAAAAGGAGTGCTGAGTTGCTCAGTGGCTGATATTTCAATAGTGATGACATTAAAGCTTTGTTTACACACAACAAAAACCTACTGTTCTCTTTCAATCACTTCTCAGGTCATTAATTCCAGGATCATGTAAGATGAGTATACATCATCACTTCAGTTCATGTAAGAATTCAGTAAAATATAACCTCATTTTAGTATAAATTTCAAAATACTTTTTAAGTAAGCAATCTAGACTACAGACGTTTTCCAGTATTCAACAACAGAACTTATATCTGAGTATTATGAAGAATAATGGTGTGATCCTTGGCTATATCGAAGCTTTTAAGTCCCATGCAAAATTTCTACTGATTTTAGTAGGAGTTTCCTAATAGCTCACTTCTCTTCGAATAAAAAATACACTCATACGACAAAAGGTCATATGTTTTGTGTACCATGATGGTCTAGAAAATAAAAAGGGAGGGTATGTTTTTTTTCCAAGGTTACAGAATCTATATAATTCAGATAATATCAACAACTAAATCTGTTATACGTTCAGTCTGAAGTATTTACTAAAAAATGCTAATCAATATACAGATTCCAGAACATCTGTAGAAGTCAGTCATGTTCTCTTCTTGCAAATCTGTGATGAGATATTTATGTCAAACAGATAACAGACTTCAGCTACTTTAGATCAACTGAAATGGGCAAGGACAGTATGAACAATATGTAATTTTGTAGTAACTGCACACTTTTTAAATTGCTAAATTTGAATGCATTTTGGGGTGTGAATACAGCCTCCTGACTTCAAGAATGACAGACTAAAGGGAATAGAATTGTCCTGAAAAAAATGCTGTAATTTGGCAGTTTCTTTCATGGGTCCATTGAGCAGGAAGCTAACCATAATTCTGTTTCTACCGTGCCTGTTAACAATGAATGACACCCTAGTGCGAGTACAATTTTCAAATTATTAGTTGTCATTGATCTCAAAATACAGTATTACTGCATAGAAAAGTCTCAGAGGTAAAGTCACTGACCAAAACATTTGATGGTCATCAGAAATTTCTTCAATTAAATAAAGGCCACTGAGAATAAGAACTGAACTTCACAAAAACAAACAAACAAAAACAACAAACCAAGAACAAGACAGCATCGTTGTCTTCAGCTAGACCACACAGCCGCAAAGATCCAAAAAACCTGGGGAGCCTTTTCCAGCCAAAGCTCCTTAGGGATTTTATTCCACCCTCATGCTATGTATAACAACAAACAGATTAAACAAAAAGACAAACAGACAAATTCTGTTAGTGCACATGTGTACTTATAAATGCTAGTAAGGAAAGATCATTTTTAAAAAAAAAAAAGCTCACCAGTGAAAAAGAAAAAAACTTTAAAGCTCTGTTCCTATGTGAAAACCGTTAATTCCTCATGGAGCTGACTGAGAAACGCCCTGATTTATCACTGCCCAGAAGCTGCCTTCTGAAGGTACTCTCCAACAACTGAGTCGCAAATTGTACATTCATACTTTCAGTGCTTTCTCCCTGTTACACACTGCTCTGGATACACCTGCTGTATATGAAATACAGGAGAAAGAAACCTAACAGAGAGGACAGTTTCTGAAAAATGTAACAACTATGAAAAACTTTTGATTATTCTGAAAAACCTACAACTATAAGTCTGTCATTGGGCAAGTAACCCAAATTTCTACTGACTTTAAACCAAAGAAAGGGGATGGTTCCACATTTGTGGAAGAATTCTACAATAAGATAGCAGAAGATACAGGCTGAAATAGAACAGACTGACTCCTGAATACAAAACAAAATCGTAAAATTTTGAATTTTATCGTAAGATAAATTCCACCTCTACATTCTGGTAAATTATCTTCTGAAAGCCTGATTTTTCATAGACTCCTTAATAAAACAATGAAAAAAAGTCCCAAAATAAGTAACAATGTCCAGGTTATAGTATCAGTTCAGCTTATGGTATCAACTATTATACTGAAACTGCACTGAATGAGCCTCAAAACTAGAAAAATACATAATAATCTGTATTTGACTGAGAGTCAAACATAGAAGTTAATTTCTTAAAGCAGTTTATAAACCAGTAATCTGGTTTTGAATATTTTGAAGATTTTATAACAGGCTTATCCTTTTCTTACCCATAACATGTTGTCCATGTGAATGTCTATTGGAATGAAAAAAAAAAAATTTGTCTGGCAGTTTTCCAGATCTTTAAGGATTTCCACAAGACACTGACATTTCTGACTTACATCTGCTCTTTAAAGCCATTGTCTTCTACTCCAATCACTTTTCCAAAGACCCTTTAAGACAGCAAATCAAATGAAAACCTGAAACTAATTATTTTCAACAACTTGCTGTAGCGGTTTGTGATGCCCTGTAATACCCTTCTAGCCAAGATTTGGGATATGTTTTTGGAAATATTTAGCAACAAGGCTAAGACAACTGTAGGATGCAAAATCTCATGGCAAATAAAAGAAACATTTCCATATGAAAATGCTGGCTCACATCTCCTGTACATGGCAGCACCAATCAGCATATACAGGAAAAAGACCTCTATAAGCTGTGCAAATAGAGTATTAATTCAGCTATATTAAACCAACTCCCACTTAATGAGAAATGTTGTGTACAGGCTCTCAAGTTAGACCTCAAACAGTATAAACTGGCTCAGATAGATGAAGTGAAAAATCTGTCTCATTTACATAACGAATATTCATATTTACATCCAAGTAATAAACACCAAGCTGATACTACAGAATCTGTCTATCCAAACCTGACTGAGAGTCAACAGGACAAATGCCACCAGCTGAAATATGTAACCATGTGGTAAGCTCACAAGAAACCAAACAGATCCTACCAGATACATGTTATACAAAATCACAGAGGAAAAATGTCCAGGGTTAGGAGATGTTTGATAAGATCAGAAAACGTGAAAATCCATATGCAGTGCAAGTAAGGCCAATATATGAGTAATTTATTTATCAACCTTGAGTTAATGTAAAATATTCTTAGGAGTTAGCCGGATCTTTTCTTCCTTTAGCTCTAGGCTCAAAGACTTGCTCACAATAAAAATCAGAGATGCAATCTTCAGTATATAAATGAGAAATATTAGGAAGCTATGCAAAATATAATAAACTCTACTTGCTGTTTGCAAGACAACCCTGAAGGAATGAAGCTGTTCATGCTAAACCCTTGAAGCATTTCATTAAGGCCAAATTCATCAAGCCTTTGATCAAACCACATGGGAAAAGCAGCCAGGGAAATACTTTACTGCCAGAGTCCTCCTACAAGACGTTAAAAGCATGAGGAATGGAAGAAACAACAGGTTTAGTGATGTTACATGTCCGATAAGGAAAATCTATGGGGCCAACGCAGATCCTGAAAAGACAGCAAATAGTCTGTCTCTCTTGTGCATTGACATGGACTTTTGTTTCTTAGGAGTAGAGGGGAGCATTTTGGGGTTCACAGAAAGAGAATTAACAAGTTTACCATCAGTGCAAATCAAAGCAAATGCAAGATAACCAGAGCTACCCAACAGAAACAGCTCTCCCTTCACACATTGCCATTTCCAGGAAAGGGAAAGAATGGCAGCCAAGCACAATAAGAAATTCAGTAGATAATGTCTTTGCTCTCTGAAGAGGTAATCAGAAACAACAAAATAAAACCAAATAGCCTACAGGTTCTCAACAACATCTGGTGCAGAAAACTTCATCTCTAGAAGCCATAAAAAGTTTATCCATCTTTTTATATGGCAATATATTATAAACGTTCCATCTTTGTGGTCTCTTCTTAGCCTTTATTCCTGTGGTTATCTAATTTTTCTGCTGTTCCTAGATAAAATGAATGCTTTTAAAATACAGGCCTACAGCCACAACATCCACAACCAGAATATAAAGCTTAAGGCTGGGTTTTGATTCCTAACCATGAATGACGTGCCTATGATTAGCAGAAGAGCTTGCAATCAGCCCATAGAGATAGCATACCTCCTCAGTTCTTCCCTGCTGTCTAACATCTCTTAGGTGAAGGAACCTGTCAGACATGGCCTGAATGATGGCAGCAGTCTCTGAAGCTATCCCAATAAGATACACAAAGCATTGTTAATTATAACACAATCAAAGCACAAGTCCCTGAGCTCATCATTTCCACCCTGCACAAACGAGATTTTCTGTTACCATCAACACCTTCTATTAGCTTATGTCACCTCTTGCAGCACCTCATGTGCAAACGTTATAGGAGGACTTTAGAGGTTGACAGTTTGAGTTAATGACTGTACAGAAAATAACTTGACAAGCATGAGGAAACAACACAAATATCCCCCTCGTGAGTTGAGCCCCCTAATAAAACTTGGCAGATTTACTTAAAAATGTAAATGATGAAACTGTCAAATGAAGAAAGACATGATCTTCTTTATAAATCAACAAAATAAGTATGAAGAAATAGGAGTTTGCCATGGGAGATGAGCAATAGCATTACATTTGTAAATATTTGCTATATAAAAAGATTATCAACCATTTTTTTGTTGTTGTTTGTTTTATGATATACTTCTGCTACTCCAGACTTTTCTATATCTAAAAAAATAGATACCCTACCTTCTGCCTGTGTCTGCTGCAGGGACATAGAAGTAGGGAGATAAGAAACCAAAAGCTGCTGAAAAACTACATTAGCAGAACTGTTGCAACCATGATTGACTGAAGATATCGGAGAGGCGAGGTTTATTAAAAGAAATAATTTCTCTTACCGGACCAATTTTATAGCTAGAAAAACCAGACAAGTTCCCTGGACACAAACACGTCTTCCAGGATAATTACATAATACCTAAAGAACAGATCCTGAAGGATTTATGTGCCAAAAGCCTGTTAATTTGTTTCCTCCATTTCAATTAGACTAATAAAATACATTCCATATATTGTTCACATCTGTCTGCACCACAGTGCAGCACATCTTTGATGAGAACAAATACCTCTTCACAACATCTGTGAAATTCAGCACAAATGGATGATACATGAATTAACTAATGAATAACTTTCAATTAATGGCTGACAAATTAGCGGTTATGATCAACAGCCCTTCCAGAAAATATGTATGTAGCTCTTGGAAAAACATTAAGAATAGCAGAACCGCTGCAACAAAGAAAATCTGAAGTCACATTTTTTTCTGTAACATACTGGAATAATTTCATATGTCATCCCACTGAACTACCACAGGACTCCTACTTCAGTGACTACAACTGATAACACAAAATGTGTGTTGCTGCCCACATGCTGTTTTCTTTAATGCGTAAATAGTTGCATTGGCTTTACAGAAAACAGCTACCACACTGGAAAATTGCCAGTTCTGCATGAATTTAGAAAAAGCTACTCTCTTCACTAAGCAAAACGCTTAATGAGGGACGAGATGTTCAAATCATTTGCATGAGTTCCATGTAGGCGAAGCCAACATGCTTTGCAGGAAAAGGATCATCTTCCTGGGAGGCGCAGGGTATTTTACTCTGCAGAACTAAGATACTCACTGCTATTACAGCTATCATCCATACAACAGTAAGACAAGAATGACATGGGTATTTTTGACTTTTGATATCAGTTATTTTCACAAATGCTTGACAGATTTTTTTTTTTTTAATATGTTGGATATTATTTATTTTTTTGGAATCAGATTCTTTTTTTTCATAGAATGGTTTGTGTTGGAAGGCACCTTAAAAATCATCTAGTTCAAACCCTCCTGCCATAGGCAGGGACACCTTCCACTAGGTCATATTTTGCTTCTGCTTCACCAACCTTTCCCCCCACCATTTTTCATACAGCCAAGTAAAAGGCTATAAAAACAGAAAAAGTCACAAAATATTCCGCTTAGTCACATATGTAAAAATTTCGATCTGTTCAACTGAAAAAGAGAAAAGATCAAGAAGGTATCCTTGTCTACAATTTACAAGCAACTTTAACGGACAGAAAAACACCAAATACTAAAAGATGCTCTTTATCGTAGCTACAGATGATGAACTGAGGCCTAATGGGTGGCAGTAAGTTTACCATTAATTTAGAAGTTAGGATTTTTAAGAAAAAAATGAAGAAAAAAAAGCCTTTTAAATAACCTAGCAAGAAAAAGGGTAGCTGTTCCTTTTCTTCATACTTTTGGTATCTTTATTCCAATGTAACATTGATCTTTATAGAGAGGTAACTGATAGGGTTTTATGACATAACCTATAAAAAACAAAAACAAAAAGTCTAGCCAGAGAATCCAACCATCCTTTCTAGTTCTAGAAATCCATTAGTCTTTTTCTGTCAAAACCTTTGGCTCCATACATAATGGGAAGCTGTTTGGCATCACCTCTTGTATACACACATGCCATTGCTCTGTTCTCTTTTCTGTGACCCCATCTTCCTTTAAATTTTGTCATACCACATGCACTGATACTTGCCTTCTGCTTGGAGACAGCACCACCTCCTATCTCAGTAAACACAAGTACAGATAAAAACAAAAGTAGTCAGATTTTGATCTAGAAAAACTGTTAGTAAAAAGAATTTCCAACAGTCTAAAATAAATGCTACAATAGAAGGGCTCTTGGGCAATAGCAGATTATTTTTTCTTCTATTCATACACATACATCCTTTTAATTCATACTCAGGAATATTGTTACACGCAAGTTTAGTCCTATTCAAACCTATCATTATTGTGAAGCCACTCATAAGAGTCAAAACTTTTATGAGTTCGGTCTGCCCTACATTACATATTTTTTATACTTAGAAGTGCAACTATTCCTTACAAATACTTGTTAGCATGTAAATATTGTAATGTTAGTGTGCAAAATCTCTATGTAGCAACAGCATATCAAAGTGGAATGCAGGTCTGAAATGAAATCCTAATTCCCGTTAGGATCTGCTAAACTTTTCCGTGAAAGGATTGAATATGAAAATAATTTGTAGTACATCTACACAAAAATGTTGCCTGAAGCTGCATCTTTGTACCATTGAACATGTAGAATTAATGAAAACTGCAATTTCCTTTTCTGTTTGCCAAACTACTCTAAGCATGAACAAAGCCCTGGATCGAATCTAGGTAGTGTTTATTCTACTTTTGGTAAACAAATGACGTTTGCCATCATAGCAAAGAGACAGAATAATGAACAGTGTGTTTGTTCACCAACTTTTAAAACATGCCATAATGACTAAAGCATGCAATCATGAAGAAGTTTTTAACTTACCCATAGGACTATTGTGGTTTTTTTTTCCTGACAACAACCAGGCTCATGAACAATTTAGCATTGGCAGCTTCGTGCGTTAGCTCCAAAAAGAGAGCCCCATTAAACAAACTGAAATGTGCATTACAGAGACAACAGAGGATCTTAAAACCTTTTTATCAGACACCCTGCTGCATGGAATTTTTTAAAAATAAATATTGAACAACATCAAGTATCTTTGAACTTCTCTAGTTAATAGACCTTACAGACCTCCTACAGTGCGGCAATAAATATGCCTCAAGAAATCAGTGTATCACTTCATACCATTTAATAATGCCACAATTGCCTTTGTCATGCAGACTACATAGAAGGGTGAATGCTATCCGAGACCAAAATCATGCATTAATGTTGCTTTCCTTTCTTGTGTTAGAAAGCAAAGCATCCCTGCTCAGTTCTATTCTCTTCCACCTGTAAGTTCTTCCAGTAGAAAGCTGAGTCCACTTAAAGCATCAAGTTCAGAATAGTTTGGCATCCAGTTTCCCAACTCAAATTACTAAAACAAGAATTGCTGTGATTCATGAACCATGGCTGAATGGCTGACTATTCCTTTCAACTCAAGTTCAGGACTTGTATTCATGTATCTGTATCTTTTTGAAATAAAAACCTCACAAAGACACCAACATGCTGAGATTCAATGCTTCAGCTTATCAGAGCCTAATACAGGCAATGAAGAACCCAATATTCAGAAACCCCCATCCTAAATCTGTTTATTCTGAAGATTTCATTTGCACAAATAAGCTTTGTGCATCACTACTCACTTCTCAATAGTTAATTTTACCCACAATTTTGCATTTAGGCACAGAAAAGTAATAAGGACATTTTAATTTTACGCGTTGTTCTTATTTTAGAAATATTGAAAGGTGACCCCAAAATTGAACTTAGATAAAAATGAAACATTAAGGAACATATCCCAGCCATTTCCCTCTGTATTCATCACTCATTAAAAAATATTTTTCATAAGGAGTACAATAGGATGCAAACACTTTCTTTCATTCAACGTATTAAACAAATTCATGCAACACGACTAATACACGCAAGGAACATTAGGAAGACATAAGTTTTAAAATCCTGAAGCACTTTCATGATACATATGCAAAATTCTTAGCATACAAGAAAACTTAGCATTCTGCAAGTATTTATATTTTAAATACAGTGAAAATGAAGATTTTTAAAAAAAAGGGGGGGGGGAATGCTTTTGGAGTTGAGCTAAACGAAGTTTTAGAGAAAAATAAGAATATATACATATTTATGAACATGTAGACTCACAATAACTCAGTAACACCTACTTGATGTAAATTTGCCAGTTCTGATCATATTTTGTAACTAAACTATACCATTTTGTGGAATTTATTTTATTTCTGCTTCCTTTCTACTCTTAGGAACCTGAAAAGCAGCATGAATAGCTCAGCACTTGAATCAGAGATTTTCTCAGACATTAATGATGACTCTTTTTTCTTTAGAAGATACACACATTTTCCATGCTGAAATCAAGCAATAGAAAATAACTTTCTTTTTAACTTATTTCAATCAAACATGTAAAAAGCGTAAAAACAAGTCAAACTGCATACTACACTGTGGTTAAATAAGAACTATTCCACATTAAGTATACGTTATGTTACATAAAAAACACATCCTTAACATATCCCTGGGAGTGAACAGCATCTGAAGACCAGCCATCATTCCTTGTGAATTTCCTTTATTAATCTTTTCTTCCTACATTATCAGGCAGAAGACATGAAGCATAGTTCTAAACAGTAAGAATATGGTATGAATAAACAGGTGACATCTTTTCATAATTCCCTTGGAAATATTGACACAGAATTCATTTCAAAAACTTACTTTTCTATCTGCAGGTATATGCTCTCTTGTATACAGTTCTGTCCTTAACCAGTTTGCGGTCTCTACCTTTTTTTCTTCCTCTTTGTCTAAATCCACTTAGTATAGCCTCAGTCTTGCTCTGAAATTATTCATAGGTACATTTTAACATGTTGCACTACCATTTTTAAATATTGCCCCGAAGAATACCAAATCATCTAAGGAATCAATTCATAACATAAGCCTTTATCAGAGATTAAAGAAAAATACTATTTTCTCTGTCACATGCCTGTAACCAGAAAGGTGGAGTCTAAACAACAGCTGTGAAAACAGTTGCATCATGTGTCTCATGAATACCAGGTGAAAGGACAAACGATAAAGAACAAGAAATATTTTGATTTATTGGGAAAAAAAAAAAAAGCATAACTGTCATAATAGAAAGGATGAATTTATCTTATGAAGATTTAAATTTACAAAATGAAGAAAGATGTCAGTGCTGTGGATACCTTGTGCTTTAACTTTGATCAGTTAACATGAATGAAAATTATAGGCATAAATTTCTATT
Organism: Cygnus atratus; assembly: GCF_013377495.2. Lineage (NCBI taxonomy): Eukaryota > Metazoa > Chordata > Aves > Anseriformes > Anatidae > Cygnus > Cygnus atratus. The sequence goes on from NC_066365.1 coordinate 11,157,365, forward strand.
TATCAAGATGCAAAAATATTCTCTTTTTTCTTTTCTTTACCTTATATGAGCCTGTAAAAGAGGAAAGCGTTTCAAAGAAAAGATATAGTTTTGATAACAAGATCAAAATGTTTTCCATGCCATGTGTCACTAAAGAGAACAAACAAAAACAAAAAAAAAACTTCTTATTCTAGTCTGGAGGAAAATCTCTTAAAATGTGACTAACAAAAATATGAAAAGACTTCTACCACCATGCACACTGCCACATTTACAGCAGGAAAATTGCATTTGTTTTCTCTTTCAGAAATGTCGGACAGTTCATTGCCAAAAAGGCATATTTAACAGGCTGTCTTAATTTCCTATGAACAATGTTCTTTAGAGAGAATACTTACAGAAAATAAAATTAACCTCTGGATTTCAGTATTTTAGGCAATTACAAGGTTACATATTTTTCTTGGCAACCATTTCTGTCAGCTCTTGACCTTCTTAGTTTCTTGCTTCTCAATTCCTGCCTAAATTGCAATAAATAAATAAATAAAAGCTTCTCCACTCTCTCCAGCTGCTTCCATTGACCGACTTCCCATCCTCTTACTTTCAGAGCACCCTAAATTTCCTATAAACTTCCTTCCTTTCTGATGCTTAACCATTTTCCTTTTCTACATTACCTGCAATGAATGCCACCCCATTAACTCCACCACTTACCTAGTCCCAGTTTTCTTACCTGCAGCACTTTTGCTCTTATTATCAGCACTTGATAATCCTGCCCATTTTCCAGTGGGAACATAGCCCATCCTCCAGTAAGTCCTAACTTTTCTTTATCCTCCCCATTCCTTTCTGGATCAATTCTCTCACTTTCCCACACTTCCACTTCATCCACTTCAGTCTGCAGATTTGTCAAGACAAAAGTCTGCCAAGATACAAGTCTGCCAAGTCTGCAGATTTATAAAGACAATTTCATTTAACTAAGTGTTCCATCCCACTATTTACTTATTTTACTTTGCATAACGCTTATTTCACAATGCTTATTTTGAGATAATTTCTTCAAAATATATTCCAAATGCTTTAAGTTTGATCATTTTAGGTTAGAGTAATGAAGTCAAAACTGGAGGGTTTTACTTTTATCAACTGCAACGTGCCAAAAGAGATGACAGGAGACTTTTCACGCAAATGCAAACTTCTGATTTATGGAACAGTCAAAACTAGCCTAATTTCCTGTAATATATTCTAAAAAGTTACCCAGTGAAGAAATCTTGTAGGAGTCATTTTTAGCAGACAACATGAATTCTGCTACACTGCTGTCTATTTTACAGGATCAGATATATCAGGGTGGGTACATGGGAGTAACTTAAAACATGCATACAAATAAAAAACAAAATTGAGTAAGAAAAATGGAAGCCCTCCTTTTTGTCCAAGTCATCTCAGTCTGAGCAAACAACAGAAACAGACTTTGGTGAACAATCTTTCAGGAGTCTTGGATTGATTAAAACTCTCCTTCCCTTTGCAGATGTTCAAGATCCTAAAGCAGACTTGTTTCTAAACATTTTAACTCCCCTCCCCAGGTTTTCTTTGGTATCAAAAACTGGATTTTAAATAAACGTCATACAGCAAACTGCTCCATTGTATTACTAACATTGCTCTATTATTACTAACTAACTCTCAAGTGGCATGCTTCTCTGACTGCCCATCAGCTCTGAATCATAACAGCTTTACAGTCTGTTTATGTAACTGGAAATCCCAGACAATTATCTAACACTAAAATTCTTCAAGATCAGGAAAGCTTCCCAAAGCACAAAAAGGTCAAAATATATCTCTTTCTTTTACCAAAAAATCAATTATGAAAATACAGACTTTTGTCCTGAATTTAAAGTGCAAAAATTTCAGAAAAGTATGTGGTGTATGTTTGTGTGTGTGTGTGTTTGGTTTAGGTGTTTTGTTGTTGTTGTTTTATGAAAACATCCATCTAGTGAGCTATGAAAGTTCAGAAGGAAAGACATTAAACTATTCACCAGGCCTATATTATTTCAATGAATTTTATGAGCTTTACTGAGTGAATGGTATGAATACAGAAAACAATCTCCCAAGCAAAACAAAAATAATAAGTAAATAAATTTCTAATGCTTCATTCCTTTTTTGAAGGATTTAATTATATTTTTGCCTGCTCACCCTTTATAAGGTGCATTAACCTGGATTCCCAAACTTAATTTCCATATATCTATCAGTAATATACCGTACAAAATGTGATCCTGAGTCTTTAATGGGTTCACTTGACTCTAAATCAGAAAACATTCTAGATGGCAAGCTTTGGGGTCTGCATCTAATTTTCCAGCCAGTTCCATGTTCTTAACCCAGGGATCGTCTAGGATTGTCTCCAGCAGCACACTGGCAAGACAAGGACTGCAAAAATAATGACCAAACAAGTGACCCAATAACATTTCCATTTCTTCCGCCATTACATTCTCTTTATCAGTCAAAGAGATCAAAAGCATGGAAGCACCCTACCCTGAATTATCTGGGGGAAAACAATACCATATTTATTCTGAGTTATGTATTCTGATTTATTTTCATAAATCTAAGTGAGTGGAAATTAGGGTGTTTTGGTTTTTATTATTATTATTATTATTATTATTATTAAATACTTTAATTTATATTCACTAGTCATAAACTTCAGCTCTAGCTAATAATATGTCTATTAACTGTCACCTTTAGAGAAATTTCATGCTAATTTCAGTTCTCCTACTGTATTTGGTTAAACTTATTTGGATAAGCTAACCTACTAGTGCTAAGGGCTTGTCTCAAGATAAAGATGTGATGGTAGTCTTCCAGTGCATAGAAGTAATTAAAATCATTTACCTTCTTTTTTAATGAAGGATTATTTTCCAACACAAATAACAGATAGAAAGATTTTTCCATGTAATTATTTTACTCATTGCATAATGACCTGTCTTTCATTTAAAATCCAAGTGTAGTCATTGAAACAGAGATCAAATCAGCCACAAAACATTACAAAGTCATATAGCCTGTCTCCATCAATAACAACTCCCAAGTTCTCCTGACTTGTGTCGCAACTACACTGAGAAAGAGGAAGGGGGAAAGGGGACTTTCCCACCCACCCTCCCACCCTTTTTCACCCTAAATCCTAGCTGACCTTGATTTGAGCACAGGTATAGGACCATGCAAACTCCAGAGTCACCTTCAAAACTTGCCGACTCTGTCCCACTCCTACTACCAATTTAAGTATTGCAATAGTTGGTAGGGACCATCAATTAGATTTGCCAGAGAACTGTTTAATGCACGGTAAAACCCTGACCTCACCCACATTTTCAGAGTATGAGAGGCACCGAACAGAAGGTAAAGGTCTTCACCAAACTGAGTTGTCTCTTTGGACACATAGATGGTGACATACAGATTTCAGCAGCCTGCATGCACAGACTGAAGACGATAGAATGTTTTTTTTTTTTTCAACCACACTACATAACAATATCGCTACAGTATTTGCCTGCACTCAGCATATGTGATAACAGAAAATGTGATGATGAATAGGAAGGTAAAATGTAGAAGTCTGAATAAAATTGAAAAAGAACAAGCCTTCTTTGGCCTAACAAATATATAGTTGTTTAAACAGCATCAATCATTGTTGCATAGTTTAACATATGAACAGATCTCTGTGCGGAGAAAGAAATCCTAAGAAATAATACCAATTCAAAAAGATAAGCAGTCTCAGGAAAAGCTGCCTCTTCACATTAACAGGCAAAAATGTTAGTGGGATGTAGTGAGACTAAAAGAGAAGTGTGAGAAAAATCCATGCACTGCTTTACACTTCCATTTTTGAGTCTCGATAAACAGCTCAGTATTCTACAAAAACATGAAAACAGAAAAACAAACATAACACATTACAGAGGACACCTATCTGTAGTTTTAAAAGTCCAGTACCCTATGAATTAATTCAGGCAACACTTACAAGTACTCCCATCTTAGAGCTTCAGAAGAAAATATCACATTTACAGCTGAACTAATTCTGTTCTATATTCACTATGTAGCAACACATTCATCCACTACTGTGATTACTCTGGGACTTACAATTGCTAATAACTTGTTCTACCTTTTATTGGTACTAACATAACTGTATTCAAATGAAAATTTTCTACTAATGTTAAAACAATAGTTTACCTTTCTTGGACTATAATGATTGTGTCCTTAAAAAGTGCATAGTACATTCTATTGTAAGTATTAAGTAACATCTCAATTAATTTCTGTTAGCTACTGGATCTCAAGAATGAATTCAAAGTGTAGAACAACTGCAATCTGATTTTTTGCAAGTGCTTAATATGTTAAGAAATGAGTATTACACTACAGACATTAATTTCCCACAGGGTATTTAGCTGCAAAAGCTTCTAGTTGACTTGACCTAAAAATCCTAGACACAATTCTTAAATTCTAATTTGCCCTTTCCAGTTTCTTTTTATGCTAACAACATATGAAAGGCATTTTCTCTGTGCAAAATAAAGAACATAAGGTCTAAATTACTGCTTACCTACAATCAGTGGTTTATTCCTATTTACACTGTACTGTACAGACTTATAGTATGAAAATGGTCGTAATATTTCTTGCTTTAAGTGGCTTCCACAGTTCCCTTCCACAAGGAAGCAAAAGTCAAATGCATTTCAAATGGGGAAATTTTGTTATGTTAGAACAAAGCTAGTTATAAACGCATGCTGTCGAGTCCACTTCACATGAAGGGCGAACAGCTGCCTTACAGGGCTTTCTTGAACAGTTCAATAAAAATTGATGTTCCTAAGTATTCTCCCTTGAGAAGAGGGAGATTCCTCTCAAATAGCAAAGACTAGTTTGAATTAAGCAGAAATATCACAACTGAATGACAGAAGAAAATGTAATGCCTATTTTAACTATGAAAAGAACTTGTATGAACATCACAGATACAAGACATAATATATGTATGGCAAGTTGACAACAGGTTGTGGTTATTCAGAGAAAATATAACCTTGTTAGTTCTAAAGAAGGTTGTGTAGAGAATATTAAAGGAATGTGGACATTTTGCTTACCTGGTTCATATTTTTTAAAACACTTTTGGTATATCTGGAAAAGGAGGTTGTTTTGTTTTGTTTTTTAGAAGTGAAACCCTGAAAACTCACATCCTCTCCATAATCTTTCATTCACTGCCTTCCCAGCACAGGCTGTCAAGAGAGAAGTTTTTCTGCTGTTAACAGTTTAAACATTAATGTGTCTCCAGTCTGTGGATGGAGAGGTGGTGTATCCCATAGGGCTGTCTCAAGCCTTTACAGGTCATAAAAACAACCATCTTCAATTCCACTTTTAAGTCTCCTGGTCACCCACTGTAACTCATAAACCATTCAACTCATGTATTTTTACAGCATCTCCCACCTTATGTGTTGGCCAGAGATGCCTTAAAAATCTCATCTTCCAAATGGTCTCAGCACGGACTGTCAGAAGGTGTGAACCTGAAGGTCAGGTCCACAGTCAGGGAGAAAAAAAGTGGAAGAAAATAAGGTAGAAGCAACTTGGAGAGAATAGGAAAATCATTTCAATCTTCTCTACACTACCAGCCAAGTTAGTTTTACCCATGCTCAGTGCTTCACCAGACACTAGAAAACATGATTACTATTCAGCGCAGAGAAGAGGAAAATAGAAAAGCATTTTAGCCCTTATTCCCCCACTCTTCTAACAGCCTCAGATGTACATTCAGCAAAGTCCACAGGGGCACAGTATCTTTTTGCTTCTCATGATGTAGTAACTGGAGTAGAACTGATGCTTGATAATAAGATTACTCGGGAAACACTAAAAACAAAGCTATCACACATTCATGAGTTTTCAGACTTCAATACTACTTCATAATGTACAATATCAAAGACAAGGACAGATTTGAATACAGTGGCTTGGAGAACTGCTCTTCGATAACAAGGGCTATTTCTAAAGTACACTAGGAATGTGACTATTAGTTGCTAAGGTACCCCAAATAACCCAATTAAAGTGAACGCACAGAATATTCAGGACATCTAACTAAAATGCAGACACCAGCTGCTAACAAGTGATAATTATCACAAATGTACATTCCAAGCAGGAACCATAACACATTTCCATTAAAGTGTCCTATGTTTTTACCATTCTGCTCCCTCCAAGGCTACATCAGGAATGTCAAATTCTTGTAGTTAGTATTTCTTTTGCTGGTACCTCGCTACTCCTGTGCCTATCACTTACCTTTGTCATGTCCTTCCAAAGTTTCAGACAGCCCTCTGTACACTAAATTAGTCAATCATTAATTTTGCACATTTAGCTGACATTCTCAGAGCATGAGCACTTAGAATAGAATAGAATAGTTTTAGCTGGAAGGGACCTACAAAGATCATCAAGTACAACTGACTTACTACTTCAGGGCTAACCCAAAACTAAAGTGTATCATTAAGAGCATTATCCAAGTGCCTCTTAAATATAGGCAGGCACGAGGCACCTACCACCTCTCTAGGAAGCCTGTTCCAGTGTCTGAGTCCCCTCTTGGTAAACAAGTTTTTCCTGATGTCTAGTCTGAACCTCTGCTGACACAGCTTTGAGCCATTGCCATGCGTCCGGTCACTACATAGCAGGGGGAAAGGATGAGCACCTCCCTCTCCACTTCCCCTCCTCAGGAAGCTGGAGAGAGCAATGAGGTCACCTCTCAACCTCCATTTCTCCAAGCTTGACAAACCCAGTGTTCTCAGCCTCTCCTCATAGGACATGCCTTCCAGCCCTTTTAGCAGCTTTGTTGCCCTCCTCAGGGCACATTCAAGTACCTTAACATCTTCTTTATATTGTGGAGCCCATAATTGCATACAATATTAAAGGTGAGGCCAGATCAATGCTAAATACAGTGAGATAATCAATTCTTTTGACCAGCTTGCCATGTTGTGTTGAATTCAACTCATTATCAAATGGAAACCTGCAATAGCTCATAAAATGGTTCCAACACAGGTTTTTGTATTTAACAGTTTTTTTGCATATTTGTATATTGTAGATATATTTACTAAGATACTGGATACTCAAAGCATCCCTATGTAATAAGCATAGTGCAAACATGAGGAAAGGGGGACTGCCTAAGTGTTAGCACTGGATGGTTAAACAAAAAATCCTTAGTAACACAGTGCCAGTGTTAAATGATGAATGATCTTAGTTCAGTATTGCGTTGTCATTTTTAAGCAAGGCAAAAGGTAAAGTGAAAGGAATGGAAGTGAAGAAAGTTCCGTGACAACTGCAGTTACTCTAGTCAATGATAGGCAGTGTAGGAGAAAGCATGACTGCAACTATTTGATACTTTGACAAGTGGGCAATGAAGGCTTGCATCACTGTTTAAGCCGAAGAAAAAAAAAGCTGGAGTGAACTTAGGCCATAAAAGTTGTTTAACTGGAAACACACATTTTTTTTTATCTAATACATTGGAATCATGGAAAAGATGCAAAGCCACAATCTGGAAAAATAAATTGTGCAACTCTAATTGGACTGACACAAGTAGGCAAGGCTGCCTTGCCTGAGGCTAAAGAAGAATGCAGAACAGAGGGCAAACATACTTTTTTTTTTTTTTTTTTTTTTACCTGCAAGGATGAAAACTCGTATCTCAATTTAAGAAATGAAAAACTTGCAATGTTCAGACAACATTGAAATATGAGAAACTGGAGAAAAACCTGTGCCCAAGGGAAAGCCCAGAAAAATGGGGGCCTGCAGAACACAAAGGCCACTGATAATGTTTACCCACAGAGAGGAAAAAGGAGAAAAATTAGGTCCATTTGAGGCAGCACATATGCTGATAGGTAGGTGTGTACAACGGAGCAGTTGCAAAGACAGCCTGATATTTTCTGTGTAATGCAGAACCACAGAGACAAAAAGGCAGGTCAGTCAGAGACAAATATAAGTGTACTGTCTCATTCTACTGCATGCATACAGCCACATTCCTATTCATTCTAGACAGAATGAACACATATTTGCAGCACAGAATAGCTCACGTTGGTCACTGTGGTCTAAGAACTCCAATAGTCCACTAAACTTTCTTTTTTTTAAAACTTGTACAATGTACATCTATTTTCATCCACATCTCCCTTCAGGACTATTTGGTTCTAATGACTGACTGTAATTTTAGTTGGCATTTCTAAATCTTTATCAGCACTTTCTTTCTTTCTTTTCTTTTCTTTTTTTAAGCAGCAATTTCCAGATTTTGTTATTGCTTTGGTTTGTTTGTTTCATTTGTTCGGTTTTGTCTTTTATTACTGGTAAAGGTGATATCTTGGGTAGTCACATTTCCACATCAAACACTACTCTTAAAAGTGATGGTTTATTTTGTTGCTTACACTCTCCTTAATTCCTACTGTTAATTCTAAGTATTCCAGCACATTAATTCTTTATTATTTTTACCTGGCGACCTGTCCCCTGATGCTCTTAAAGAATTTACTCACACTGATTTGGGGGCTTGATCATAATTTTCAGTGTGGTTGTTCTAATTCTTTCTTACATTTCAACTTCCCAGATTTATGTTCTTTCCATTAGTCTTGCAGGTCTGCATATTTCAGGTCATTCAGGTCTTTTACCATGCTGTTTGCCTCCTTTCCATCCTTCCTTCCTTCTTTCTTTCTTGCCTTTCTATTTTATTTTTTCCAGTCTTACACACTAGAAAAGAAAGGGAACTTAAATAGAGAATAGGGAGGATAGCCATAGCTAATTTGTCTCCATCTTATGTCTAAATATTTAAAGTTGTAACTGATGACTTAACATTTTAATGACCAGATTTTCTATAGAAATATGAACCTCTTTAAACTGCATCCGTATCAGCCATGCGCATTTGCAAATATTTTATTATCCTGCACGGGCTAATCAGCATCAAAGTGTTCCAAAAAATGTGTCCTGAATTTCAGTTTTCACCTTTTGTGTAACTAGGTAATGCTGAAGTCTAAAACAATTTTTAGTGAAGTATTGACATCTTGTGGCATAAATCAGTCACTGCAAGAATGACTGCTTCAAAACAATGTTTATTCTGATGAAAACACACATAATTAGTAATCTGAGCAGTTAATCTCATGCATCTGCTTCAGTTCATTATTTACATTGCTATAAGGTTGGCACATTTGCAGAGTTATTTTGAAATACTTTTTTTCACGATATTTGCATTGCTCTCATCGAGATTATTTACTTTCAAAACCTCGCAAGTGAATTAATGCCACTCTTTGGGGAGCTGGTGACCCTCTTTATAGGTTTGACACATACACTGGGAGATCCACCTATTTAAGCTTTTACCTATTGTACACTGCCGATCATACAAGAATACCATGCTGAGTGAATTCTTTAGGAGGAAGAACAATTTCTCAAATGTAATCTCTGTTTGTTTGTGGTGTGTTTTTTTGTTGTTGTTGTTGTTGTTGTTTTGTTTTTTTCCTCATCTCCTGTAAAAATCTAGTATCCCCTCAGATCTCCTGGCTCCTGATTCCCTCTAGGCAGTCAGCAGAAGAATCCCATGCTTTATGCCAACAAGAAAGAAAGCAAACAGTCTTGGAAGACTTTCTTCAGTTTGTGAGGAAAGGGTATTTGACAGGCTACAAAGCTTCTTCATCATAACATGACTTCTGGATGATGCCAGAATACCAGCATCCACAGCTACTACTGCTTGGTGCCACAGAAGGAAACTGAATAGCAACGCTGCCCTCGTCAGGGAAACGGAGGGAATCTCACATGAACCTTTGTAATTTTCTTCCAAAAGTGAACAAAATGAATACGAATAGCTACAGAAGAGTGATTAATGATTTTCTAGGCACACAAGAAAGTTAAGTTAAGGTTTTTAATAATACTTGGTTTAGCAACTCCAATTCTTCACCTAGTATTTATTCTTCATTATGATCGTTCACTGGCAACAGGCTGCTACTGTGGTGTTAAACATTAATTGCTTGTGACAAGTATTTTCAAGGGGCCTTTTTTCTCTTTAGCTTTGTATTATTATTTGTTCCATTTTTAATTCCTTTTCCTTTCAGGAATTTCTGCTATTCTTTTGCCTTCTGTGTTTTTATTTCCTTCCCTTTAAACCTCATTTTTTAAACATAAAATCTTTCATTTAGCATTTCTCTTAATATAGAAAGATGGTAGCTGCATTTATTGGGGGGAAAACAGGAAGAACTTTACTTTCACTCACGAGGGTGCACAATAATCCTGACACTGAAGTTCTTGGTCTGTGACTGAAACACAAACAAGCACAAACAAATACTAGCAAATCTGTGGACAATCTTGCTAATGAAAGTTAAAACAAACAACAAAAAATGTGAATTTCATACACAAAACATGAACAAAAAATAAAATAAAAGCCATCCCATGTTCACTTTGCATTTATCCAGTTGCTATAGTGTTGTCACTTCCCAGTTGCATCGTTAATACAGGACTAAATAGAATGAAGTTAATACATCAGTTCTTTCTAGTATTTAAATAAACACAAAGATCTGCCTAATAGCTTGGGCCTAATGACCCAAATAGTATTTAAAGGCTTGAGCCAGGGTTAACGAGTTTTTTAGGGCAGAAACTATGTCTGCATAATGCCCTGTATGACTACATGCAAACATGAGCTTCAAATGTCACGGTGTTCTGGTTTTGAAAAATAAGATATTATTCAGTGATATTTGGATACGAACTTACTGAATAAACATGTTGTACCTATACACTTTAATAGCACAAATGATTTTTCTACTTTTTAGTCATTCTACATCTTTATCTCCATCCTGCACCTCTGTGTGTAATAATTCAGTGGATTTATTAAAAAAGAAAACAGGTGGGTTTTTTTGGTTTTGTTGACATAAATTTTGCTCTACGTTACTACCACATCTGACAAGCTGGTAGCAATCTAGAAAAGAGGGAGAAAGGCAGATGTATAAAATCTTCCCTTCTTAAAATGAATTTGCTTTCTGCTCTTTCATGTGAGCGTTCCAGTGACTACTACTTAAGGGCACTGGTACAACTGGAAAACCCATTGTACCTTGGCCAGACATAGCATGAACACCTTCAGTACTGATGTAATTTTCTCCTGCCATCCAGAGCAGTGCTGAACATGAGCAAAGGTTTAGATGACTAATTTAGACGTGTGTGAGATTTACCATGACCAAAGACAAATTTCACATGCTTTTGAGAAAACCTCAAATCACATTTTCCTGACACAGTTTTCCTAAGGAGAATTCATGCTAAATCATTTCATTGTCTAGGGACCTATTTATTTTAAAATTACCAACCAGGAACCAGTATGGGTGAATCTGACACAGGAAGACAAGTTTAGCCTTCCTTGGCTTCTTGGGTGAGAGAGAGATAAGACGTTACCTTTAAAGGCAGAAAAGGTAGCACAGACACATAAATATTACCTAAGTAATTGTATTAATTGTTGAGTTTTCGTGTTAGTCTGTAAAACCACACCAAAAGAACGTGTTGTTTTGTAACATGCTTTGGAGATCTGATGTCAGTTTGTAACAATTAGTTTCACATCTTTGAAAAACTGCAAAAAATGTATCTTAGAAAAGGCAGTTGTGTTCACATCTGAGTCTTTTAGGAACGTGTTTGGTCCTAAAACATTATAACGCAATTGCTATTAAGTGAACCTGAATAGGAAAAAGTCCATTTATTTATATATCTGTTTAACAGCACTGGGCAGGGCTAAGAAACTTAGAGCTTTTTACTTTCAGTAGTAAACACTATTCAAATATGAGTGCAAAATGAATACTTCTTTTTTTTTTTTTTTTTTAACAGTTAGCATGTTGAATAAAATACTTGAAACTCATAATAGCTGTAAAACTTGTTTCAGTGATTTCCATGAACTAAAGAGTAGATACCATTGCTGCCGATGTTCAATCCTAGTATCTTCTTTTTCTCTCACTAGAGAGCATATGCATATGTATAAATTACACTCATCTTAAAACGTTTATTCTCACTGGCTATAGGAAGGCACATACTTGTCAATCAGTTACTTCTATTATTATTTCACCAGAAGAGGTTTCAAAAGTACTTTCCTCCCACAGTGACCTGATCTGTCTTAGGTTTCCCAGTCCTAGGCATTCTCAAGGGTTCTCAGAAGTGAACCTTTCCTCTCATCCTTAATTTGTGCTCAGTGTGAAAGCACTGAACCTTGTCACCAGCTTTCTATAATGAGTCTCCCCACCAACAACTTCCTCTCTACAAAACTTCTGGTCTGAATCTTGTAATCTCCCAGGCAAATCAACAAAGCATGACTTTAATCTCCTCACAGAAAATATACAAATCTTTTCACAATGTCACATTGTGGAAAAAAAAAATAGTTTTTATCTCTGCAGCCCAGCCTGGACCACATTTTGGAAGCCTGAGATGGCTTTTTTTTTTTTTTTTATTACCATCCATTACTTGTGAAGTTGCTGTTTAGTGTAGTTATGCTTATCATGGAAAAAAACAAACAAACAAACACATGTATGAGAATAAACTCACCATGCTGTTCATTTTTGAAGAGGATGAGCTTGCTCTCTGCTTCCGTAGGCTGTTAAGCTCTTCTGAATTTCCATCCTTTGGTTTTATGATCAGCCGACTGCTTCCAGCAGTACCTTCTGAAGAGGACCTCAGTCGCTTCTCAATAAATCTGCCATCTCGGTGCGGACTGAAGCTATTGGCAAGATCAACTACAAATAGACAAGCAATCACCAATCATTACAGAGAATTATTCTCTACAAAAATTTTCTTAGGGAGAACAGCACTTTGCTTTAAATGTTTACCACTGAATAGCAATCACGTAAAAATGTAAGAATAATTTCTTAGGTGTTCTGTAGAAAGCAGATCCTGTTTAGCTAGGTAAAAGTATGACCTGGGCCACCTGCTCACTGTTCAGCTCCTGCTGACTCGTGTGCTCAGCATGCTACAGCCCAGCCCACAGTTCTTTAACAAATCCAGTGGGACCTTTGCCACTTTCCTTCCTTTCTCCCCTCATTCCTGGACACTTACGAACTTCTTCCCAGTAAAACCCACCAGAGAAACTGTCACTGATTCCATGGTGCAAAAACCCAGCCTGCCTTATCCTGTCCTAAGCCAAGCCCATTTTTTTTAGGGTCTGCTCACAGTTTTGTTTCCAGCGCATAGCATCGTGATGCATACAGGTTTTAGTTTCTCTTTGGCCTTCCCACATCAGCTCTGTATCTGTGCTCTCAAAACACAGCATGCAGGCTGCATCCCAGTCCCCAACCCTATTAAACAATAACACATTGGAAAAGAGGAGATAATTACATTTTGAAGTGTTAAGGAAAATTTAGAGATGAGGAAAAGAGAAACGCATAATAGCATAATAGATGTAACATTAAAAAAAAAATTCTTTTGCCTTTTGCAAGAGAACATTTCCTCAATGGCTTTACAAAAAAGTTCATACCACTTAAAAATATATAAGCGTATATTAAGAAATGTATGACATGACAAACCTTGTAATCTATCAATGAAATCTACTATGAGACCCACTATGGAAAAGAAAATATCTATTGCCAAAAAAAATGCACAAAAATATTTTACATTTGCACCTGGTTTTAAATACTGTTATAGCAAAACCAAGTGTTCTGAGCAGTCTGTTGGCAAAAAATGTAACTACTTATGCTATACCTTTCTGAACACCACATAAATTTTATATACTATATTCTCTTTTTCTATACTATATTATCTTTTCATTTCATATGGCAGGATTTTATGGTTTTTTTCAATGATCCCTATGTATGCTTTCCCATTTTCTAATTTTAAATACATTCTTCACTACACAAGTTAAAAAAAATGCATTTGGAATAGAACTATAAAACCATAATAATTAATCATCAACTTTGAAATAGTGTAATATTAGCTCTAGTGTTTCTGCGAATACCAAGCCTACTTACAAAAAATTTCTCTGTTGCAGTTTCAACTCCAGCTACCTTACAGACATGCAGATTAAATATATAGCTGCTGGTGCATGAGTTTCAAACACACTGTGTATTTCTAAACATCACTCTGAGCTGCTCACTGGTCTGCTCTACAACTACTCCACTCTAGTAAATTAGATTTAAAAGTGTGAACTCATTCACAGATGAGCCAAAGTTGCAAAGAAGACCCAACCGATGTGCTCTGGACAGATAATATATATAAATGGAAATATTTTTGTCCCAGTTGACTAATGTCCTGAGGCACAGTTTTCCTTATCTTTCCAGTGAAAGATAATTTAGTGGATTAATTTGACTATATATAGCTATTTATGTACAAGATATCCAACTACTACTGCGCAGAGACAAATAACTCCAAAAGTAAGATTGCTTCTGATTGCTTATAGTCTACATGCCTACATCACCAAGCAAAATGATGGGTATGAACTCATATGAATTTGCATTCATTCCTCTTCCAATACTAACAATATAAATACATTTTTATTAACTGTCACAAATCTGGCCCCACCAGATACAGCCTCAGGATTATTCAACAAAGCACTGGTCTTCAGGTTGGTTGAGAAAGCAAACCGGTGAAGCAAATGCCATCTGACAGGTGTCCTTCACTCAAAGGTTGGGTGTCTTTGATGAAAGATGAAGATCTGCATGTCTATAGATGCTAATGCAAACTGTATCCTTTCCACTTATTCTTGTTAATATTTCCAAACTCCTTTTTATAAGGTAAAGACACAGTGTGAAATTTATTTGGTAATTAACTCTCTCCATTTCATAGGTTATGTAATAAGAACTTACACAGTGCTATTTCAGATGGAAACAGCAATATATTCTTGTCCTCTGCCACAGTAACATTCCCTCCAAGGTGCTTTATTACATACCTGAGAGTCACAAACCCAGATCAATATAAGATAAAAGTATGTTATCTTTCATAACCAGACTAAAGGAAGTTTATTCTCTGGCAATCCTTCCTCCTCAAACAATCCAACTCTTTGGCCCAAGTCCAAAATAGGCATGCCTCAAAAATCCCATCTTTGGCTTTCAACAAGAGGTGAGAATCGATACTCTTTCTTAATTCATTTTCTATCACAAGGAAACAGCTACCAATAGCACTGACGGTTGTCATTAAACTGAAAAACATCAACTCAAAAAGTCAGACACAGACACAGACACAGATTTCTAGGTTGGAAGAGACCTCAAGATCATCGAGTCCAACCTCCGACCTAACACTAAGTACTCCACTAAACCATATCACTAAGCTCTACATCTAAACGTCTTTTAAAGACCTCCAGGGATGGCGACTCCACCACCTCCCTGGGCAGCCCGTTCCAATGCTTAATAACCCTTTCGGTAAAGAAGTTCTTCCTAACATCCAACCTAAAACTCCCCTGGCGCAACTTTCGCCCATTCCCCCTCGTCCTGTCACCAGGCACGTGGGAGAACAGACCAACCCCCACCTCACTACAGCTTCCTTTAAGGTACCTCTAGAGAGCGATAAGGTCGCCCCTGAGCCTCCTCTTCTCCAGGCTGAACAAGCCCAGCTCCCTCAGCCGCTCCTCATAAGACTTGTTCTCCAGACCCCTCACCAGCTTGGTCGCCCTTCTCTGGACTCGCTCGAGCACGTCCATGTCCTTCCTGTAGCGAGGGGCCCAAAACTGAACACAGTACTCGAAGTGTGGCCTCACCAGAGCCGAGTACAGCGGGACAATCACCTCCCTAGACCTGCTGGCCACACTGCTTCTTATACAGGCCAGGATGCTGTTGGCCTTCTTGGCCACCTGAGCACACTGCTGGCTCATATTCAGCCGACTATCAACCAGTATTCCCAGGTCCTTCTCGGCCAGGCAGCTTTCCAGCCACTCATCTCCCAGCCTGTAGCTCTGCTTGGGGTTGTTGCGCCCCAGGTGCAGGACCCGGCACTTGGCCTTGTTGAACTTCATACAGTTGACCTCAGCCCATCGCTCCAGCCTATCCAGATCCTCCTGCAGAGCCTTCCTGCCCTCGAGCAGATCGACACACGCACTTAGCTTGGTGTCATTTGCAAACTTACTGAGGGTGCACTGGACGCCCTCATCCAGATCATCGATAAAGATATTAAAGAGGACCGGCCCCAGTACCGAGCCCTGGGGGACACCACTTGTGACCAGCCTCCAACCAGATTTGACTCCATTCACCACAACTCTCTGGGCCCGGCTATCCAGCCAGTTTCTAACCCAACAAAGCGTACGCCAGTCCAAGCCCCGAGCAGCCAGTTTCTTGAGGAGAATGTTGTGGGGAACGGTGTCAAAAGCCTTACTGAGGTCAAGGTAAACCACATCCACAGCCCTTCCCTCATCCACCAAGCGCGTCACTTTGTCATAGAAGGAGATCAGGTTCGTCAAGCAGGACCTGCCTTTCATAAACCCATGCTGACTGGGCCTGATCGCCTGCTCGCCCTGCAAGTGCCGCGTGATGACCCTCAAGATAATCTGCTCCATGAGCTTTCCTGGCACTGAGGTCAAACTGACAGGCCTATAGTTCCCCGGGTCTGCCCTCCGGCCCTTCTTATAGATGGGCGTCACATTGGCTAGCCGCCAGTCAACTGGGACCTCCCCCGATAGCCAGGACTGCCGATAAATGATGGAAAGCGGCTCGGCCAGCTCCTCCGCCAGTTCTTTCAGTACCCTCGGGTGCATCCCATCCGGCCCCATCGACTTGCGCACATCCAAGCTCCTTAGCAGGTCGCCAACCATTTCCTCATGAATAGTGAAGGCCACATCCTGCTCCCCATCCCCTTCCGCCAGCTCAGGGCACTGGGTATCCAGAGAACAACCGGTATTGCCGCTAAAGACTGAGGCAAAGGCAGCATTAAGCACCTCAGCCTTTTCCTCATCCTTAGTAACTAGGTTTCCCCTCGCATCCAGTAAAGGATGGAGATTCTCCTTAGTCCTCCGTTTCGCATTGATATATTTGTAAAAGGATTTTTTGTTGTCTTTAACGGCAGTAGCCAGGTTGAGCTCCAGACGAGCTTTGGCCTTTCTAATTTTCTCCCTGCACAGCCTCGCTACATCCTTGTAGTCCTCCTCAGCGGCCCGCCCTTTTTTCCAAAGATTATAAACCCTCTTTTTTCTGCTAAGCACAAGCCGCAACTCTCTGTTGAGCCAGGCCGGTCTTCTTCCACGCCGGCTCGTCTTTGGGCACGTGGGGACGGACCGCTCCTGCAACGTTAAGATTTCCTTCTTGAGGAGCGCCCAGCCTTCCTGGACTCCTCTGCCCTTCAGAACCGCCTCCCAAGGGACTCGGCCAACCAGCGTCCTGAGCAGCTCAAAGTCAGCCCTCCCAAAGTCCAATACAGCAGTTTTACTGGTCCCCTTCCTGGCCTCGCCAAGAATAGAGAACTGAACCATTTCGTGGTCACTCTGTCCAAGACAGTTTCCGACCACCACATCTCCCACCAGTCCTTCTCTGTTTGTGAAGAGAAGGTCTAGCGGGGCACCACCCCTGGTGGGTTCACTGACCAGCTGCGTCAGGAAGCTATCTCCCACGCTCTCCAGAAACCTCCTAGACTGCTTTCTCCGTGCCGTGTTGTGTTTCCAGGATATATCCGGGAAGTTGAAGTCTCCCACGAGGACAAGCGCCGACGATTTTGCAACTTCTGTCAGTTGCCTATAAAACTCCTCATCCGTCTCCTCATCCTGGTTCGGCGGTCTATAACAGACCCCGACCAGGACGCTAGCCTTGCCGGCCTTCCCGCGGATCCTAACCCACGGGGATTCAACCTTATCATTCCCAGCCTGGAGTTCCACAACATCAAAAGATTCTCTAATGTAGAGAGCCACGCCACCACCCCCTCTGTGCTGCCTGTCCCTCCTGAAGAGCCGATAGCCAGGCATTGCAGCACTCCAGTCGTGGGAGCGGTCCCACCACGTCTCCGTGATGGCAACCAAGTCGTAGCCTTCCTGCTGCATGATGGCTTCCAGCTCCTCCTGTTTGTTACCCATGCTGCGTGCATTAGTGTAGATGCACTTCAGCTGGGCCATCGCCTTCTTCCCCAGCCTAGCCATTGTTTCCCCCGGCACGGCTCCAACAAGCCTTGTTTGAGCCCCGTCCCCCTTCTCGCCTAGTTTAAAGCTCTCTCTACGAGCCCCGCCAGCTCCTGGCCTAGGATCCGTTTTCCCCTTGGAGATAGGGACCCGTCTGAGGCCATCAGGCCGGGTGCCGAGTAAAGCTCCCCATGGTGAAAAAACCCAAAATTTCTGTGCCGGCACCAGTCTCTGAGCCACCTATTAACCACGTGAGCTTTCCATGTCCTCTCCGTGCCTCTCCCTTCCCCCGTAGGGATAGACGAAAACACCACCTGCACTCCCGCTCCCTCCACCAATCGTCCCAGCCCCCTATAGTCCTGTTTGATAGCCTTGAGGCTTCTCTTTTCAACATCATCACTGCCAGCCTGGACTATCAAAAGCGGGTAATAGTCAGAGGGGCGAACCAGGTTTGGAAGCTTCCTGGTAACGTCTCTGACCCTGGCCCCAGGGAGGCAGCAGACTTCCCTATGCGTGGGGTCAGGCCGACAAATAGGGCCCTCCGTTCCCCTGAGTAGGGAGTCGCCCACAACAATCACCCTTCTTTCTTTCTTGGTGGAGGCAGTCCTGAGGCGTGGAGTCAACTTCCTCACCTCAGGCATCCTCCTGGGCAGGCTTCCTACCTCGTCCTCACCCACCGGTCTCTCAAGCTCCAGGGCCTCAAACCTATTGTTCAAGGGCACCTGGGAAGGCAGCGCCGGAAGGGGAGGGCATCTCCTGAGAGGTCGAGAGGGGACCCGTCTCCATTCCTCCTCAACTCGCAGGTCCCCTCCCTCTGCCCGATGGCAACAGGGCAGGGGGTCCACCCCCCTTTGGGGCGTCTCACCCCGGTCCCTCTCCCTCCGGTCCTGCAGGGAGTCACTCCACCAGTCTATCTCCCGCTCGCACTCCCTGATATCCCTCAACCTCTGCACCTCCTCCTTGAGTTCCGCCACCATGCGGACCAGGTCGTCCACCTGCTCGCACCTCACGCAAGCAGTCCCTCTGCCTCCCGCCGATGGCAGCAAGAGGCTCAGATACTCCCCGCACCCGGAGACCTGAACTGCCGCATGTTTGGACGGGCAGTCGGTCTGGGTGTGTACTGACTTCCTAGAGAAAGCACCGTGCCTGGTGGAGACCATTGCAGCCCAGCTGACGGGAGAGTGCCGTTAGAGGAGGTGTCCCTATGAGCGGGTGTGAGCGCTCCGCCCTTCCTGCCCGCGCTAACTGCCTCGCTAACTGCCGCGTCACTCCCTGGTCGCCGCGCTCCTGGTCGCTCGCGCTCCCTAAGGGCTGCCTTTGAACGGCCGGGGGGAGGAGCTGTCGCTGACGCTGCTGGCTCCGCCTACGCCTCGTCAGCCTCCCTCACGAGGGCTGCTGGTGCCTGGCGGCTCCCTCACGTAGGCTCGATGCCCGAAAAATAGCCCTGCCTGTCCCGATCCCGTGCTCCGCTGCAGCACGCGTCTGCCCCGGAGCCGGTCGCCTCGGCAAGTGGAGTCAAAGCCTTTTGTTTTATTCCTTTTATAATTCTGAATTAAACATCATCTTGGAAGGAGAGTAAAATTCTTAACTTTTGATCTTTCTAGCTAGCACTGGCAACACTACACAAACACTACATGACCAAACAATTCTTACAAAAGAAGTAAGGACAAGAACAACAAAAAAGCATCCCCCAAACCATCAAACCTCACAATGAAAAAGTAGAATACATACCTTTAGGATGGTTTGTTTCATATCCCTGTTGTGTTTTAAGGGACTGAGGTTCAGAACATTGAATAATCTTAGACTCCATTACAGGAACTGTTTCTCTTGTGTGCTTAGATAGAGTGCTTTCATCTTGGTCCCCACTCAACCCCTGTGCCATTGGAGAGTGCATCACCGGTTCTTCTCTGTGCTGTAACCCAAAAGTTTCTAAATCTGTCTTTGCTGAGTTAATTTCTCCTATGTGCCTGGTATCTGTAATACATAGTTCATTGGCTTGCAATGATACTTTTATTTGATTAGCAGCTGAGGTTTTGAATAAGGTATTAGATTCAACACTACAAAAGCTTGTGCGACTCACAGGAGATACACCACCAGCAGACTGGCACGTACTTTCCACATAATCCGTTTCCCTCACCGGAGCAGCAGCAGGATTAAAGAAGATCTGAGAGGTAGAGACATTGTGGCCAAAATCATCTGCAAGCAGCACTCCATTCCCACTGCTGGGCAGAGCATCAACCTCCGAAACAGAATCCTCTGTCAAGGCTATGAAGTCAGAGGGGGTCTGGGCAGCCGTGAGGTCAGCCGAGAGCAGCGGGGACTGCAACGTGCTTCCCACGCACTCCGTCGTCTCAGCCGAGCAGGGAGAAGAGGACCTGGCAATCACCGGTTCACTTTCAACATACGATTTAATCTCCAGCACGCATCCAGACTGCTGCACAGAGGAAATGGATTGACTCTGTGGAACCGGTTTGGAAAACTTGTAGTGCGATGAGAAAGATTTAGGGAGAAGTTTTCGTGTGGATTGTTTGACAGAGTATCGGCTTTGCTCCTCTGCAAAGCCAGAATCATCACCCTCATTTTTCCCAGAGCTTATACAATTTATAAAGACATTCTTATTAGCTGAGGGCTCCTTCCCCTTTTCAAAATCATCTGTCAAAGACCTTGTTATCTTCTTGCTACGTGAGCTGCCAAAGCCAACTGAATGCTTTCCTCTACTTTTAACGTGTTCCTCTAGGCTCAGTTTTTGAAAAGTGCTGAGAGAGGACTGGGCACCATTTGAGATGTTAACATTTTGGCTGGTGGAGTCAGGCTTCTGTTCACTCCCCTTCTTGTTATGGAAGCTAATGGAAGGAGTCCGAAAAATACTCCGGCGCTTGCCTGTGCTCCCTGAGCTGGAGTTAGTGCTGGATGGGGAGGAGGTGTGGACACCCACGGCACTAGCAGAGGAAGGTGAGGAAGGAAGGGAGTCGTGTCTCCGGCTAATACTTCTCCTGAATATTGGCAATCGAGATACTAGAGTTGATCGTCTGGATCCTGAGTCCCCCATCAGGGCACGAAGCGTTTGCAATTCTTCGCAGCCAATACACTAATCTGAGTTGAGAAAAAGAGAGAGAAATGATTCAGCCTCAAAGTCTATTTGAACAAGCTTTAAGTCAGCCAAAACACCTTAGATGCCAATATCTATTTTATGTATAGCTGCAAGTTGTTGCATATATGTATTGCTGAACATTTTTTTTTAGATTTTCAAAGTGATGTTTGATCTGTAACTCCAAAATCCTAGCAATTGAGCAAAGACATGGCTCAAAACATTTTACACGTGACATATATAATCTTATACATAATGCAATGCACATCATACTGGGTAACAGTATATATCTACATGATATACAAACATTTCACCCAAAAGTTGTTTCTGTAAGTTCTGGGGACAAGTCTTATAAACTGTAAGCTTTCACAGAAGAGACTATTGATTTTTCATGACCTGAGTAAAGCAAAACATTATTTTGACTTCCTAAATACTCATTTTTGCAACAAGCAACAGGATTTAAAGTTTCCAATCTTCACGTTCAGTTGGATTTTTAATTCCTTTATATTCTCCTACTAAAGACATTACGTATTATCTTACAGCAGACAAAATGCTAGTGTTGCAGTCAAGCTAAAATATGCACCAACACCCATTCTTCCTAGAGAACTTTAAGTTCTTGGAATTTACTGTCAAAATATGTGATCATGTTTCTAGATTTGAATTTGAAGCTTTCCTTTTAACAGTTCTGTGAAATCCTTCTTGAAGCCTATTTTTCTTGCTTATAACTAGATGTTTTTGCACTTTTTTTGAAATTAGTGAAATGTGTTTCATACACAGACATTTGGCAAATTTTAAGCAATAAAAACATTATCAGCACAGCAGATACACTAGAAGAAAATTAATCTTTTAGAAATATATATCAGTTCCATCTCCTTTTCGTTCTTGTTATAACAAAACTACTGTAGTGAGAGACAGGACCATGGAGAGAGCAATAAAACCAGGTGACGTATGATCAGAAGAACAAGAGGTGTAATGCCTAAGCACAACTTCCCCAGCAGCAAGTATTCAGCACGTAGGAATAAAATCAGGTCATTTATCTAAACAATATTTGTACGCCAAGCACAAAATCAAATTAATTCATCTAATGAGCAATTTAATATGCTTTACGTGGCTATAACAAATACTTATGAACAGTATATATATTTATACAGTGTGTATTATATATGTATATACACACACACGTATGTATATTCAAATGGATACTGAGTATTTAAGGAATAATGAAACTGCATACATGTCATATTATTGGAAAATAAAGAGTAAAGAGTAAGTTCAGAGATTATTTGTGACTAGACATTGAACTGCAGTTTCTGCTTTGATTTTTTTTCTTTGAAAGCAAGCATAGCTCCAATCTGGACACGCACTGCCAAGCAGCCACAATATAAGGAGTCACAAGCATCAGGAATCAATAAGCAATTTTGCCATTTATGAAAGGAGGCACAGCTTGAAAACAGTCACTAATTTCTAGAACTCACTGGGGATTTTTGATGACAAGCTAAAACCTGAGCTGTATGATGCTGAGGTCTTGCAATTGAAACACAAATTTGAATTTCAGTCTTACTGGGACAGAACTGATGGTACAAGAACAGACACAGATTATCAAAACAGCTTTGTATCCACTAAACAGACTGATGCAAGGCCAGTTGTTGTATTTCACTGATATGCAAAGTCAACAATAACAGCAAGAGTGCAGCCAACAGTAGAGAAGAGCCAAGGCCCTGCAAACTTGCACAGGAGCTTATGTTATACTAAATTGTTCATCTACCACAACTCAACCCACTGAAAACGTGTGTCAGAAAGCCACATGCAGCCCTCCATACCCTCCCTCTCCCTCCAAACAAATCTATCCCAGTTGTTTAACCACTGATATATCGTGGGGTTTTTTTGGTTCACAGATGTGTGCAGATACGCGCATATGCACCACACAAGCATATTCATTCAGATTGCGAAGGCTCTTCCTTGTATTTTAATCAGACATAATAACTACTGAAAAAGAGATTTTAGAATGCAGTTTTACAGCTGCAGTAGATAAGAAAATATTTTTTAAAATATATTAAATTGCTATAGACTTTTTTATGCTCAGACAAAACATTATTCGCTCCCATTGTTCACTCTCATGCCCACATCTTAAGTGTCACTTCACTGTACAACAAGCCATTCTATTCTATAATTAAGGAATTATTTGAACTAAGAACAGAAGTAAGTGGAAAACTGAGCAAAAAGCACAAAACTGTAATTCCAATGGAAATAAGAAGTCTGTGTCTAATGTCTGTGTATAATAATAGAGATTATTCTTATCAACTGACCCATGGTACCATACAGGTGGTAACAGTTTTTAATAGAATACATTCCCTATAAAAACAAATAGCATAAATGGCATTTGTTCATTCATTCTTCCTTGCTTCTTGAAGGAAAAACAAGCTGTCGACTCTTCTCCTATTGTCTAAGCAGCAGAAATCCTCACACAAAATATAAGTTCATTATAATAAAATATAAGCTCATTACAAGAATGCATAAGCTCATTATAATGAAGTATAAGCCCATTATAACATATACCATTCTTTCTAAGTATACAAAAGCTATCAGAGGACATTTCTGAAAACAAACACATCCACATATGTGTACATGTATATATGAATGCTTATTTGCATGTACAGGACAGTGTTAAGTGACAAAGCTTGGCACTGAGTTAAAATGACAATCCTACTTGAAATACAGGAAAAAATAATACATATTTTAATATATTGATACCCTCAAACATTAATGAAATAAGATTTTTTTTTTTTTAATTACAGGGGGCTTATAAACTGCCATCTATGTCCTAACATTTTCAAAATAGGAGGTGCTTCCGTTCAGTCTTCATATTTAAAATACTGTGCTTACCACTTCATAGCTGTAAACCTTCCAGAGTGAAATTCAGTTCAGCTACATTCTTATTCTCTGCACAGCTGCATACTCACTCTCTACTAAACCTCTAATTTTCTATATCCAACATTCCCATCCTAACCAACATAAATCTTAAAAGCCACGATAAAGGAAAAAGAAAACAGCAAAGAAACACACCTTTTCAAGATCATTATGTCATTCCAGACTAATCTTTCAACCAAAGTGGACTTTTCTACAACAATCACAGCAATTCTGATCCTGCACATTCAATCTACGATCTACCACAAAACTCTGTTATCTTAAAGAAACTGGAACCTTGTTAGAATACTAGCACAAAGTCAAACAGACAAGAAGGACCCTGGAAAAAAAGGCAGACAGAGAGACTCTCTAGGATGACTTTCAGTTATGTCAGGCTCCTCGTTTAAGACAAAATGTATTTTGCACCATTGTAACATCATGTGAATAGCCAAAATACTCCGTGGTATTCTATTCTATATGGAAGTCAAAATCCAACTACTCGAGTCACCACGAATCAAACCAGCCAGAATAAAAAATATATACTTTTTGCCTTCATTTTGAAATTACTGTTCATTTTTTAAAAATTATTTATATTCCAAATGATGCATGTATCTTGCAAAAAAAATAAATAAATTAAAATGCGTTAGGCTTTTTCTAATCATGTATTCCTTTGCTAATACAATAACTTACACAGTAAATACATAAGCCACTACTTTTAAAATATATTTTAATTCTAAAACCCAAATAATATGGAAACTGCCGCAGTAGATAAAAGTTCAAATTTTGCTTTTTATGGGATGGCTTTTTGATGAGCAATTTTGCATATGGTATCACACAAGACAAAGTATGATACTCTGAAAGAAATTAAGTAAACAATTTTTAAAACACTTAGTTGAAGCCAGAGCAATGGTGGGTTATTTCAGGATCTGCTTTTCCTCAAACACTTGGCTACAGCTCCAAATTCCCATGCTCCCATGTTGAAACCAGCGCAAATGAGAAACAGGCAAAGTGTGAGGCAAAGTGCAAACAAGACACTTTCCTTCATATTAGCAATTTCAGAAGTTGATCAAATGGAAATAGGTTTGCTTGGCACCAAGATATTGCAGAAATGTGAATAAAACAACAATAAAAAAATAAAATAAGGAGGAATCATCCAACCACACAATATTAGAAGATGTATGAGTATAAAATATGTAAACAAACAGGGTAAGAATTTTACAACATGTTCTGTACTTCATATATTATTGCATCTTGCCAAAATAAACACTTGGTCAACTTTCAGACAGTAAAAGTGGGGAAAAAATTATTAAAAGGGGTAAAATTATCAAAATATTACAAAATGTCTCTAGGGAAATTTATTCCATCAATCCACCAACTGAAAAATAAAAAACATTTTGAACTTTCTGCAAAGGGTTGTTCACAAAGCTGTGCCAAAGCACACGATGCGTTCAACAGCGTGCAGCTCTGCCTGGGGATTTTGAATTCCAGTAGATGGAGCAGTGGATCTGCTCTTACATTGACTGCAAATATGAGAAAGCATTAGTCAGTGCTTTTTGCATTTCCCGTGGCCTTTGAGACAAATTTAAGACTCGAAATTATTTGAGAATTTCACCATTACCACAAATACATGTCCACACAGAAAGCTAGTAGATGCTTATTCAACAAGTAACTGTGATGTGTAGGCCTATACAAATGCTCCCTTTATAAAATACTACCTCTCAACACTTTCTATATGAATCTTTCCTACAGATGTTCTCCTTAAAGATACACCTCCTAGAAACATCAAACAATATCCTCCAAACAAAGGAGAAAACTGTCTAATTCTAAATTGGAAGCTAACATAACAAATAACTGAAAGGCCCCAACCTTCGATCAAAACCAGAACAGAACTACTCTTCTGCTCCCTACCTCCCTGCTCCACAGCAGTGTGATTTTTAAGCTGAGCTCACAGTTAGAAGAGGGAGATGATACTTTTATTTTTTAATGCTATGAATCAGGAATCCTCTAGTATAGGAAACACACAGGACTATCATGTGGATACTATAAACTGCAAACGTGCTCAATCCTCACAAGCTACCACAGGGTAGGACACAGGGGCCACACCACAGAGAAGTAAGTCTGCAGGGACTACTTGGCTCCAGACTTGCACATAGCAGACATTTACCCCAGGGTAATACAGATACCTGAAATAACTCCCAGATAAACAAATACATGCAAAATGAATATATTTAATTAGTGGTGAGTCAACAGAAGTCCATTGCAAAGTCCTGTTCTTGAACCCAACAGGTAACATCATAGCCTGTGACTCCCACGCAAATCAAGAAACTCCACATTTGGATCCTTAGCAGCTAAGCATTACTGCCTTCAAAACTATTCCAATTTTACCAATTTTATTCCAATATTACTTGTTTCTCTAGCACATTTGAGATGCTTTTTTTTTTTTGTTTAATTTGCATAGCTTCCAGAAGTCAGAGTTACAACCTGTACCCAAGGTGAATATAAGAGCCTAAGAAAGCCATTAAAATATTGTTTTACATTTTAAAAAAAAGCAAACTCCTATATATAAACCCCCAGAACTTTAGTCGTCATCAAGGATAATGCAACTGGATTAAAATGGCCTCATTGAAAATACTAGCAGAGACAAAAGCCTTTACAACAGAATACATTCACAAGCTAAGAAAGGTTGGACTGTTGATATTGAAGCAATTTGTTTTTGCAAATGAAATGAATGCTATTCCTTCTAACACGTAACAGCTCCATTTGCTTTTCTAAATAACACTTTCTCCTTTTCTTTCTTTGTGCATGTAACCCTTGTAGCATGTCACTGAGCTCAGTCATTTATTTTGCAGAACAGTGACCACAGCTGTATTCTCTGTATGTGATTTTATAAGCTACGATGCTGTTTGCGCGTTCTTAAAGTTTGATTTTTCCTCAACAGTTATTTATAAGCAAAGACAGACTACCCAACATAAGGGGCTAAACCTCCGGAAAACTGCACGCACATGCAACCCAACACACTTCTTCCTCTCTGTGTTGAAAGCTGATTGGGCAAAACAGCTTTTATGTATCTGGGGGAAAAAAAGTGAAAATAAAAAAAAGACCACAGAATACAAGCACTGAGAAGGCAAGAAACGGTATTTCCTTCAGGTGTACGTGTCCTGGAGTCCACACCTATTTTTTCAAATGTTCTGGTGCTTTCAGGAAACAAGAGAGGAAGGAGTCAGATGAATTTTCAAGAAATAAAACTGAACACACACACACCAACACCCCCTCTCCAGTTCTGACCGGTCAATTGCCAAATGAAGACAGATATTTTATAAATCCATAACTGCTATTCCCAGTGCTTTGATTAAATCAGAACTGTAACAAACATTCAAAGAGGAAAACTAGAGATAAATTATCTATATCATCTTTTGACTTTAAATTAGCCAGGAGGCAAATGTTAGCACGAGGTAAGTCAGAGGTGACTAATTCTTTTATTCATTATCACTAGGTATGTAAATTCATCCACTTATGTCAGGTGAACTTGTGGGTTTACTAAAAGAGAAGCAGGGAAACTGATCTCCAGAAACTTGGAGGCCGCAGTTCTTCCCTTCTTAAATTTAAAATGTCCACTAACTCAAATGCCTCTGTAGCATATGGAAAGGTATTTCAAAGAACTTCACTGTAATACATGAAATACTGGGACATCAGTGAAACAACCTTACAGGTACTCTTTACACACAACCAACAAGCAGTTATTCTTCAGTAAGACCTGGTATCATCTACTAGCAAAAAGTTCACTGTATGAAGAAGATAAACAACGTTTTTTCACCTGTCCCACAATAAGACACAAGTAGGTCAGAAATGGGGCAAGGATCATACCACAGTGACGTAGCAGCCATACTTGTGTGACTGTTTTTTGGTGGGTTTGTCTGGAATAGAGCAGAAACTGATTTCTCACCCTCATTTGTTATCTGGATTCTGGAGATGTGTACAATGCATTTCTTACAAGTATCTGCTACTCAAAATTATTTATGTAGCTTAATTAGAAACAGTTACAATTGTAAATAACCTGGTCTAAATCTCAAAGACAGTTTATTCTTGCTTTGTGATTCAAATGTCATGCCACCCACTCCTCTGACTACTATTTCTAAAAGCATTCAAATGCAAGTGAATTATTCACTTGGAACAAGTGAAGTGGCCTTGACTTGCATAGGTCCCTGAGTGCAAATGGAAATTGAACCATACCTAAACACATTGGCTAATGCTGAGACACCTTTACTGGGCACAGAAACACAGTCTGGTAATCAGACAGGATTCAACAGCACTAAATGACATCCTTCTTCCCTCCTCCCCTACACCCACGATGCTGATGGCAGTACTTTTATGACGCTTAGAAGTAACAGAGAATCTTGTGCAATGAAGACTTTAAGAAAAATAAGTGCGTTTGGACTTCACACTAAGTACTTGGATTTAGCCATAAACACAGGATGTGTTCCTTTATAGATGGTGATTTGATTTCAAGCCCTATAGGTTAAGCCCCATTATTAACCTGTGTATACACAACACCCTGCTCCTCACTACGTGCAGTCTTTCCTTACTTTTATGCATGCTGAAATAATTAAAACTATCTAAAAAGGAAAAGCAACCAAGAAAGCATCAAGGATCTTCTTGTTCCTTCATGCAGGAAAACCAGGTGTAACGTGCCCACGAGAGCACTGACTAGTTCATATACTGGCAAACAGCAGAGCTATCATTTCACTCGGCCCACAACATTAAAAGCGGGAGAGACTCCTTGCCAGCTCCTCGCTCTGCAATTGAAGTGGAACAGATCACTGCTGCACAAGCAAGCTGGTATTCTCACAAGGAAAATAGGGGAAATAACACGGCCCTAGCTCTATACCTACACTGTACTGTTCACGGCATAAAATCCGTTAGTAGCACGAAGCAAAGTGCCAATACTGGCTACAGCTCCCAGAGGCATTTGAAGGACCTCTATCTGCTCCCCTGTGAAACAACTTAAAATATTCTGCTGGCTCACAAGACATCGTCAGTGTCTTGAAAGCACAATCTGGTTGATTTGCACAGCCACTAGTGATTTCAAGTTCTGCTTTAATGTGTTCCTTCCAAAATCTCTCTCAATATATTACAAATTCATCTCCCTTGCCACCTTCAAGCAACCATCTCACAACTGCCTTAGCTCTCTGTGGACCCATTAGGATCAAGTGTATTTTGTCCGTATTATCTCTTGTCTACTCCTCTTATCTTCCAGAATCACAACTTCATTGTCATCAGCAAATATCATAAGCATTTTTTATGCTTAAGCTTCCTGTATTTTTTCTAGTCTAGCTATTTGCAGTCTCAAGAGCTGCCTGCTTCTGCTGTGTATATGGCAACCATAGTGACAATAAGAGCTATGGTCATTTATTACCTCTGTCACTGGGTGAATGTGTGACCTTAACTGCATTAAAAAGAAACAAATCCTCATCTGCTGAAAATTCATGGGGCTCCGCTGAAGTGAATCATGCTGATTTAAACCATTCGGCCTCTCCTCCTTATCAGCCTTGGTCACCCCACCGCTAATATTTCTTTAACTCTTGCAAAAGCAATCCTTGGACATGTATGATATAATCACCTGTAGTACACAGATTCCTAGTTTAACTGAATCAAAGCAGGGTTTTGTTTGTGTCTTTCTTTTTCATGTTGACAAAGTGCGAAAACCCTTTTATACCTCAATGGGCTATAATGAAAATTGACAAATCCCTTACAAATTCATCATGCAGTTCTGAAGACTCATATATATGTGCTCCATTCCCACTTTTCCCTAAGTGTCTGTTAAAACCAATACTAAGACAGAAGGATCCGTAGCTCACCTTACATCCTTACAGGAAAAAGGACTGGGTGATAAGAACTTTGCCAGGAGGTCCAGATAAATAGAAGGATTTAAAAAACAAAAATAAATCAATGTAGTTAATAGTATTCATAAAAGCAAATCATGACGGCTTTGCCTAACATGATGCAGACTAATTTATAGATCAGTCTTTGATTAACAATAAGGTAATTGTAGTACATCACTGCAGCAGCTGTTGACTATGTTACCATGAAATAATATATCATTAACAGCAACAGGAGAGAAAATGCTCTTTTCCAAATTCCCCTAAATTCAACACAAGAGAACAACAATTCCCATGCTGTCTCTTGTAAGAAGATGAACTGAAAATCCTCAGACAATCCTCAGAAAATCCACAGCTTGATGACTTCCAGTGAAAGAAACTGCACAATTCCTGCTCCCTGCAGGCTTTCCCAGACATAAGATGTGTGCCTCACGGGGCTGAATATTAAATACATTAATAATTTCCACCTCCAATATTGTGTAATTTTAGCTGCAAACTAATTGCTTTGGTTTCTTTATATGTTAATGTACTCCACTGGATATCACTTTTGTAAAAAGAATACATTTTTACAAATAAATCACACTATATTTAGAAATAAATCATATTTATCATGACGACTACATGACTATGAAGACTTCCATGAATCTTAGCAAAGACTAAGGGAATTCCACTTTTGATTAATTGATAATAACAATAATAATATATTAGATGTATTAGACTCATTTTACTAATAAAAACAATGAAAGAAAGGAAAATTCCAGATGAAAATTCTCACTATTATTAAATATATTCATATTCTCTAATTTTGACTGAGTTGTTAATCAGTTGTTTTAAGTTGAAAACACAATAGACCATATTTCTATGGCAGTGAGTCTCTTTAAGGACTATTCAATGATCTTCTCTGTGAACAGGGGCCCTGTGGAAACTCATCCTTCTCATCTAAAATGAGAATCATACTGAACTATCACACAGGCATTTTAGTTTCCTCCTGTAAAAGCAAATTGAGACAGCTATATGAAAGGCTGTAGTAAAGTCCTGTAGCATTATCAGAGAATTATGAAATACTATACCAGAAACAATCTTTAATAAAGTTATTCAAACCAACATAACACCTTACAAACTCATGACAATTCTAGTAGTTAGCACTGTATGAAATGAAAGAGAAGTGACCTACCCACAACTACTGTCAAAACAAGATCTAGCGTTCAGGTTAGCGTTGTATCGAGGTAAGGTGAAGGAGATGAGATGTGGTGAAGAACAACCCTTACGGAAAAATAACACGTAAGGGGAAATATTGCTTACAGCAAGGGAGATTGTTTCCAGAAAAGGGAAGCTGTATGGAGGCTCCTATGAACAAATGACAGTTTAGTTTCATTCAGATTGCTTGAGTATCAAAAAAGTGAATAAAGTAGGCTCCAAATGGGTAAAACCAGTTTAGGTGTTCAATTAATAATCTTTTACAATTGCCTTTTGTTCTAAAGCTTATTGCCTCACAATATTGTCTCTCTCAATTGAGATCTGTTATCTGAACCTCCTCCCACTACCACTTTTTAACATTTTTGAACAATCATCCCCAAAATTGATCAGATCCTGAGACAGTTAACCATTAAGGTAACACTTTTACTGTATGTTCCTGGATGTCTCTGCTGTGCCTTGTCATCTTCAACCAAAATAAAGCTGTACAGTTTGAAAACATCTATCATCAGACTCCATCATAAACAATGTCTTCTAAGTTAGGATCATTTACTTCCCGCTAGCATCAAATGTAGCTCTCAAAGCTAGCACAATCTTCTGACCAATCAGGTATACTTGTGATGGCATTTTCATAAAAGCAGAAGTTTCAATTCAGTCCTGGTAGCCTAATCAAAAATTTAACTTCTTACCAGGGAACTGGACAGGAAGACAAAGAGCAGAGGTGACTACATGAGGGCTACAAGTCTGGCAGGAAGACCAACGCCTGTTTCTTTACAGCATGTCCCTTCACATCTTAAAAGTACAGATCTGTAACCTGCATTTCCTCTAAAACCACTTTCAACATATGAGAAGTTTGAACTGAGCCCAAAGGCTGGTGAGCAAAGAAAGAAATAATGACCGAAGTCATCTCCCACGTCAAGTTCAAGTGGGCTATGGGATTGGGGACCTACCTCAAGGCTAGGGAATACAGAGAATGGGGAAGATAGCACCAATGGGACAGATGCCCAGTGAAATACAGGACTGCTCGGAAACTCAAGGAAGAAATTCTACTCTTCTCTCAAGCTATAGAGAGTGTAAATGGATAAAAGGGACAATTAAGAGAAAAAGCAGCTGGAAAACACAAGAAAAGTGAATAGAAGATATAAAGAGAGAAGAAATAAAAATTTGGTGATAAAACAAAGAACAGGAAGAGTCCCCAGGCCATCCTGACTTTTTTTTTCTCAATTCCACAGAAAGATATCATGTAGAATTGTTTACTTATACTTACTGCTTAACAGCAGTACCTCAGAGCCAGTCAAATCCAATGGTACTAACAAAAAGGACCTTCTGCACAAGTGTGTACACTGTTTTATCCTTGCACTTAGCTCACAGATGCTAACTAATTCAATTCAGCAAGCACTTAAGCACATGCTTGACTTTAAGAATAATCTCATTCCTATTCAGTAAAACACTTAAAAGCACATACTTAACTTTCAAAACATGAGTGGTCCCATTGACTTCAATGGGACATAAGCACAATGCCGAATGCTTTACTGGATCAGTGAACGAGGATATAATTTACCCCCCCTTCACTGGATGAGTTGGACATCCTGTATCTTGCATTCCATAATAAAAGACAGAATATTAAAAACAAACTTTAAAGGTTAAATTTGCTATATGATAACTGTAAACCAAATTGCCCTACTCTGAATGCTTTTTAGGGTAAAAGCTCTAGTGAGTTCTCAGCATATTTTTTACAGTTAGAACAAATGAACGTATTATTTTCTTAAATTTATGCACAAGCTTAATTGCTATGCAAACACAACTACGAAGATCTAAGAAATGCAAAAACAAGATACCACGTGATTCTCAGTTCCAAAAAATCAGAGACATAAAAGCAGCTTTCACACATTTGTATGTGAACACAAAACTCCGATTAAAAGACAGCTAAATGCAGTAGGCCTCTGTGCTTTCATGAGGTTCTGAAACACAATTTGCAATGCATAAAAGGTGTCAAAAATCAAGCTTGGGTATTTTCCAATTACATCAATTGCTCTTAATAAGTAAACAGTTTGTACACTAATTTTTTAACACTTTATATTTGCGGGTGAAAAATGGATTCAGAAGCACATATTACTGCATTTCTGTGTAAATACTTATGAAATACTAACACATACATCACTGTCATCTAGCTCTATACAAGATAGAAGGTCTTGCTGATCTAGTCGTGCTCTTTTGGGACAAATGAGTTAAGTAGTTTTGTATATCCTTTTACGCAAGCATGCTTTGGCTGATTTATTAGCATTGGTTAGTCTGAAGAAAACTTACAGGGGGTGGAATGTATTAGCAAACAGGAGGATAAATTCAGAAAATTAAACTGGATGATTTCATTTACTATGTTGGCTCTCACAGCTGAGTCACTACAAGTCCACAGTTAGAAGATCTGAACAGCTTTAAGTATCAGTCCATGAGAGTGTCTTTCACGTCTTACTTAATCACATCTGAGCTCTAAAATATTAAATAGCAGTGATGCTTCCATAATTTCAAAGCAACCTACAAATATTAGAAAGTGTGCTATGAATATAGACATGAAGTCTCTTAGCTGTTGTGAAAACAGCTGATCAAGAGCCACCCATTCTTCCACAGCCTTCAAGTGAACAGAAAATAAAACTACCACTCCCAGCAGTAAATATTATTGCTTTTGTGCCTTGTATTAAACCTGCTAGTATTTCCCAGTAAAAGGACTTGTTTTTACATGTGCAATAATTCTACCTTACTCTTCTTGTGTGTATGTGGTTTAAATTGGAAAATGTCAGTCAGAAAGCTTTGTTGCACCTGAAAATGAAGTCAACTGATTCTGTCCAGTTCCCTGAGCCGCCAAGGAACGTGGAAAGGGGTGCAACTGACAGCACAGTTGACCGTGCACAAAGACTGCTAGAATAACTGCATGCCAAAGCAAAACACCTGGTATACTAGTGTTAAACCTGAATTCCAGGTGACTCACAAAGGTGCCCCCAAACTGATTTTAAGACCTGCAGCTTTGGGAAAGTTCTTTAATAAGCAAGGAAAAAACAGAAATGAGCTGGGCCTTCCTATACGGTAGCACAACATGTGAATGTATTCCCAAAGCAGAGCACATTTACATTTGAATACAAAAACCAGCTGTGGATCTCCATGTATACTAGTTTTCATTCATTAGTTTTAATGGACTCTGTCATCTTTTTGCTTGTTACATAATGAAGCTTGCAAACTGGCACAAACTAGCAAGTTAAAAATCAGAATGGAGACACTTAAGCTATTGTTATTACCAGCTTCAGTGAATAAGCAGTTAGTACCTGAAACAAGTATACTTATTTAATGGTTTCTCTCTTTCCATATTTGCAGCTTTCTCTGTACTTTCCTAAGTTTAGTTTCCAGAAATGGAATATGTTCTTTGGTTATCCTTCTTCAGAAAAAAAAAAGACCAAATCTTCAGATCAAAATACTCTGCTACTTACCAAATACACAGAGAATGTTTTGTTAGAAGATGTAAACTGCAACCACAATTTAAGAGAATAAAATAATGTCACCTAAATTCCAACAGCAGAAGTCAGTCCAAGCAATCTCACTGTGAAAGCATAAAGCAACCTTGTAAATGCAAGTTTAGTACACTTACTTGCTGTTCTTGTGCACATACGCGAAGACGGCATAAACAAGATATAAATAGCACGAATCACAAATGTGAGCCAGCAGTGTGCCCAGGTGGCCAAGATGGCCAATGGCATCCTGGCCTGCATCAAACATATTGTGGCCAGCAGGATGAGGGAAGTGATTGTCCCCTTGTACTCAGTACTGGTGAGACTACATCTCAAGTACTGTGTTCAGTTTTGGGACCCTCACCACAACAATACTGAGTTGCTGGAATGCATTCAGAGAACAGCTGGTGAAGTGACTTGAAAACAAGACATGTGAGGAGAGGTTGAGGGAACTGGGATTGTTCAGTGTTGAGGAAAGGAGTCTGAGGGTAGACTTCATCACTCTCTACTTCAAACGAGATTGCAGCGGGGAGGGCGTCGGTCTCTTTTCTCAGGTGACAAGGAGTCACCAAGGACCCAAGGAAACAGCCTCAAGTTGCACCAGGGAACGTTTAGACTGGGTATTAGGAAGAATTTATTCACAGAAAATAGTGGTTAAGCATTGGGACAGGTTGCCCAGGGAAGTGGTTGGAGTCATCAACCCTGGGGGTGCTTAAGAGAAACGTAGATGTGGTGCTAAGTAGGACCTGGTAGTGTTAGGTGATGGTTTGACTTCATAACGTCAGAGATCTTTTCCAACCTAGATGATTCTATGATTCAGCAGCAAGCAAATACACGGAACAAGTCTCATCATGACGATGAGTATATTAGTACTTAGCCTAGTAGCTCTCGTTAGTCCTAACCATCACCTGCACGTCAGAAAATGAGCAATTGCTCTGCACTTCTAAATCATACATTTAAGTACATTGCTTGAAGACTCTCTTTGCATCCTGTAAAAACTGGGCCAACTAAAAGGTGCAAAACGAATTAAAATATAATGATATAGAAACTACCGAGCTATTTTGTCATGGTATGAAGTTTTCTATTGTGGTTCTAATCTGGTCTTA